>NW_022681467.1:40534904-40932404 GCF_009764315.1 Trachypithecus francoisi
TTCCACATGGCTGGGGAGGCCTCACAATCATGGTGGAAGATAAATGAGGAACAGCAAACTCACGTCTTACATGGCAGCAGGCAAGAGGGCATGTGCAGAGAACTCCCCCTTATAAAACCATCAGATCTCATGAGACTTATTCACTATCATGAGAACAGCATGGAAAAAACCCACCTCCATGATTCAATTACCTCCCACCGGGTCCCTCCCATGACATGAGGGAATTACGGGAGCTACAATTCAAGATGAGATTTGGGTGGGGACACAGCCAAGCCATATCACCATGTACCAAGAACTTTACATAGATTTCCTCACTCCAGCTTTACAACAACCCTGTGTGTTATTAGTCCTCATATTAGTCAGGACTGTAAGTTGCGAGTAGAAAGAAAAGTAACAACCAACTCTCAAATGGTTTAAGCCAAAAAGTTCATATAACTGAAAAATCAGATCTAGTATTCATGAAAGCATTATGTGGATGACATAATTCTAAGAATTTTACATGTATTAATTCTTTTAATCCTGTGAATAATATTTTAAGAAAGGTACTAATATAATTTCCATTTTGCAGACAGGGAAACTTGAGTACTGAGATCTCACAATGATAAGTCATTCTTACTAGCTGGATGCATCTGAACCCACTTTCTGTGTGTAAGGGAATTACCTACTTCATTCAACTCCTTGGAACCCAGAGGTCAATTCCACAGAGGAAGCAGAAAATGCCATGTTCACCTTGCATAGAGGACATCAGTGTGTGACTTAGGGTTGCCCATCAGGTGCATCTGCCGTGGACTTCGATTTTCAAACTCATATAGAGACTGTTCTCTGGCAGGTGTGGTGGGAGAGTAAGATCAAGCTCCAGAGATGACAATACAGTGAGGTTACGAGCAGCAATGGATGTCTGCAGCCAGAGGGCCAGAAGTGTCCCCAGGCCAATTCTGTTAGTGTGAATGGAGACACCATGCCTGGCTTCTCAACCTCTGAGTTTGGTTCCCCTGTGATTCTATAATCTACTGCACATGCTTTCAACAAAACTCATGTGAGTCAATATTCCATAATAAACTCCCTTACATATATACATCTATCCTATTAGTTCTGTCCCTCTAGAGAACCCTAATACCGTATCATAAAATAAATTAAAAATTAAAGAGGAAGAAACCAAGGATCAAAGAACTTAATTAATTTCTTTAGAGTCACACAGCCACGGAATAGAGAAGTTAGAATTTGAATGGCTCAAATTTTGTTTTGCTTTTTTTATTTTTTTGTTATTGCTTTTCTCATTTGGCTTGCAATAATGTTCTTAATTTTGTTTTTTCCCACTTTCCTGATTTAAATGCTTCCTATAAAAAATGAAAGTAACATTCTTTGAAATCTCATCAGCATATATTAACTACTGTTAACATTTTAGTGGGCATCTTTCATGTCTGTCTGAATGTGTATGGGCAATAGAAGTAACCTTTTTCATAAATCATAACAAATAATACACATTATTTTAATCAAGAGCACCCTTTATAAGTGTAATTTTTTTTCTTACCTATCCTTTTCCTCTTCCTTTTCCAACCTCCATTAATGTCCCTTACTTACTCCACACTTTCTGGCTCACGATAACCCCTGTTAACAACTGATGTGTACACTTGTAGACTTTTCTCCAAGCCAAAATAATTACACATTTCTTTATATAAGTCCTGTTTTTAACTCCTGCGACATTAATATTAAAGGACACTAATGCGCTGTGCACAGTGGCTCATGCCTGTAACTCCAGCACTTTGGGAGGCCGAGACAGGTGGATCATTTGAGGTCAGGAGTTCGAGACCAATCTGGCCAAAATCGTGAAGTCTCATCTCTACAAAAATAAATAAAACAGCCTGGCATGCTGGCATGCACCTGTGGTCCCAGCTACTCAGGAGGCTGATGCTGGAGAATTGGTTGAACCCAGGAGGCAGAGGTTGCAGTGAGCCGAGATTGTGCCACTGCACTCCAGCCTAGGTGACAGAGTGAGACCCTGCCTCAAAAAAGAAAGAAAGAAAGAAAGAAAGAAAGAAAGAAAGAAAGAAAAGAAAGAAAGAAAACAAAAAAAAGGAACACCAGTTGTGGCATTTGGGGCACCAGAAAGTAACTGTTGAAAGAGATTTCACCCATAGAAGGAGCCCTTCTTGACACCCCTAAAATTGCACTGCTGAGGTGATCTTCAGGTGAGCTCACCCGTCACAGTTCTGGAGTGAGTGTAAGAAGGCTGAGGGTGAACACCTCTGTCTCCACCAAAGAAACAGATCACCAGGCCCTCATCTCATGGTTTCCAGGTTTGCTTGCAGACCCGCCTGTGAAGCTCAAGGACCTGCAGAGTCACTGCTGTCTGGAGCTCCTGAATGCAGTCTAGCTAACCTTCCCTACCCTGAAGCCCTTCAACATCTTTTCTCCATTCCCTTTACGAGTTTTACTCTTCTTTCCCCTGCTCAGCAATTTTCACCAGTCCAAGGACCAAATGCTCTGCTCTCAGATCAATAGCCCGTGGGAAGTACTGCGGACAGTCTCCGAGATGCATCCCAGCTGCTCCTGCAGAGGAATCGCTTTCTTTCTGACTCAGTTTTACTTGAATTAAGCTTCTTCTGCTTTATGAAAGCAGCTTCCTTCCAGAACATGAGTTGACATTAACCCAGAACCAGAAAGAAATCAGTGGCTGGAACTTGTCTTATTCATCTCTGGGAAGGCCAGCTCTCCAGCAGGGGCTTAGGATTCTATTTCCTTTTTTGTTTCTTAATCATCATGTTTGAGAAGGCATTTAAAGATACTCTTTGGCTAGAGTAAGTGCTCAGTAAGCATTTGTTGGCAAAGGGATAAAACAATAAATGATGGAATAATCAGCATTCGGTAAATGGTTGGTGAAGGAGAAGCAAATGAGATAACACATGTGAAATTGATATGTAATCTGTGAATAGTGAAAAATTGTTCCTGGCCAGGCGTGGTGGCTCACACCTGTAATCCCAGCACTTTGGGAGGCCGAGGTGGGCGGATCACTTGAGGCCGGGAGTTCAAGACCAGCCTGTCCAACATGGTGAAAACCTCTCCACGAAAAATCCAAAAATGAGCCAGGCGTGATGGCACATGACTATAATCCCAGCTACTTGGGGGGCTGAGGCAGGAGAATCCCTCAAACTGGGAGATGGAGGTTGCAGTGAGCCGAGATCATGCCATTGCACTCTAGCCTGGGCGACAGAGCGAGACTCCATCTCAAAAAAAAAAAAAAAAAAAAACCCACCCAGAAAAAGAAAAGAAAAAGAAAAGAGACTGGACTGCAGCGTTATCTGCTGGCGCCATCTTCCGGAAACGAGTTAGCACAACAGGTCTATTTCTGCTTTAGCGGGACGTGAGGGCACTGGAAATGCTGGCAAGGAGGGGAAAAGAGAGAATGAATTTTAGCAAAATCTCTCCATCTTCTCTGTCCTGGATCTCCCAATTACTCTACCAAGATTATCAGTTTAATGTAATAGTACTACTAACATGCTAGCACTTGTTTTGAGCACCTAGCATGCGCCAGATACTGTGCTCAGTGTTTTACATGTGTGATTTCATCCTTGCAGTAACTGCAAGAAGTGTTTATAGTAAGTCCTCACTTAACTTTGTCGATGGGTTCTTGGAAACTGCGACTTTCAGCAAAATTATGTGCAGCATGTCCTCAAGTAATGTCCTTTCCATTGTGATTACGAGGGAAAAAATGGTTTCATCATACATCCTTTCACTTAAAGTTGCAGTTTCCAAGAAACTATCAACATTCAGTTGATATTAAAAACTGAGGCACACAGGGTGTATAGTGGACTTATCATCTCTCGGGTTACATATCTAGTTGGTGTTTGGGATAAGACTGAAACCCAGTTCTGTCTGACTTCAGAGCCTGTGGTGGGCTGTTGTGAGTCAGGTCCCAAGGACTCAGACTCCAACATGGAGATTTACAGTCAGGAAGACTATTGCAGAGTGCTGTCGGGATTACATCTGTGGAAGGGAAAAGTCAAACTGCAGTCAAACTCAGCAGAGGCCTTGGCTAATGCCATGGGGAATATGGAGCTGGGATGGCAAGAGGACAGGACCTTGGAATGTCCACATCGAACAGCCATAGAGGCTCAGCTGAGAGCTGCTAGCAGCCAATGCTCCCAGCAGCTGGCGGAATAAATGCCTCATTCTGGGGATGAGGGTCTTGGTGGCGTACCACAGTATGCACTGCAGAGCCCACTACCTATTCCCCATGAATTGCTCCTCAGATAAGGGAGATGGCTGGGAGGGAGACAACATCAGTGATAGGGTAGTGGAGGAGGAATTTAGAGAGTAAAAATGGTTTTGTCTGTCATCCACCCACCTGTGACCTAGGCTATGTATGCCGTCCAGCTGCAATAACCAATAAATTTTGGTCATTCACGTTGATATAGTGTATGGATTATTTTATGGGTTGCAAGCCATTAACAAAAAAATAAAATGCAATGTTCCACTGGCTGATTGGAGATGCATTCTTTTTTTTTTTTTTTTTGTAGTTAGCTATTTAATGAGGTTCTTAAGACATTTAGAACACCAATTTGTGAGGATAAATTCCATTCGTCAGAGCAAAAACAGATCGCAGGTAGCCCTGGAGCTGAGGAACAGCTTTGATTTTTGGTAGAATTTGTGAGTCCACAGCTTTCTGATCAATCTTGCGCTGCTCTGTAATCTCGTATTTCTCTTTCTCTGTGTCGAAGATCTCACCTTCCTGGTGTCTGGCTTCCGCAACTTCTTCTTCTTGAAGTAAGCATCAGTAAGATGTTTTGGGATTTTGACATTGCTGATATCGATTTTGGTTGAGGTGGCAATGACAAATTTCTGGTGTGTTCTTCGTAGAGGAACTCGATTGAGGACCAGAGGTCCAGTCACAAGTAACAAGCCACTAGCCAGCTGCTTCAGGAAAACCGCCCTCTTGCCCCTGTGGCGTCCGGTGAGGATGGTCAGAATGGTCCCGGGGGTAATGCTGGCTCGCAGTTCTCTCACGTGCTGACTGAAGGGTTTTTTGCCCTGGCTCAACAGCTTTCGAGGCACATCTTCAGTAGGATAATATCTAGGCATTTTGCGAAGTTTAACCACCCGGGTACCGCCGTTCTTGTCACCACCAACTGGTTTTGTAAGAGTTGCAAGAACCTTCTCCTTCTTTTTCTTTTCAACCTTGGATTTAGTGGCTGAGTGCTTCCTCTTGTACATGGCCTTTCTGGAATACATGGCAGATCGGGAATACCTGCCAATTCCTCTGACAAGGACAGGGTTGCGGCTGCAATGGGGCTTCCCCTTCTTGGGCTTCTTAGCCTTGGGGTTACCCTTTTTCACCTTGCCACCAGCATCAGCCTTCTTGGCTTCGGGTTTCTTCTCTTTATCTGGCTTCTCAACTTTTTCACCCGCCATCTTGCAAGATGGGAAAGAGCTGGAGATGCATTCTTTAACATTCTCAAACAAGAAATGGAAGAATTGGCCAGGCATGGTGGCTCACACCTGTAATCCTAACACTAACACTTTGGGAGTCCGAGGCAGGGGGGATCACTTGAGGTCAGGAATTTGAAACCAGCCTGGCCATCATGGTGAAATCCCATCTCTACTAAAAATACAAAAAAAAAAAAAACAAAAAAAAAAAAAAAAAAAAAACAGGCATGGTGGTGGGTGCCTGTAATCCCAGCTACTTGGGAGACTGAGGTAGGAGAATCGCTTGAACCCGGAAGTCAGAGGTTGCAGTGAGCCGAGATCGCGCCACTGCACTCCAGCCTGGGCGACAGAGCGAGACTCCATCTCAAAAATAAAAATAAAATAAAAACAAAAATAAAATAAAAAGGACATGGTGCCTTCTGCCCTGGGGTTAAAAAAATTTTTTTTAATTAAATTAAAAAGAGATGTATCTATTTGTATAACATGGAAGACCTCTAAGACATATTTTTGCATAAAGTAAGATTCAGTGCCCTAATAAATTATTTTAAAAATGATATCTATTTCTAGAGTTTTACATACACTATAAAAGTGTGGACTTTTTTTTTACTGACTCGCCCTATGGAAGGATTCTACATCCCCACCCCACATAAGTCAGGCATAGCCATATGATTTGCTTTGGCCAAGGGAATTTGAGTGGAAGTGACATGTGAGACTTCCAAGCAGAAGCTTTAAGAGGCTCCCCCATTCTCTCTTTTCCTTCTTCCATGAGATCAGCACGTTGCAGCTGCTTCTTCCAGCTGTGTCCAGAGATACAGCTGAATTAAACCCATCACAAACATGAATTAAGGTATAAATTTTTAGGCCGGGCGCAGTGGCTCACGCCTGTAATCCCAACACTCTGGGAGGCTAAGGCAGATGGCTAAGGCAGATGGATTGCTTGAGCCGGGGAGTTCGAGACCAGCCTGAGCAACATGGTGAAACTCCGTCTCCACAAAAAACACAAAAATTTAGCTGGGCCTTGTGGCACACATCTGTAGTCCCAGCTATTTGGGAGGCTGAGATGGGAGGATCACTTGAGCCCAGGAGGTCGAGGCTATGGTGAGCCACGATCATGCCATTGCACTACAGCCTGGGAGACTGAGTGAGACCCTGTCTTAGCAAAACAAACAAACAAACAAAAGACAAAAACTTTTATTATTATAAGACACTGAGACTTTGAGGATGTTGATATTGCAGCATAACCTAACCTACTATCACTGATAATACATGTTGCTATATATAATTAGATGTGGCTACTACTGGGGAGGAGAAATGGCATTGGGGGGTGGCAATCATACGGAATTTTGTTTTTAATCTTTAATATTTTAGTTTTCTTACAATAAAAATATATCCATGCATTACTGTGTAATAAATATACATTATTTAAGTAGGTATTTCCCTACTTAAAATTAAATGCTAAAAAATATCTTTTTTTTTTTCTTTTTTTTTTTGAGACAGAGTCTTGCTCTATTGCCCAGGCTGGAGTGCAATGGCACAATCTTAGCTCACTGCAACCTCCGCCTCCCGGGTTCAAGCAATTCTCCTGCCTCAGCCTCCCGACTAGCTGGGATTACAGGCGCTGGCCACCACGCCTGGCTAATTTTTGTATTTTTAGTAGAGATGGAGTTTCACCATGTTGTCCAGGCTGGTCTCAAACTCCTGACCTCAAATGATCCACCCACCTCGGCCTCCCAAAGTGCTGGGATTCCAGGTGTGAGCCACTGAGGAGTTCTATTTCTGATTAAAACTATAGACCTCTCTGAGTTAGGATCTCAGCCCTAGTTCCATTAAAATGAAAAGCCAAAATTGGTTGGATGTATAGCAAAGACCTTGAAATATCATAGACTGCCTTGCAATTTCAACTTCTCATTCAAGCCAAACAACTGCCATCTTTATCTTTGAACTTTACTTTTGAGCAAAATCAAAGTGGCTAGACTCCCTGATCCATTGCCTAGTGCCCAGCTTCATGTGTGTCAGATAGTTACAATGATGAGAGCAGGAGTAGCAGCAGCACCTCTGGCCTCTCAATCACATCTATGGTGACTTCGAAACAAAAGCCTCCTGGACTTCTGCAACTCCCGCTCTTCTCATGAATTTGTAACCACCTAATTCCCCATAGTCAATCCCTTTCTGCCTACAATACCTAGAGTGGTTTCTGTTCCTATCTCCTGCACAGAAGCATGACTTAGTACAGGTTGGAAGATAATATTCAGAAAACAGACACAAAGACAAAAAGATGAAAAATTGGAAGAAAAAGAAAAAAAAAACAGTAAAATTAGACAGCCATTCCAAGAGGTCTAAACATCTGAATAATCAGAGTTCTGGAAAGTGAAGATACAGAAAATGGGGAGAGGACAGAAGAAAATATTCAATAAATAATTCATGAAAACTATTCCAGCACTGAAGAAAGTATATTTTCAGGTTGGGAGAGATCACTGAGGAACAATTAGACGTTATGTGCCTCCTGAGATGGTGCCATAGAAAATACAAGTCCTGTTTATAAAATATTATTGCCAAAAACTGAACTGAAATCTAATCAGGCCTCTAGATTGAACTACTAGTTTACAGGACATTGGAGGGATGGTGTCACATTTTAAAACACCATGAAGGGCCGTGAGCGGTGGCTCACGTCTGTCATCCTAGCACTTTGGGAGGCCAAGTTGGGCAGATTGTCTGACCTCGGGAGTTCAATACCAGCCTGGGCAATGTGGCGAAACCCTGTCTCTACTAAAAATACAAAAATTAGCCAGGTGTGGCGGCACATGTCTGTAATCCCAGCTACTCAGGAGGCTGACGCAGGAGAATCACTTGAGCCCAGGAGGCGGAGGTTGCAGTAAGCCAAGATTGCACTCCAGCCTGGGCGACACAGCAAGACTCTGTCTCAAAAAAAGAAAAGAAGAGAAAAGAAAGAAATGAAATCTGAGCAATAACTGCCATGAGCTTGAAGGTGGATTCAGCTCCATGACCTCCAGAAAGGAATGCAGCCCAGCTGACACCTTAATTTTTGCTTTGTGAGACTCTAAGTGGAGGATTTCAGCAGACACACACTATACTCAGTCTTTTTACCTACAGAATTGTGAGATAAGAAGTGGGTTCTGTTTAAGCTACTAAATTTGTAGTAACTTGTTACAGCAGCAATAGAGAACGAGAATATAGAAAACTTGGCAAACAAACAAGAAACAAAAACTTTGTTAATATTATGGAAAACAAAAAGTTATATAATAAAGGGAAAGCCATCATGGAATACAACTGGGCAAGGTTGACAATAGTGTATTTACGGTCACAAAACTGTAAACACTGAATACAAATTTAACTAAAATTATCATATAATCATTTTGAAACGATGCATGGGGGCCTGGAGCAGTGGCTCATGCCTGTAATCCTAGCACTTTGGGAGGTGGGCAGGTGGATCACTTGAGCCTAGGAGTTCAAGACCAGCCTGGGCAACATGGTGAAACCCCATTACTACAAAAAATACAAAAAATTAGCTGGACACAGTGGTGCACACCTGTAGTCCCAGTAACAGGGGCGCTGAGGTGGGAGGATTGATTGAGGCCAGGAGGTGAGGCTGCATGAGCTGAGACCGTGCCACATTGCACTTCAGCATGAGTGACAGAGACCCTGTCTCAAAAACAAAAAACAAACAAACAAAAACCAAAAAAAGGAAAAGAAAGAAAAAAAGGATGCATAGGGAGGGACAGAACGTGACATTTACCTGTGGGATTTGGGGGATTTGGAGAAGATGCTGCATAGGGTGTAAAGAGACAGTCTTTATATTCCATAAAAATTACTCAATAGATATTGCTAAAAGTAAGAAAATTAGGGAATTACAAACTAAGTGCATAATTTTGGTAGCAAAAGGTGGTTGCTCATAGAAGCAGGTTACAGGAAAAGGCGTTAAAGACTTTTAAGGCCGGGCGTGGTGGCTCATGCCTGTAATCCCAGCACTTTGGGAGGCTGAGGTGGGCAGATCACCTGAGGTTGGGAGTTTGAGACCCGCCTAACCAACATGGAGAAACCCTGTCTCTACTAAAAATACAAAGTTAGCCAGGCGTGGTGGCAGGCATCTGTAATCCCAGCTACTCAAAAGGCTGAGGCAGAAGAATCACTTGAACCCGGGAGGTGGAGGTTGCAGTGAGATGAGATCACGCCATTGCACTCCAGCCTGGGCAACAAGAGCAAAACTCCGTCTCAAAAAAAAAAAAAAGAGAGACTTTTAAAACACACACATATAACAGGCCTTGAAGAACTATTTTCCTGTATCAACTATTCAACTATGTGCAGGTTTAGTCTTAAATAAGAATAAAATCTAATTTTAAAGCAATTGTCAACTCCAGGGGAAAAAAATTCCAAGTAATATATAAATAAATTGAAAGAATGCTGCAGTGGTATATGTATAAAATGATTTTAGAGAGCAAAATCTCTTAGTCCATAGTAGGAAGTCAATAGAAACTTATCCAAAATTGAGAATTTAAGAAGGAATTGTGGGCCGGGCGTGGTGGCTCACGCCTGTAATTCCAGCACTTTGGGAGGCCGAGGCAGGCAGATCATGAGGTCAGGAGATCGAGACCATCCTGGCTAACACGGTGAAACCCCGTCTCTACCGAAAATACAAAAAATTAGCCGGGCGAGGTGGCGGCGCCTGTAGTCCCCGCTACTCGGGAGGCTGAGGCAGGAGAATGGCGTGAACCCGGGAGGCGGAGCTTGCAGTGAGCAGAGATCACGCCACTGCACTCCAGCCTGGGCAACAGAGCGAGACTCTGTCTCAAAAAAAAAAAAAAAAGAAGGAATTGTGGTGTTTTTTTGCTTTGTTTTGTTTTGTTTTTTTGAGACAGAGTTTTGCTCTTGTGGCCCAGGCTATAGTGCCATAGTGTGACCTTGGCTCACAGCAACCCTCCTGGGTTCAAGTGGTTCTCCTGTCTCAGCCTCCTATAGTCCCAATTGTGTTTTTTGTTGTTGTTGTTGTTGTTGTTTAAGAAACAAAGAAACAGATGTTTATGTTATTTAGAACTATGAAGGCAAATAGCAGAAGTAACAGCTAAATGAGTTAAATGAGTTGAAAATCACCACCCGCTGGGAGAGGTTAGCAAAAGGATGATGGGTGGGGCACTGCCCTTTTCATAATGAAAACAAAATCATCTGGCTTTTGAAATTACGCATATGTGTTACTTAGACAAAAATAAGAATTCACATTGCATTGCTCTGAGATGTTCTTTTTTTTTTTTTTGTGACGGAGTCTCACTCTGTCGCCCAGGCTGGAGTGCAGTGGCGGGATCTCAGCTCACTGCAAGCTCCGCCTCCCGGGTTTACGCCATTCTCCTGCCTCAGCCTCCCGAGTAGCTGGGACTACAGGCGCCCGCCTCGTCGCCCGGCTAGTTTTTTGTATTTTTTTCTTTTTCTTTTTCTTTTTTTTTTTTTTTTTAGTAGAGATGGGGTTTCACCGTGTTAGCCAGGATGGCTTCGATCTTCTGACCTCATGATCCGCCTGCCTCGGCCTCCCAAAGTGCTGGGATTACAGGCTTGAGCCACCGCGCCCGGCCGCTCTGAGATGTTCTTGATTTTAAAAGACGTTTTATATACATATATAGTTTCATGTATTTCTAAGGATGTGGGTGGGAGGGGGGATGCTGCCAATTAAACCATGACATGCCACTGATGGTAAAACACATCATGATTTCAGATATGTTAAATATGAGAATATGCATATCTTTGACTCTGTGAAACAGAGTACTTTTTTAAAACAGATTTTTTGTTTGGTTGTGTTTTGAGGCAAGGTCTTGGTCTGTCACCCAGGCTAGAGTGCAGTGGTATGATCCATAGCCCACTGCAACCTCCAACTCTTGGGCTCAAGTGATCCTCAGAAAATTGCGGTCATAGGGTACACTGCTGGCCGGAAACCAGAGAGACAGGAGAATACACAGAATCACAGTTTACCAGGAGCAGAAGCAGCTGGAAACAATAACTGGTGGGAACATTTAAACAGTAATTATGAATTGCTGGAGGCTGAGTGTGGACTAGCTTGAGGGTTTAAAAAACCCAGGTGCCTGTTCTTGGGGGGTGGCTAGGGAGCGGAGGTACATTTTTGTGAGTTTGGCCTCCCAGAGTCCCACCAGTTTCTCGCAGTGAAGAACGGAACAAAATCCCCTCACACTTCGGACAGGAGTGGGGTAAAGAAACCATATGGAAATAAGCCCAGAGTGCTCTGTTCTCTGTAGCAAAGGCCTGCCCTCAATGGACACTACTTTACCAGCATCTTACTAGGCTAGGGGAAGGGCAATTAGACAACTACTGCCTCCTTTAGCTTTCCTGTCTCAAGTAGGGGGAGAAAAAAACAAAGCTAAGACATGCTTTTGGAGGTTATAGCCCAGGGACTCTGGCCCGTTAAAAAACAAACAAAAACCGGGAGTGGTGGCTTGGGCCTGTAATCCCAGCACTTTGGGAGGACGAGGCAGGCAGATCACAAGATCAAGAGATCGAGATCATCCTGGCCAACATGGTGAAACCCCGTCTCTACTAAAAATACAAAAATTAGCTGGACGTGGTGGCGCATGCCTATAGTCCCAGCCAGTCGGGAGGCTCAGGCAGGAGAATCGCTTGAACCCGGGAGGCAGAGGTTGCAGTGAGCTGAGACCGTGCCACTGCACTCCAGCCTGGCAACAGAGCGAGACTCCATCTCAAAAAATAATAATAATAATAAAACCCCAAAATGGAGATTTAATTATAAGATTAAGCTTTCCCCTCACCAATACCTCACCGCCACAGCAACAGAGCTCCATGTAAAAACAGTGGATTACAATTGAGAGAGCTGCAAGACACAAACCGGAATTCCTGAGTTTCCAGAGAAACTACAAGACAACAAGGGAGACAAAAACAAGAACATTTGAGGAAACTGAAGTCTCTGACACTTACAGTTACAGCAAACGGTAAACACAGCCTGACTCCTAGACAGACAAACAAAAAGCACCAAAGCCCAATTTACCTCTGTGACTATTAACTGATACATCATGCCTGACTGTCAACAAAATTTATGACACATTAACAGCAAGAAAAAACACTGTATGAAGAGACAAAGCCAGTGGCAGAAATTTTGGAATTATTGGATCAGAAATTTAAAATTACTGTGATTAGTGTGCCAAAGTGTCTAATGGAAAAAGTAGATAACGGCTGGGGTGCAGCGGCTCATGCCTATAATCCCAGCACTTTGGGAGGCTGAGGCCGGTGGATCACCTGAAGTCAGGAGTTTGAGACCAGCCTGGCCAACATGGTGAAACCCCATCTCTACTAAAAATACAAAATTAGCAGGCATAGCTCTATTAATTTTAGCCAAAGCAGACTTCAGAATAAGGGAAATGTCAGAGACAAAGATAAGCATTACATAATGATTAAGGGTGAGATCTCCATGAAGACCCAACAATTCTTAATGTGTATGTGCCTTACAACAACAGACCATCAAAATATGTCAGGCAAAGCATATAGAACTGCAAGGGGAAATAGGCAAATCCATTATTATAGTTGAAGACTTCAACATACCTGTATCACTAATTGACAAATCCAGTAGGCAGAAAAAACTAGTGAGAATACAGATGTGCAGTACCATCAATCAACTGGATGTGATTGACATTTAAAGACTATCCCCAAACAGCAGAATATACATTCTTCTCAAGCTCCTATGAAACATTAACCAAGATAGACTACATTTTGGACCATAAAACATATCTTAACAAATTTAAAAGACTAGCAATCATACAAAGCATAACACCAGATAATTAAACTAGAAATAAGAGAAAGCTGGAAAATCCTAAAATTTTGGAAATTAAACACTAGTAAATAACGCATAGGTTGGCGGGCCACGGTGGCTCACGCCTGTAATCCCAGCACTTTGGGAGGCTGAGGCGGGTGGATCACGAGGTCAGGAGATTGAGACCATCCTGACTAACACAGTGAAACCTTGTCTCTACTAAAAATAAAAAAATAAAATAAAAATTAGCCGGGCATGGTGGCGGGCACCTGTAGTCCCAGCCACTCGGGAGGCTGAGGTAGGAGAATGGCATGAACACAGGAGGCGGTGCTTGCAGGTTGAAGGAGATCGCGCCACTGCACTCCCACCTGAGCGACAGAGCAAGACTCCGTCTCAAAAAAAATAAATAAATAAAATAACACATGGGTCACAGAAGTCTCAAGAGAAGTTAAAAAATATTTTAAATTAAATGAAAATCAAAATTTGAGGGATGCAGGGAAAGCAGTTCTTAAAGGGAAATGTACTGTAACGAATGTGTGTATTAAAAAAGAAGAAAGACCTAACATCATTAATCTAAACTTCCACCTTAGGAACCCAAGAAAGGAGAGCAGTATAAACCTAAAGCAAGCAGAAGAAAAGAAATAAAAATTCAAACAGAAATCAGCGAAATTAAAAACAAGAAAATAATAGGAAAAATTGAGAAGACCACAGGCTGGTTCTTTGAAAGATCAGTGAAGTTGATAAATATTTAGCCAGGCTAATGAAGAAAAAAGGAAAGAAGAGATAAATTAATCATAGAAATAAAAGAAAGGCCAAGGCTGGGCGCAGTAGCTCACGCCTGTAATCCCAGCACTTTGGGAGGCCGAGGCGGGTGGATCATGAGGTCTGGAGATCAAGACCATCCTGGCCAAAATGGTGAAACCCTGTCTCTACTAAAAATACAAAAATTATTCAGGTGTGGTGGCGCATGCCTGTAGTCCCAGCTACTTGGGAGGCTGAGGCAGGAGAATCGCTTGAACCCTGGGAGGCAAAGGTTGCAGTGAGCCGAGACTGCACCACTGCACTCCAGCCTGCTGACAGAGCAAGACTCCAGCAAAAAAAAAAAAAAAAAAAAAAAAAAAAAGCCATCACTACCACTACTGATCTCATGAACATTAAAAGGATAAAAAAGAAACAGAAATAATTCTGGGGCCACAAATTTAACACCATGGATAAAACGGATCAATTCCTTGAAAGATACAAGCTACCAAAATTCACAAGAGGAGAAAAACATAATCTGAATAGGCCTATACCTATTAAAGAAAGTGAATCAATATGTAATAAACTTTCACAATAGAAAGTGCCAGACCAAGGTGGTTTCACTGGGCGAATTATACAAAATTTTTAAGAAATAAATGATACCAATTATCTGAAGATAAAAGCGGAGTGAATATTTTCTAACTCACTTTAGGAAACCAGCCAGCATCACCCTGATACCGAATCCACACAAAGACATTACAAGAAAGGAAAATTACAGATCAGTTTCTCTCATGAACACAGATACAAAAATCCTCAACAAATTATTGGCAAATCAAATCCAAGAATGTATAAAATAAATTGTGCACCATGACAAAGTGGGATTTATTCCAGGTATAAAAAGGTGGTTTAATATATCAAAATCAATGAGTATAATCTATCACAACAACAGACAAAAGGAAAAAAAATCACATGATCACATTAACAAATGCAGAACAAGCATCTGACAAAATCTAACACCCATTCATTATAAAAACTCTCAGCAAACTAGAAACAGAAAGAGAACTTTTAAACTCCATAAAGAATATCTACAAAAACCCTGTAATGCACAGCATTCTCAATGGTAAGAAATTAGATGCTTTCCCCTAAGATCTAGAACAAGGCAAGCCTGTCCCTTTCTACCACTCCAATTCAATATTGTACAAAAGTCCTAGCTAATGTAATAAGATAAAAAAAAAAATCAAAGGTATACAGATCGAGAAAGAAGAAACAAAACTGTCTTTGTTCACGGACATAATTATCTATGTGAAAAATCCCAAAAAGTTGGCAAAAACTCCTAGAACTAGTAAGAAATAATAGCAAGGTTGCAGGATAAAAGGTTATTATACAAAGTGAATTGCTTTCCTGCATACCAGCAATTAACTTGTGGGATTTGAAATTTAAAACACAATGCCATTTACATTAGCACAAAAATAAGTATAAATCTAACAAAATATGTACAAGTCTATATGAGCAAAACTATCAAACTCTGGTGGAAGAAACTAAAGAAAACCTAAATAAATTGATAGATATTCCATGTTCATGGATAAAATACTCAATACCGTTAATATATCAGTTCTTCCCTATTTAATCTACAGATTCAACATATTCCCAATAAAAATCCCAATGAGTAATTTTGTGGATGTTGACACATTCATTCTAAAATTTATATGGAAATGCAAAAGAACCAGAACAACCAACACAAAGATGAAGAAGAACAAAGTTGGAGGACTAACACTACCTCACTTCAAGACTTACAACAAAACTATAGTCATCAAGGCAGTGTGGTCTTGGCAAAAGAATAGACAAATAAATCAACGGAGCAGAATAGAGAATTTAGAAATAGACCCACACAAATAGTGAACTGATCTTTAAAAAGGAACAAAAGCAATGCAATGGAGAAAGGACAGCCTTTTTAACAAATGGTGCTGCAACAACTGGACGTCTGCACACACAAAAATGAATGTAGATACTTATAACTTTCACAAAATTTAACTCAAAAAGGCAAAAAACTACAAAACTTCTAAAAGATAACATAGAAGAAAATTTAGGTAACCTTGGGTTTGGCAATGAGTTTTTAGATATGAGAAAGAAAAGACACTTTTTATCTGAGGAATGTGAGCCCCTTTATGAGGCCGAGAAAGGCATTGAAATGTGACAGCACTCATGTCTCCTCCCAGCTGGAGGTAAGTAATCATTTCGAAGATGCCTGTTAAATGAATTATAAACTGACTATTGCCATCCAGAGTTGGGAATTAACCTAAAACACCCCATGCTGAACACCATAATGCATACTCTGTAGTTCAATAATGTATATAGCCAATCACTAATCAATGTTATCTCTGTAAACCAATGATAATTCCTTAAAAACAACTTTTGTAATCGTCCCCTCTCCCCTTTTTTTTTTTGGAGACGGAGTCTTACTCTGTCGCCCAGGTTGGAGTACAGTGGCACGATCTCAGCTCACTGCAACCTCCACCTCCCAGGTTCAAGTGATTCTCCTGCCTCAGCCTCTCAAGGAGCTGGGATTACAGGTGCACGCCACCACACCTGGCTAATTTTTGTACTTTTAGTACAGATGAGGTTTCACCATGTTGGCCAGGCTGGTCTCGAATTCTTGACCTCAGGTGATCTGCCCTCCTCAGCTTCCCAAAGTGCTGGGATTATGGGCGTGAGCCACTGCGCCTGGCCGCATCACCCTCTCTCCTAATTTGTTCTTTTTTCTTTAAAAACTTGAGCCTCTCTTTTGTTTTCTGGGGCACTTCCTAGTGTTTCCCTGGCTGCAGTCCTCAACTTTGGTCCAAATAAACTCTATATTAATTTTGCCTGAGTTTCTTTCTTTAGTTCAACATATGTAACATAAAAAACATGATCCATGAAAGAAAAATTGGTAAGTTAGACTTCATTAAAATTAATGCAAAGTCACTGTTAACAGGATAAAAGACAAGCTACAGACAGGAAAAAAAAATCTTTGCAAAGCACATATCACATAAAGGACTGGTATGCAAAATATACAAAGAATTCTTAAAATTCAATGATAAAAAAGCAAATAATCCAATTTAAATAAGTGAAAAAATCTGAACATACACCTAACCAAGGAAAATATACAGGTGGTAAATAAGCACATGGAAAGATACTCAATATTGTATGTCATGAGGGAATTGCAAACTAGAACAATGAGATACCATTACACACCTATTCAACTGGTTAAATTCAGAAAAACAAAAACACAAACAACAACGAAAAACCCTCACTATATCAGATGCTGGCATGAATATGGAGCAGTAGGAGCTGTTCTTGTTGGTGGAAATACAAAATAGTACAGCCCCTTTGGAAAACAGTTTGGTAGTTTCTTTATTTTTCATTTATGTATGTATTTATTTATTTGATAGAGTCTCATTCTGTCGCCCAGGCTGGAGTGCAGTGGCACGATCTTGGCTCACTGTAACCTTTGCCTCCTAGGTTCAAGCAATTCTCCTGCCTCAGACTGCCAAATAGCTGGGATTACAGGCACCTGCCACCACGCCTGGCTAATTTTTTTTTTTTTTTTTTTTTAGTTGAGACAGGGTTTCACCATGTTGGCCAGGCTTGTCTTGAACTCCTAACCTCAGGTAATCCACCGAATCTCAGCCTTCCGAAGTGCTGGGATTAGTGGCGCATTCTCGGCTCACTTCAATCTCTGCCTCCTGGGTTCAAGTGATTCTCTTGCCTCAGCCTCCCAACTAGCTGGGACTACAGGCATGTGCCACCATGCCCAGCAAATTTTTGTATTTTTAGTAGAGATGGGGTTTCACCATGTTGGCCAGGATGTTCTTGATCTTTTGACCTCGTGATCCACCTGCCTCGGCCTCTCAAAGTGCTGGGATTACAGGCGTGAGCCACCGTGCCCAGCAGCCTATTTTTATTTTTACTGTTTTTTTAGAGATGAGGTCTTGCTGTGTTGCCCAGGCTGGAGTACAGTGGCTATTCACAGGTATGATCCCACTACTGATCAGCACGGGAGTTTTGAGCTGTTCCATTTCCAACCTTGGCCAGTTTACCTCTTCTTAGGCAATCTGGTGGTCCCCTGCTCCCAGGAAGTCATCATATTGATGCTGAACTTAGTGCAGACGCCCAGGCAACATAGTGCACTGCCACCCAGAACTCCTGGCCTTAAGTAATCTTCCTGCCTCAGCCTCCTAAGTAGCTGGGACTATAGGCATGCACCACCACACCTGGCCAGTTTACTAGTTTCTAACAAAGCTAAACATCGTCTTAATGTATAATCTAACAGTCACACTCCTAGGTATTTACTCAAACAAGTTGAAAACTTATGCCCACACAAAAACCTGCACACAGATGTTTATTGCAGTTTTCTTCATAATTGTCAACAGCTGGATCAAGATATCTCTCAGTAGGTCTATTAGTTCCCTAAGCCTGCCATAACATAGGGCCACAAACTGGGTGGCTTAAAACCACAAAAACGTATTCTCTCACAGTTCTGGAGGCTAGAAGTCTAAAATCAGTGTGACAGCAGAGTCATGCTCCCTTTGAGACTCTGAGTAGAATCCTTCCATGACTCTTCCTGGCTTCTTGTGGTGCCCAGCAATCCTTAGTGTTTCCTGGCTTGCAGCTCATCACTTAGGATTTAGGGCACCAGCCACAGTGGATTACGGTCCACTTGAATGACCTCATTTTAATTGATTATACTGCAAAAGCCCTTTTCCAAATAAGGTCACATACACAGATACCAAGGGTGAAAGCTTCAACATATCTTTCTGGAGGATACAAGTCAATCCTTAAGAATAGGCTAATGGGCCGGGTGTGGTGGCTCACGCCTGTAATCCCAGCACTTTGGGAGGCCGAGATGGATGGATCACCTGAGGTCAGGAGTTCAAGACCAGCCTGGCCAACATGGCAAAACCTCATCTCTACTAAAAATACAAAAATTAGCCGGGCATGGGGGCATGCACCTATAATCCCAGCTACTCGCTTGAACCTGGGAGACGGAGGTTGCAGTGAGCTGAGATCATGCCACTGCACTTCAGCCTGAGCAACAGAGTGAGACTGTCTGGAAAAAAAAAAAAGAATAGGTTAATGGATAAACATACTGTGGCAGATTCATACAAGGGGATATTTTTGTTTGTTTGTTTGTTTTGGGTTTTTTTATTTGTTTTTGAGACAGAGTCTCACTCTGTCGCCCAGGCTGGAGTGCAGTGGCGCAATCTCGGCTCACTGCAAGCTCCACCTCCCGGGTTCATGCCATTCTCCTGCCTCAGCCTCCCGAGTAGTTGGGACTACAGGCACCCACCACCACACCTGGCTAATTTTTTTGTATTTTTAGTAGAGATGGGGTTTCACCGTGTTAGCCAGGATGGTCTCGATCTCCTGACCTTGTGATCCACCTGCCTCGGCCTCCCAAAGTGCTAGGATTACAGGCGTGAGCCACCGCGCCTGGCCACAAGGGGATATTTTTAAGCAATCCAAAGAAATAAGTTATCAAATCATAAAAAGTCATGAAGGAAACTTAAATCACATTGCTCAATAAAACAATCTAGTCAGAAAAGGCTACATATGGGCTGGGTGCAGTGGCTCACACTTTATTACCCAGCACTTTGGGAGGCCAGGGCAAGAGGATTGCTTGAGCCTGGGAGTTCAAGACCAGCCTGGGTAACATGGCAAAACCCCATTTCTATAAAAAATACAAAAATTAGCTGAGCATGGTGGCACATGCCTGTAGTCCCAGCTACTACGGAGGCTGAGGTGGGAGAATCACTTGAACCCAGGAAGTCGAGGCTGCAGTGAGCTGTGATTGTACTTCTGCACTCCAGCCTGGGTGACAGTGAGACCCTGTCAAAAAAAGAAAAAAAAAAAAAAAAAAAAAAGAAAGAAAGAAGGAAGGAAGGAAAGAAAGAAGAAAGAAAGGGCAACGTATTGTATGATGCAACTATATGACTTTCTAGAAAAGGTAAAACTATAATGTAAAAGGTCTGTGGTTGCCAAAGGTTGAGGTGAGGGGAGGGACTGAGGCATGAAGAGTTGAAGCAAAGATTTTTAGGACAGTAAAACTTTTATTTATATACGTGACATTACGCACACGTCAAAACCTATAGAACTATGTACAACATAAAGAATGAACTCCAATGTAAACTACGGACTTTAGTTAATAATGATGTATTGCCGGGCGCGGTGGCTCAAGCCTGTAATCCCAGCACTTTGGGAGGCCGAGACGGGTGGATCACGAGGTCAGGAGATCGAGACCATCCTGGCTAACACGGTGAAACCCCGTCTCTACTAAAAATACAAAAAAAACTAGCTGGGCGAGGTGGCGGGCGTCTGTAGTCCCAGCTACTTGGAGGCTGAGGCAGGAGAATGGCGTAAACCCGGGAGGCGGAGCTTGCAGTGAGCTGAGATCCGGCCACTGCACTCCAGTCCGGGAGACAGAGCGAGACTCCGCCTCAAAAAAAAAAAAAAAAAAAAAAAATAATAATGATGTATTAATACTGGCTCATCAATTGCAACAAATGTAGCACTCTAATACAAAATGTTAATAATAGGGTAAATTGTGTGGAGGAGGGAGAGGGAATGTTTGAACTCTAATATCTGCTCAATTTTTCTGTAAACCAAAAACTGTCCTAAAAAATTAAGTCTATTGGCCAGGCACAGTGGCTCACACCTGTAATCCCAGCACTTTGGGAGGTCATGGCAGGAGGATCACTTGAGGCCAGGAGTTTGAGCCCAGCCTGGGCAACATAATGAGACCCCCGTCTCTACAAAAACATTTTAAAAAATTAAGTCTACAATTTGAAAAAAGATTCATTGCAGTATATAAGGCTCAAGTATCACTCCTTTCAGGAAATCTTTCCCGCTCCCCCACCATAGTCCCAAGATGGGTTCAGTGCTCTTCTTCCAAGCTGCCATAATACCCTGCACATATTTTTATTTCTATGGTTGCACCTACCACATTGTATTTGAACATTTCTCTGTATTGCTGTCAATTCACAGCTGTGGTTTGCTGACCCTTGGCCTAGAATGCAGAGATGGTGAAATAAGCTAATCCATGCAACCCTTAAACAGGCACCTAGGAATGCCTGACAAGGGCACTTGTGTTGCCTCAATGCACTGTTGATGTCATTTGTGGTACAATCATTATTAGCCCTCTGGTCCATTAGGCTATTTTCTGGATGATGGCATAAGGCATAGTCATGTGACATTAAAGGTTACTTAGCCTGAGTAGTCTTTAGATTACTGGCCTTGGGTCTGTCAAAGACCATCCTCATGGGGAAGTTTTTGCACTAGGAAACCTCTCCAGTATTCAAATCCAATGGTTTTGACTCAAAATCATGCTGTTTACATCACACAACACATTCTCAATCTTGTTCAACTTAAAAGGTGGTACAGTACAGGGGTCACTGGCACACATGCCTACATGACAGATAACATAAGTGATGAAAATAGACTCAGGTCGAGAAGGGTCTCTGGCACGTGGGAAAGTCCATACCCAGTCTAGAGTAGGCAGTCACTCCTTGGCTTCAGCCAATTGTTGCCACACAAAAATGTGGACACGGTGTTACCAGACAAGGCGTACAGGCAGGTTTCTGTCGGGAAACTGTTCAGTTTAAAAAAGCGTTGGCAACTAAGTCAAACTGCTTAGAAATACTGGAGATGGCATATTGGGAAGGTAAGGAATCATCCAATTGAATTGTGGTATTTACGATGGGGGAGAAATAGCAGCTAAAGGATAAGGGCAGCTTTTGGAGAACCCGGATTGTCTAAAGGAACTTACATATTGTCATCTAGGCCTGAGTGCACACTAAGTAATTTAAGCAAGAACAGGACACGATTAGAATGGCATTTTTAAAAAGATCACTTGGGCCGGGCGCGGTGGCTCAAGCCTGTAATCCCAGCACTTTGGGAGGCCGAGACGGGTGGATCACGAGGTCAGCAGATCGAGACCATCCTGGCTAACATGGTGAAACCCCGTCTCTACTAAAAATACAAAAACTAGCCGGGCGAGATGGCGGGCGCCTGTAGTCCCAGCTACTTGGAGGCTGAGGCAGGAGAATGGCGTGAACCCGGGAGGCGGAGCTTGCAGTGAGCTGAGATCTGGCCACTGCACTCCAGCCTGGGCGGCAGAGCGAGACCCGCCTCAAAAAAAAAAAAAAAAAAAAAAAAAGATCACTTGGCAGTTGACAGGCGAGGCTGAGAGTAAAACGGTGAATTCGAAGTCTGTCATTTAGCTAAGTAAGGGTAAGACGGCAAAGGCCTATTTACTTGGTTCTTTCTCCTACCCGACTGCAAACTCCAAGACAGCAGGGCCCCACCTGCCTTGTTCATTGCTGTGTCTCCAGCACTAAGCAAAAAGCCTGTTCCACATTTGTTGAAAGAATAAATGAACAGGAGAGAGGGAAAGCGAGAGGCATTTTGAAGGACTGAGTTTAAAAATCAACTACCTTGAAGCCGGGCAAGGTGGCTCATGCCTGTAACTGTAATCCCAGCACTTCAAGAGGCTGAGGCGGGTGGATCATCTGAGGTCAGGAGTTTGAGACCAGCCTGGCTAATACGGCGAAGCCCCGTGTCTACTAACAATACAAAAATTGCCCGGGCGCGGTGGCTCAAGCCTGTAATCCCAGCACTTTGGGAGGCCGAGACGGGCGGATCACGAGGTCAGGAGATCGAGACCATCCTGGCTAACACTGTGAAACCCCGTCTCTACTAAAAAATAGAGAAAACTAGCCGGGCGAGGTGGCGGGCGCCTGTAGTCCCAGCTACTCGGGAGGCTGAGGCAGGAGAATGGCGGTAAACCCGGGAGGCGGAGCTTGCAGTGAGCTGAGATCCGGCCACTCACTGCACTCCAGCCCGGGCGACAGAGCGAGACTCCGTCTCAAAAAAAAAAAAAAAGGCCGGCGCGGTGGCTCATGCCTGTAATCCCAGCACTTTGGGAGGCCGAGACGGCGGATCACGAGGTCAGGAGATCGAGACCATCCTGGCTAATACGGTGAAACCCCGTCTCTACTAAAAATACAAAAACTAGCCGGGCGAGTGGCAGGCGCCTGTAGTCCAGCTACTCGGGAGGCTGAGCAGGAGAATGGCGGAAACCCGGGAGGCGGAGCTTGCAGTGAGCTGAGATCCGGCCACTGCACTCCAGTCCGGGCGACAGAGCGAGACTCCGCCTCAAAAAAAAAAAAAAAAAAAAAAAAAAATTAACCGGGAGTGGTGGCATGCCCTGTTATCCCAGCTACTCAGGAGGCTGAGGCAGGAGAATTGCTTGAACCTGGGAGGCACAGATTGCAGTGAGCCAAGCCTGTGACACTACCTGGGCGACAGAGAGAGACTCTGTCTCAAAAACAGAAAACAA
Source organism: Trachypithecus francoisi (assembly GCF_009764315.1). Classification (NCBI taxonomy): domain Eukaryota; kingdom Metazoa; phylum Chordata; class Mammalia; order Primates; family Cercopithecidae; genus Trachypithecus; species Trachypithecus francoisi. The sequence continues at coordinate 40,558,217 of NW_022681467.1, forward strand.
AACAAAATCAACTACCTTGAGCGGAGTAGAACGTCGGTAATTGTGAGAGCAGTCATGAGGGGAGGGGAGCCATGGAGGCCTGTTTCCTTCCCTGAACTTCCTCAAGGAGGGGGCATCTTAAAGACGGAATCATGTACACAGATTTTTGTGGGTTTTATTTGGAGACAGGGTCTCACTCTGTCGCCCAGGTTGGAGTGCAGTGTCATGACCATAGCTCACTGCAGCCTACAACTCCTGGCCTCAAGCAATCCTCTCACCTCAGCTTCCAAAAGTGCTGAGACTACAGGCGCGAGCCACCGCGCTCGGCCCTACACAGGTTTTTAAAAAAGACGTTTGTGCGTTGGATTCCTGGCACTTCAAGTGGCCTCTTCAGTCTACCAAAGAAGGAAAAAGTAAGTACTCCTAAGGATTGAAAGGAGGATTAAGGGAACATTGAGGGATGAGCAATTTCTGTTCTTCCCCGGCTCCAGTATCTCCAAAGCACACAGCAAGAGGACTGACATCGGCCTCCGACCCAGTGAGGATTACTTTCCGGGTGGAGGGGGAACTGCTAAACCTCGAGTCTCCGGGCCTGGCCCTGGCGCGTTTTCAGTCTGAGCAGAAAGGGCAACCCCCATTCAGACCTCACTCCTAGTCCTTGCTCCTTCACAGCCCATATCTTGACCACCCCCAGCTCCGCCCTCTCTCCTCCCACCTCCTTTTCCCGCTCCCCCGCCCCATTTCCTTCTTCTCCGCCCACCTCCTCCTGGGTCCCTCCGGCCATGCGCCCTGCCCCGGCCGCGGCAACCCTGCCCTTCGTTCTTCTTCCTCCTCCCTTCCGTCAGCGCCCCTCCCGTGGAGCCGCGGCAACCCCGTGCCTCGCTTGCCCAATGAGAACACGGCGTGGGGCGGGGCGCGGCCAGGACCGGAGCGGAAGTGGTGACCAGAGCGGAAGTGGAGCTGCCGCCACCGCCGCCGCCGATTCCGGAGCCGGGGTAGCCGCTGCCGCTGCAGCCACTGCAGGCACCGCTTCCGCCGCCTGAGGAGTGGGCTTGGGAAGGAAGAGGTCATCTCGCTCGGAGTTTCGCTCGGAAGGGTCTTTGTTCCCTGCAGCCCTCCCACGGTGAGTGCAGCGCGGGGTCCGACTGGGGCCCCCGGGGGCCCAAACTTGAAGCCCCTCTCTGGCAGCTGCGACGACGGCGGCCCAGCGGGTGGGCCGCGGGGGATAGCGGCGCGCTGCCTCTTCCGCTTCGCGCGGCCGCCGGCGGCGAGGCCAGGCCTCGCAGCGGCCCCTCCCTGTTTCCGGGGCCGGGCCCTTTACCTCTTGGAGAGGCCCTGGCCTCCCTCGCCGCCTAAGGTCGTGCTGGCCGGGCGGGGTGCATCTCCGTACTGCGCCGTAAGGGACAGCGGAGCCGGGGATCCCAGACTCTCCCTCACTATCTGATTCGGTCCCTCACGCGACCCCTCCCTGCGTGTTGGTCGGCAAGAACCGTCCTCTTCAGCCCAGTCACCTCTGCTCCGTGCTTTCCGGTTTCCAGAAATTAAAATTTAATCAAACGCGGGTGAGTTTTCTAGCCCCAATCCCCCTTTTTGACTCCTCTTGGATGAGTAAGGGGTTTAACCTTGGGAGACAGCAGTGGTGGAACCCCCTCCCATTTTGCAGTAAAACCATTTCATCATCCTTAACTGGTTATGGAGCCTGGCAGGACCCAAGATTCCCTAGGAAGGGAATTGGGTTTGAATCAAGAAAATGTGTTTGTTGGAGCCGGTTACTGAGTCAAGCCGGATCCCCAGGAAAAAATATCAAGGGATGAGAATCGGAATATTTTCCCACAGTATTTACCGTCATTTAATGCCAAATTCTTTTGTGTCTTTACCCCAAATTCCCCCATATTGTATGTTAGCACGTTTTTCGGTCTGAAATTTGCCCGGTGGCTTCCTGGTCGGGGGGGGGGGGAGCGGAGGGAAGAAGAGGTGGGAAGGTGAGTGCATCTTTGCCGCAAATGGAGAACTCCCATATAATGAGGTTTCCAGAGGTGGCAGCCTTGGTAAGCAATTTGCCAACCTTTCTGTGAAATGCATGTCTCTTGTCGTTGCCTTCATTGCATTTCTCTTTGGTAAGGCTAGATAGCATCAGGTCCTGATTTTGCTTACCCTGTGCGGGAGATGGAATTTGGCAAGATGATGCTATGAACATAAAATCAGCCTGCCACGGAAGCCAGAACAGAAAGGTGAAGCACTTACAAGAATATGAAAATTGTCTGCATTTCTCATTCTGTCAGTTCATATGAAGCCAGACACAGATGCAGTTTATAGAGCAGACACGCTTCAGCTTTTGCATTTTCATGTTGGAAATTTATATAAGTATTTGTTCTTGGTGAATTTCTTCTTGACTGCTTCCAGGGTACCCTATTTCTTAGGGATATCTCATTTGTTTGAGCCCTCATTTTTCTTGGATCCCTGTCCTTGGCAACACCAAGTGTATGAGTGTACAACCTGTCAATCTTATTGGACCTAAGTTAGAAATTTAAGTGTGGCTTTCAAAATGGAAGGCAAATAATCCTGTAGCAACTGCAGAATTATTTTCCTAGCCTGCCCCTCCAATGACATAAGAAACCATTCACCTATCTTGCAGATGAAGTCTTTATGAGAAATGACATGATTTGGCCTAGACTCTACACCTAGTTTTTTTCAAATTGAATATCCTCATTCATCAGTAGCAAATATGGATTGCCAGCCCCTGGAGTATGACTCCTACCCTATAACCTTTTGTACATTTCCCGTCTTGCAGTGCTTGTTATATTGAAGCCATTTTAGAATTGGAACACTATAGATCAGGGAGGCAGCCTCTATAAAACCAGGCTGAGCAAATTCCCACGATGCTGGTTCTCTAGGCAGAGTCTCCAGAGATTTGGGCCTCTACAAAAAGTGCATTTTGCCCATTTGGCTGTGGATAGAGAAGCAGGAAGAGCACTGGACTTGGAGTCAGGTAAATTTGGTTGAAATCTTGCCTGCAATATTTTCTAGCTTTCTGAATCTTCAGCATGTTAGTCTGTGGTTCTTAGTTTTCTTATCTCCAGGGTTGTCATTAAGCCTTTTTTATAAACTGTAAATTGTTAAATATAAGCTTTTGGTTTTTTAATTAGAGTTCACTATTAATGGCTTTTTCTCTGCAGTTAACATCTGATGACACTAAACCTTGCTTTGTACACAAGTTGCTTTCAAAAAATGGTATATTATTATGGGACTTTATTTTGCATGTAGGCAAATCTAGTCTTTCTGAATCATTTTCTCATCTATATAGTGCAAATGGTAATGCAGCTTTGGATATATTTTTGTTGTGACAAGCTCAATGAAAATAAGCATCTGGGATATAGTTGGGGTTCAATAGATGTTTAACCATTTGCATGAATATATACGTGTATAGATTAGACATAGCATATGTGCTATTCATGGACATCTATATAGAATCCATCCATTTGTGATTTATCTGATGAGGTGGTATCAGACAATTAGTCTATAATAATAGTTACCACTTACAGTACTTACTGTGTGCTAAGCTTTCTTTTAAGCACTTTAAGCATATTAGCTCAGTCTTCATAACAACCAATGAAAGGTAAGACTATTAGCCCCATTTTACAGATGAGGAAACTAAGGCACTGAGAAGAATAATTTTCCCGAGGTCTCACACACAGCACAAGGTAAGTGCCAGAACCAGGAATGAAACCAGGTGATCTGGTTCTAAGGAATGATATTATAGATTTCTACATGTGGTAGAGATAGCACATGTATATGTTTTATGTGAACACCATTTAGTCCTTAATTTTTCTTTACACCAATCCTAATAAACGTTTGAATGGGAGTATTAGCCATTTTTGAAGATAGATACAGGACGATTTATTGTGGGAGCATATACCCATTCTGGCCTGTAGGGATGATATTGCTAGCATGCATCAGGAAGCAAGCTTGTGAACAATCCAGTTTTTCTAGTACTTGCTTCATACTAGGGAGAAAGTCATCAGTTACTTTGGCATAGAATGTTAGGTTCTTCATCTAAGAGAATTTGATTATGACCATTAATTTTTGTTTATCATACTACTTTATCAGTAGATGTTCAGATTTTTCTTATTTTTGTTGGCAAGGAGGAAATGAGGAAATATATCTACGTAAGTAGAGAAAAACTTCTAAATTAAAACATCCTGTTGTGCTACCTGCTCTTTCGGTGTCAACAAACTGAGTTTTCCTTTAAATGCTGGTACCTTAGAGAATGAACTAAAATTTCCTGGTAAAGGTACTTTTAAGTTCCTTGTTTCTACATTTTTCTAGGGAAAGATGACAATTCACTAGTTTAAGGGGCAAGAAATTATGGTTATATAATAGCAACCTTTAAGCTTTAGAATCCTTTTGATCTCTGTGTGAATATGATCTTAGCAGTCATCTGTATGTCATGATGGAGAAACTAACGAGCTGGATTCTGAGGGAATTTTTCTAAGGGGAATACTTGAGAAAACAGACTAAAAGTGCTTTCTGTGTCATGATACGTGTGCTGAAGGCCAATCATATTACTGTTTTCTCTACTAAAAGATTTTCTATTAGAAGTGTGGTTATATGTATCGAATACTCGTAATGAGATGTAAATGATCAATGGCCTCAAATCATTCCTAGCAGATTGTAGGTTAGTTGACTTTTTTTTTAATTGTGGCCAGTTCTTTATTATGTAAGTTTTTCCCTTACTGGTTATTTTATTGTTTTCCCTAAGAGAACCAACAGGAAGTTATTTCCGAATGGCCTTGACCAGGACAAGAAGATTGAAGGCTACAATAAAGTAGATATGAGTCCTGTCTATTATTATTATTTGCCCTCAGCTAAGAGCTTTCCTTTAAAATTTGACATTTTGATGAGTCTTCGGCATGTTTTATGCTGTTTTTAACTCCTTGATTTTGTTTTTTTTTTTAAAGGTGGATATGTTAGCTTAATAGGCCAGTTTTAAAATTTCACTGTAACAGCTTTGTATAGTTCTTTTAAAAATTGGCAGTTCTCTCTTTTCCTTAAATGAGCATTGGAGATCATAATTAATCTTTAGGAGATAGGGTTACATAAAGGAAAGAGTATTAATTTTAAAATTAATGTTGGTTTGGATCCCAGACCTGCCATATATAGCTGTGTGACCCTGAATGAGTTAACTCTTTGTCTATAAAAGGGGACGATGTCACCTGCCTCGTAGGATACTTAGGATCAAATGCGTTTCTAGGAATCCCTGAGTGCTTTGCAGGCCATAAATGATGGATGGATATTTTTATTATTTACTAAACAAGTTAGTTGGTTTGGGTTTTTGTATAGTGAACTTTTTATATTGGACTTCTGAATGGAGGAGATGAACAGAAAGTAATCCAAAGGCTTGTTGAAAGTCAGTTTGAATTGGCTGGGCTCAGTGGCTCATGCCTGTAATCCTAGCACTTTGGGAGGCCGAGGTGGGCGGATCACGAGGTCAGGAGATCAAGACCATCCTGGCTAACATGGTGAAACCCCGTCTCTACTAAAAAATACAAAAAATTAGCCGGGCCTGGTGGCGGGCGCCTGTAGTCCCAGCTACTTGGGAGGCTGAGGCAGGGGAATGGCATGAACGCGGGAGGTGAAGCATGCAGTGAGCCGAGATCGTGCCACTGCCCTCCAGCCTGGGCAATAGAGCGAAACTGCATCTCAGAAAAAAAAAAGTCAGTTTGAATCTATAAATACAATGATTGGTAGCTGAAAAGTATTAGTCAAAATGTATAGTGTTGCCTCCTGATTCGAGCTGGCTGGCTTTTTTCAAAAAGTAATCTAAGACTATAAAAACAATCTGTATTTTATAGGTCAGATGTGCACTACCTTCCTCTGTCCACATGGGAGATAATTGCTTTTTCACTTTTTAAGAATGCATCAGGTGATCAAGTAGTCACTCAGTATGTTAGGGCTTGTGCTCCACGTTGGGGGTCCAAAGATACAAGTCTGGATTCCTACCTTAAGCTCACAATCCAGCGTGGGAACCAGCAGAGACACTTGGCATTGCAGTAAACTGTGATAAGGGCCATTTTAGAAATAGGCATAGGGTAATTGTTATGTGCCTTTCTTTTAAAAATCTTTAAAAAAGCAGAGTACGTGTAAAATAAATGAGGTACATGGTAAGTTTCCCTTCACTGGCTGACCATTTGTTTTTAAGTTTTGTGTGGAACGTACTGTGGTTGCCATTTATTTGAGTGCTTAATGTTTAGCGTCATAAACAGGTTTACTCCTTACAGGAACCCTAGTGAGAAGATTTGCCTATCTTTTTTTTTTTTTTTTTCAGCAGAGTCTCGCTCTGTTGCCTAGGCTGGAGTGCAGTGGCGTGATCTCAGCTCACTGCAGCCTCCGTCTTCAGGCTGCCTCAGTCACCCAAGTAGCTGGGATTACAGGTGCCCACCACTATACCCGGCTAATTTTTTTATATTTTTAGTAGAGACGGGGTTTCACCATGTTGGCCAGGTCTTGAACTCCTGACCACGAGTGATTGCCCTCCTCAGCCTCCCAAAGTGCTGGGATTACAGGCATGAGCCACCACGCCCAGCCAAGATTTGCCTGTATTGTGGATGAGAAAACAGATTCACAGAGGTCACATAGCTATGGACTTGGTGTGCGGTACCGTAACTCAGACTGATTGGCTTCGATATGTCAGTGGGCCCCAAACTGTAGTAGAAATCTATTCATATGGTCAACCAATTGGACTGTCTTTATGGATCAGAATTAACATAGTGTCTTTTTTTTGATTACTTCAAGAAGTCAATTTATTGTCATATCTACCATTAAGTCACATGTGTAGCCTTGCGCCTGTCACTTAACACCCTCAGTAAGTTTAATTATGGCTAATTGGACATAATTAGCAGTGAAATTCAACAACTGATATGAAAGAGGGAAGGGATTTTGAAATAATAGAAATGCAGTTTCTCTCCAAATTCAGTGTTCACTAGACATAGTGCTAAGGACTTTGTATTACAGATATGCTGTGTTTTGTTTCCTAACAAAGAACCTGCAAATGTTTGAATGGAATTAAATTTATTACAGGACTCTAAATTTTATGTGTAGAATGGCACACAGACATTTTTATAGTGGGTGTTTTTTAGTGAGTAGTTTTCTCTGAGAGCCAGGAGTGCTTAACTTTTTCTGGGTAACACCCACTAACCACCTGGTCCCACTGACTTTCTCAGTCCCTCCTGCAGTAGCTTGGCATCTGATTTTTCTTCAGCAGAGAGACTCCAGAACTAAAACTTCTACTTTACAGTGCTGTGGATGCTCTATTTGGAATGGTACATCTGTGAATGCTGTTCAGAATATGTGATCAGTTCCTTACCCCACTGAAACATTTGAGCCTAGATTTTTCAGATTTTCCTGTCAGTTTTCTTCCTTGTTCTCATTTCTTTATCTGCTTTGGCCTTTGATTTTTATTTCATCTAGAAAAACATACATGCATTTTATTAATAACGTCTCTTTTTAAGTCACGACCTAGCTACCTTTTAAACCTCTTTCCTCTAATTCTGACTGGTTGCTTTTCTAAGGAGAGGCATTGTAACCCTTAAACATGTGCTGTTTTTTTTTTTTAATTGATGCATAATAGATATACATGTGCTCTTTTCTTGTGTTTCTACCACTAGAGTTCAAGCTCTCTGACGGGAGGACTACACTGCTTTCTTTTAAATTCCTCTCAATGAATAATCCAAAGAGTTTTTAGAAATTTGGTAGTTTTGGCCTGGCGTGGTGGCTCAAGCCTGTAATCCCAGCACTTTGGGAGGCCGAGACGGGCAGATCACGAGGTCAGGAGATCGAGACCATCCTGGCTAACACGGTGAAACCCCGTCTCTACTAAAAATACAAAAAAATCTAGCCGGGCAAGGTGGAGGGCGCCTGTAGTCCCAGCTACTCAGGGAGGCTGAGGCAGGAGAATGGCGTGAACCCGGGAGGCGGAGCTTGCAGTGAGCTGAGATCCGGCCACTGCACTCCAGCCCCGGCGACAGAGCAAGACTCCGTTCCAAAAAAAAAAAAAGAAATTTGGTAGTTTTTCATTTTGTAGTTATTTCAACACACATTGGATTATATGTGTTACATTTTTGTGAGGTAGCTTAAGAATAAAGAATAAGAATGGCTATGAGCCTTTACTCTAACCAACACTATATGGGCATTTTATGTTCATTATCTTATTTGATAGCTATTAATGTCTCCTTTAAACACTGAGAAAACAGATTCAGATAAGTTGTAATGTGGAAATGTAGAAAAATCACCTACTTTCTCTTTAGAAGCTCAGATGTGTATGTAAGGCTTGCTAAAAGCAGACCCCACCATATATTTTATATGTATAGAGCTTGGGTAATTCCTGACATATAGTAATGGAGTCCTCATTTGAAATTTCCAGCAAATTATTAAACTCAAAGTTTATTATTTTAGAATTGAGCATGTTCTTTTCCTTGAAAACAAAACATAGCTGAAAGCCAGTGCTTTTAAAGGCTACAGCTGTCATTTTCAACTCTGTCTTTGCAGTGCCTTTATTTAAAAAATGGATTAGCAATAGGTAGTCTTCTTTTTCTTTTCTTTCTTTTTTGATTCTTGTCCTAGGATATCTGCTCTAGCCACTGGGAAATAACTTCTCAGTATTTTGACCCTGACTAGAAAGATATCCCTTGGGGAAGGAATTGAGCTAGAGGGGCTAGGCTGTTTCCTAGATCCTCTATTTTCAGCATTTATTATCTGATTTAGGATTTTCTTTCTTTGAAGAAAATCCTATTTTGTGAGTACTTTTAGAATTATGTTTCATAGCTGTTTATCTGCACCCTTGGTTTCTCTTTTTAAACAGAAAAACACTTTTTTTCTTAAAAAAATAAATAGTACCAAGATTTTTTAAAAGTAATACATACTTGAAGAAAATTGAGAAAGATAAGAAAATGAGGATATAATAATGTTATTACCCAGAGAGAGAGCCAGTGTTAACCATTTGGTGTTAACCTTTCTTTTTGGGTTTGTTTGCTCTTGAGGGGATATTTTACAGAAATAAAATATTATTGTGCAGCTTCCTCCCCCCAGCCCCCATTGCTCTTAAATAAGTCTCTTTATGACATTAAAGCTCTTCTTTTGATGGCCACGTAATCTTGTACCATCTATCTCTCCCCCCACCCCCCTTTTTTTTGAGACGGAGTTTCGCTCTTGTCGCCCAGGCTGGAGTGCAGTGGTGCAATCTTGGCTCATTGCAACCTCCACCTCCCGAGTTCAAGTGATTCTCCTGCCTCAGCCTCCCGAGTAGCTGGGATTACAGTAATGCACCACCCCGGCTCATTTTTTTTGTATTTTTAGTAGAGATGGTGTTTCACCACGTTGGCCAGGCTGGTCTGAAACTCCTGACTTCAGGTGATCTGCCTGCCTTGGCCTCCCAAAGTGCTGGGATTACATGTGTGAGCCAGTGCACCTGGCCAATCTCCTTATTTTTTAAACCATTCCCATATTGTTGGATATTTAGATTTGCTTCCATTTCTTCACTAAGCAATCTCTGCGTTTATCAACAAATGCTTCCCAGTCCTGACTTGCTGCATCCAATGGCTTAGAACAGATTGACAGCCATCATCATCATGTAGGTGTGCTGGAGAGCTCCTGTTCTCAAGCATGTCAATGTCTTCCTGAAATGTGCCCAGCACAAGGAAAATCTCTTGGCTTACTGCAGGGTTGGGCCCTTTGTGGCCTCTAATGAGTTTGCCTGCCCCAGTATCTTGACGCTTCTGTAGTGGTGCCAGGCCTGATGATGAGACTATAGTCTTTCAAAAACTTTTTAGGAGACAAATAGAGTATCTTGCTGACTTTTTTTTTTTAGTGGGAACCTCATTCAAAGTCTTGGAACAACAGTAGGTCTTGATTAAAAACCATCATGGCGTATCACTAGAAAATTCAGTTAGAAACTAATGGATAAACTTCAGTTACTGTTAACATGTGTGTTCATTTTAACATAACATACTATCTATACAAGATTAATCTAGACTTTTGCTTTTACTTCTCACAAATTTATATATTTAAAAAGAAAATTCAAGCTTATGGTTTTGTGGGCTACTACAGTGTAATAGTCGTGGAGAATAATAATAGTACTTCAGTTTGATTTTGCACTATACATTTTTCAAGGAAGATTTCCACATTTAGTATTCTTTAATTCCCTGCCCCTCATCTTCACAGCAACTCTCCTGAGGTAGATGCCATCTTTATTTTATGGATTGGAATGAGATTTAACATGCTTACATGGCTGTATAGTGGCATATTGTGCTGTGTCACACAGTCCTGCTGCCTTCTGACTGTACTATGTATAGGTACTCTGTGTTCCTTGTGCTCTCCCAATAATGATTTGTAGAAACTTGATATTCATTTGCATGTGAGTTTTGTGCTTAGTACAGTTGTAAACATTAAATGTGAAACAAATATGAAGCTTTCCTTTGAGGGCACACAGGTGAAGCTGTAAATGTTACAGTACTCATCTGTATCATAGAATTACATAAAGAAGCCCTAGACCTTGTAATAGGTTATAAGTATATTCGGAGTCATAGGCAAGGTAAGGGCAGTCAGGGAAGGGTTTGTAGCCCTAGATGAATGGATGCAGTTTGGATAGGCAAGCAGTAAATAGGAGAGCACACTAGATGACAAAAACAGTTTCAGACATGTTTGAGCATGGTGTTTATAGAGCATGCGGTGCTGGCCAGCCTGAGAGAAAGGTACATGTTGGAGAACAGTGGATGAGAAAGCCAAACAAGTAAAGAGGAGACAATTTATCAAGAATTTCAAAGCCAGGTAGAGCTTAAATTTGATGGAGTAGTCCAAAGGGAGTCGTTAAAAGTTACTAAGTAAGGACAAAGGCAAGACTAGAGGTAATTTAGGAAGAGTAATTTTTTGTTTGTTTTGAGACAGGGTCTCTGTCACCCAGGCTGGAGTGCAGTGGTGCAATCATGGCTCACTGCATCCCTGGCCTCCTAGCCTGAAGCGATCCTCCCATCTCAGCCTCCCAAGTAGCTGGGACCATAGGCATGAGCCACCACACCTGGCTAATACTTAATTTTTTGTAGAGACAAGATCCTACTATGTTGGCTGGTCTTGAACTCCTGGTCTCAAGCAATGCTCCATATTTGGCCTCTGAAAGCACTGGGATTATAGATTTGATCTGCCATGCCTAACTGGAAGAGTAATTTGGGAATTACTCTTTGAGTTTCAGAGGGCACAGAAATCCAAGGAACTAGGTACAAATGTAATGAAGATTTAATATGCTTGTGAGGCTAATAGGTGCTTTGAATTATTTGAGAAAAGGGAGAACTCTCCAACTCTGCAGTTTGATGCTTACATTTCAGGATCAGTTCGTTCATTCAGCAGATACTTATTCCTACCAATTATGTACAGGATGCTGTGGGAGATATGCCCAAAGGAGCTTATGGTGTAGGAAGGGAAATAGGAGATACTATATAAGTAATTTTAGTACTGAAGAAATGTGATAAGACATTGACAGATATCAGTGAAATGCTTTGTGAGAATATATTCATCTTAGAGCAATGCTGTCCAGTAGAAATAGAATGTAAGCCACATGTAATTTAAATTTTTCTGGTAGCTGCATTAAAAATTTTTTTAAAGTGAAATTAATTCTGTTTGTTTTTACTTAACCCATTATGAACAAAATATGGTTTCAGTATGTGGCACTAGCCACATTTTAAGTGAATAGGCACATGTGGCTATGGCTTAAGCAGCTTAAGAAAGGCTTCATGGAAGGGATGGTATCTGAGCCACACTGTGAAGAATCTTGTATGCACAGTAAATTTGGGAAAAGCCATTCCAGTTAGAGGGAGTGACTTGGTGAGCAAAGATAGAAAAGCGTACTTCGTATATAAGAAAACTGTTTTGGCAGAAACACATATGATGTGGAAGGCATGATGTGGGGGTCTGGAAGATAGACTGACAAGCTTTCACTGATAGGGGAGGAAATCTCACTCTGCTTTTGGCATCAGGGAACTTTAAAGAATTTTGAGCAGGAAGTGACTTGATCAGAGTTATAGGAAAATGGGTCTTATAGGAAAGGCATGGAGGGGACTGTAGATAATGAGTGATTGAAAGCAGTGCCACTAGGGCAAGATTTTGGGTGGGAGATTTATTGTAGACATAGAAATAGGAACAATTTCATTTCTCCTTTGTTTGCTGCCTTCCTCCAAACTGCTGGGTGTTGTGTAACCCATTTCCTGTTGAAATTGGTCTAGTTGCTTCAAAATCCATGTTATATAAGTCAAAAGTTATGTAAGCAGTAGCCATCAGGACATTTAGCTATGGATTTTGTTTGTTGTAAGTTGTTTCTGTATGTGTGTAATTAAAAACATTTGAAACAGATAAATGGATACAGATTTTTAAAAGGTGTGCAGTCTTATCGTGCCATGATGGTTCTCAATCTCTAAGAAATCTTGCAGTAATCTCAGAGAAGCATAAAACAGCTTGCCCCAAACAGAAAGGGTACATTTTATTTTAGGAAAGAGGGAAGGCATCTTTGGGAGGTCGCATTGAATAGTCCAGATTCTTTGGAGTAGTATGATTTAACTTTTAATGCTTGAGAAGGAGAGAAGTAAAAGGGGGGTAGCTTAATTTCCGGACCTAGTTGAGCTGAAGAGGTTGATGGCATTATTCAGCAATAGCAATCCTTTATTACTCCATTATGATATCACATGGGATGGCTTAACTCTCAATTGGCTTTTGGCCAGTACTTTATGATTTGGAGTCATCCATAGGTAGAGTTTCACAGGTACTGTTTTATGAACTTTGAAGTGGGCCTCTACGTGACTTCTAACTTCGAATTAGTCTACAGTCTGGAAATTTTCTAAAGGTTGTTGGGTCATTGAAAGTTGACTTCTCTCTGGTGTACCTGGCACTTTCAGGAACCATGAAGTAGGGTTATTTAATGATGAAGATATTTATTATCCTGCTCTCAAAGACCTTATGGTGAAGAAAGTTAGACATATTGAGACAGTGGTCATCCTTTGGCAGCTGGGGGGTGTTGGTTCCAGTACACCTGGGGATACCAAAATCTGAAGATCCTTGTTTATTTTGTGTTTTTTTCCGTCTTTATTTGCCACCACGGTTGGTTGAATCTATGTATCTGGAACCTGCAGATACAGAGGGCCGACTATATAATTTTAAGGTGATAGAGTATTTTTGATGTCCTTGTATTAGAGTAGAACAGGTTGTCTTGTGGTAACCAACAGCTCCAGCATCTCAATGTTTTAACCCAACAGAAGTTTCTTTTGTTTTCACCCTGCATGTCCAATGCAGGTCTGCAGGAGTCTTGCACTATACGGTCACCCAGGCAGGGACTCAGACTGACAAAAACTCTGCAGTTGCATGACTGTACCACCTAGAATACATGGCCTTCTCAATGGCTACTGTAAGGGAAGAGAGCCTGGGGAGCCACATGTAGGATATTCACAGTGTTAGCCTGGAAGTAGCATCATTTCTACTTATCTTTCATTGGACAGAACTACCACATGTCCTCTTCTAACTGCTGTGGAGGTTCTGGGAAATAGAAGGGAACAAATGGAATGTTTCTTGAGGGTTACTCTCTTTACCTTAGCTTCATTCTAGTGTTGTGAGTGAAGATGTCAGATGGATCAAAGTGAGACTTGCCTCGCTGAGTGTAAGCTTACAATTAGTGAGCCTCATATAAGACACAGCTCTGCATGTAATTTAGATAATAGCAGGAAGAAAAATCATAGTTAGGAACTGGAGAATTAATTCTTTCGGAATCACCTAGATTTTGAGTATATCTTATTGTGCTCCCTTAAAACATTTTTAGGTGATAGGGCCCTGTGTGTAGAATTTCTCTCTTGAAAATACAGAAATGACTTTTGAGGCAAAACCATTTTGTGAGTGGAGGTCATACTTTCTTGGATTTTTTTTTTTTTTTTTTTGAGATGTAATCTGGCTCTGTTGCCCAGACTGGAGGGCAATGGCACAATCTTTGGTCACTGCAACCTCTATCTCCTGGGTTCAAGCCATTCTCTTGCCTCAGCCTCCCCAGTAGCTGGGATTATAGGCACGTGCCACCACTCCTGGCTAATTTTTTGTATTTTTAGTAGCGATGGGGTTTCACCTTGTTAGCCAGGATGGTCTCGATATCCTGACCTTGTGATTTGCCTGCCTCGGCCTCCCAAAATGCTAGGGTTACAGGCATGAGCCACTGCACCTGGCCGAAAATGATTAATTTTAAAATAGCAAAGAGGCCAGACACGGTGGCTCACACCTGTAATCCCAGCACTTTGGGAGGCTGAGGCGAGCAGATCACCTGAGGTCAGGAGTTCAAGACCAGCCTGAGCAACATAGTGAAAGCCCGTCTCTACTAAAAATACAAAATCAGTCGAGTGTGGTGGCACATGCCTATAGTCCCAGCTACTCGGGTGGCTGAGGAGAATCGCTTGAACCCGGGAGGCGGAGGTTGCAGTGAACCGAGATCACATCACTGCTTGCACTCCAGTCTGGGTGACAGAGTGAGATTCCGTCTCCAAACAAATAATCATTTTCAGAGCCTTAAACTGTGATACCATGTATATAGTAATGAAAGAATTTGTTTTAAAAATACTGACATTGGCTAGGCGCAGTTGGTCACACCTGTAAGTCCCAAGCACTTTGGGAGGCCAAGGTGGGCAGATCACCTGAGGTGTTAGGTATTCAAGACCGCCTGGCTAAAATGGCGAAAACCCATCTCTACTTAAAATACAAAAGTTAGCTGTGCACGGTGGAAAGTACCTGTAATCCCAGCTACCTAGGAGGCTAAGGCAGGAGAACCGTTTGAACCCTGAAGGTAGAGGTTGCAGTGAACTGAGATTGTGCCACTGCACTACAGCCTGGGTGACAGAGTGAGACTCTGTCTCAAAAAAACAAATAAATAAAACACACAAAAAAACCTGACATTATTACTGCTGTCTAAAGTAGTATTTGCGTATTTTTATACTGTGTGGCACAGATTGAGATATCAATATTTAAATCAACAGTACATAAAATTAACTCTTCTTGTTTAGTAAATAACTCTTCAATTATTTTATCCAAAAATTACTTATTAAAATTACTGACCGCACTCTGTAAATGGTGATTATTGTGATTATTGCAGTGGGGAATTGACTGTGGTGAGTTGATAAGAGGTATTCACTGATTGGTGTATGGATTTGATAAATTGATAAACTGAAGTCACTAGGATTTTTTTCTATTTCAGAAAAACTTTAAATGAACTCAGTTATGGTTCAGATGAATTCAGTTATGGTTTCAAGTTCTGTTGCTCTACATCTTGTTATATACCCCTTTCTCTTGCAACCTATACCATATACAAAATTAGTGCCTGATATTTTTATATAATGCTTTGTATTTTTTCAAGGTGCCTTCACATGTATCAGGTCTTTTGTTCCTCATAACAGGCCCACTAAAAGAGTTGGTAGTGTTGTTTCTTTTTTCCTTTTTTAGAGACAGAGTTCTCAGTTGGTTGCCCAGGCTGGAGTGTAGTGGCACAGTCACGGCTCACTGCATCCTGGAATTCTGGGCTCAAGTGATCCTCCCACCTCAGCCTCCTGATTAGATGGGACTACAGGTGCACACCATCACACCCAGCTAATTTTTTCTTCTTTTGTAGAGATGAGGTCTTACTATATTAGAGACTAATTTGCCAGGATAATCTTGAACTCCTGGGATCCCAGGCTTGAGTCACCACATCCAGCCCTGGGTAGTGTTCTTACTGCCCGGTAGAGAAACTGAAGCTGTCAGGTTAAGTGATTTAACCAAGGTCATGCCACTTGTAAGTAAGTAGCAGAGCTGGTGTTAGATAGAGCCCAAGTCTGACTGCCCTTAGTTTATGTTCTTCCTGTGCAGTGTGTCCTAGTCACAAAGTTAGCAGATTACAGAAGATATGATAATAATCTTTCCCATCTTTCGGGTATCTACTGCTTGATGGGTGCAGCCAGATAGATCATTTAAAATCGTATCTTTTGCTTCAGGATTGGTTGAAGCAGTCATCATACTTACTTTTTCCTGTACTATGGAAAAAACAGTGTTAGTCAAAACCAGAGTTCCTTACAGGACAGTGAAGAGAGGACTGCCTGTACTACAGGATATAGTTGGATTAAGGTCATTAAAACAGACAAACCAGACAATTACTGAGAGAAGTCAAGGACATATATATAGTAAGCATAAACTTTTTTTTTTTTTTTTTTTTTGAGACGGAGTCTCACTCTGTTGCCCAGGCTGGAGTCCAGTGGCGCGATGTTGGCCCACTGCAACCTCTGCCTTCTGGTTTCAAGCGATCCTCCTGCCTCAACCTCCCAAGTAGCTGGGATTACAGGTGCCTGCTACCGCGCCTGGCTAACTTTTGTATTTTTGGTAGAGATGGGGTTTCACTGTGTTAGTCAGGCTGTCTCAAACTCCTGAGCTCGTGATCTGCCCGCCTCGGCCTCCCAAAGTGCTGGGATTACAGGCGTGAGCCACCGCACCTGGCTAGTAAGCATAAACTTCTAAAGAAATAGTTATTAAGCAATCTCTATGTGCCAGGCAGGTGAATTAGGCTAATGGAAGAAAACAAAAGCTCTAGAGGCAGATAGATGTGAGCTGGAGTTCTGGCTCTCTACCGTCTATTTGCATATTGCTCTGGGCATATCACTTGTCTTCCCTGACCCTCCGTTTCTTCACCCATAAGAAGGGGAAAGGAGTTGTTATGAACATACCTACTCTGTGGGACTTTTGGGAAGATTACATGACCAAAATAATATAAATGCCTTAGCAAAGTACTTAACCCTAGAAGTGTTTAATACATGATCAGTATTGTTGATGGCATTTGGAACGAGATGTTTCACATTTAGTATGCCGCTATCCAGATGGGTTGGAAGAAGATTCACACACGTTTCCTGGGCCGCGAAGCCTGACATTTGCTCTTTCTTTTTCTCTTGCTCTTGTTCTAGGGAATGACAATGGATAAAAGTGAGCTGGTACAGAAAGCCAAACTCGCTGAGCAGGCTGAGCGCTATGATGATATGGCTGCAGCCATGAAGGCAGTCACAGAACAGGGGCATGAACTCTCCAATGAAGAGAGAAATCTGCTCTCTGTTGCCTACAAGAATGTGGTAGGCGCCCGCCGCTCTTCCTGGCGTGTCATCTCCAGCATTGAGCAGAAAACAGAGCGGAATGAGAAGAAGCAGCAGATGGGCAAAGAGTACCGTGAGAAGATAGAGGCAGAACTGCAGGACATCTGCAATGACGTTCTGGTAAGTGGCCAGTGCTTCTGTTTTGAACAGTGGTTTCTAAATAGTATTAATTTAATGTATAAATGCAGACTCTCAAAATAGCTTATGAGAGAGAGGTGTCTGAATATACTGGAAAGCTGCCAGTGATTTACAACTAATTTTTAAGCATATGATATAATTTTTGTCACCTATTGCCTGATCAGAGGTTGTACATCACTTCTGAGATACTTTCCTTTCTTATCAAAAAGACGTGTGAAAAACAGTGACATTTATTCAGCATCCCTCCATCTTATAAAATTGAGGCCAGATAGACAGGATTTTAATAGATACAGCCACAGATAGGCTATTGTGTATATTAGTCAGAGTAGTGATGTCATCACCAGTAGGGGAGGGAGATGAAAAAGCTGAGCTGCCTTTCAGCCTCTCCCCAGTCATGCCTTCACACTGTAAGCACTGTCCTGCTTTGGTCTGAAAGTTAGGCACATCCATCAAGTTCGGCATGCATTCAAGAGCCAAATTCAGAGTGTTTGGGGCATTCTCCTCTCCTGTATTTTACATAAGCCTTAGTCAGATGATTGATTCCCTCTGGCCGCCACTTGGGATTGAATGGGAAGGGTACGTACTCTAAAACAAATCATAATCATATTGCCTTTCCCCCACATCCTGAGCCCATTGGGAACTTTCTTTTTCTTCCAGGTGAAATCAGGTAAAAATGAACAGTGAGGGCTGCTTTGAAGGGAAAAGGAATTCATACTTGGGGACGTACCTCCTTCCCTGCTGGCTGCCTTTCCTAGTTACTGCCCATGACTCCTTTTGAAAACCAGTACAAAGCGTGTCAGCCATCAGGCACTACCCCTTATCCCTAACCCATTAGAGTTACACACTGTCTGTCTACAAAGAATATTAAAACGACTACCGCCCCCTGCATCTTCTCACTTTGGTTGATTAAATCCCCTTATAACTAAGCTTTGCATTGAGCTTCTCTTTTTATTAGACTCATGGCATAAGAGTGTCATGACTAAATTTGTTGCCTGTTGGTAATTTGGGGGTTTGTTAATGGTGCACTAATTCCTGAATGTTAGGTACATCTGGTATTCAGATGAAGTGTGTCATGCATTCCAAGGGCAAGAAAGTTCCATAATTCATGAAAGTAGACCAACTTTTAAGAGCATCTGAAAGAATGTGAAGAAGAGCTTGGTACTTACTGCCTCTTAACCAGTTTTTCAGGATGCCACATTCTAAAACAACTCTTCGAAAATATTGCTCTGTATACGAAGCTTGGACTCCTTCAGAACTACTTTTGTTGTAAGCATAAATGTTTAAAGGAATTTATTATTAATAGTATTAGCTACTCTTTGAGTGCTTACTACGTGCCAGGCAACGTGTTAAGCGCTTTATGTATGTCAACGTACTTATCATTATAACTGCCCTAGAAGATGGCTATACCCTAGAAGATGACCCTTCATATAGCTGAGGAAACTGAGGCTCAAGGTGATTAGGTAATTTGTCCAGAGTCATACAGATACAGATATTAAGTGGCAGAAGAGGGATTTCTACCCAGGTCAGATTGACTTTAAACTTGGTTCTTGGCAGTTTTGCTGTATTATCACCTTTTTCCTCCTAAGGAAAGATTTTTTTCCCCCTTTTAATTATAGAAGTAATACCAGTTTATGGGTTTAAAAAGGGTGGGGAGAACAAGTCAGAAGAATATAAATAAGAAAGTAAAAATCACTTCTAATCTTACCACCCAGAGAACCATTATTAACATACTCCTTCCAGGCTTTTCCCTTATGTATTTGTGAGCATGTACACATATGTGTCTTAATGTTAAAATAGGATTCTTGTGGTATTTATAATCTGCTTTTTTTTCACTCAGATTTCTTTTGAGAGCCTTTCCATTATCTGTGTAGCTCTGCATCATTTTAAAGGCCTACAAAGCATTTCATTGTATGGCTATACTTTAATTATCCCCTATGGATGGTCAAAGTGATTTTTAAAAGAAGAAAACAGGCATCTGCTGTTATGACCTGGGCTAAACAACATTTAGTAGCTTGGATGAAAATTGGTGTTTTTTTAATCTTCCAAAAAATTATTTAGAAGCGGTAGTATATAACTTGAATCTCAAACATAGTTTTAACATCTTGTGAATAATTCTAAAGTCTTAATGTGGATCATTTTTTAGGAGCTGTTGGACAAATATCTTATTCCCAATGCTACACAACCAGAAAGTAAGGTGTTCTACTTGAAAATGAAAGGAGATTATTTTAGGTATCTTTCTGAAGTGGCATCTGGAGACAACAAACAAAGTAAGTAATATCTTTAAAAAGAAATTTGACCAGTAATGGAGCCAGTCTTCGTTCACAGGGACTTTTAACAATTTTGCTTTGTCTGTTTGCCCTAGACACCAATGTCACAGTACTAAGAATTTAAAAGACTACAGCATTGTGATGAACAGGGTCATGAGTGGGCAAATAAAAATTTATCTGACAGGGAAATATGGAGAGCATTAAAAATCTGGTGTGCAGTATATTTAAAAAGATCTTTATCTTGAGTATTATTTGTTAGCTCTCTTTTTAGCGGTGAAACTTGTTATACTTGGTGGTATGAAACTACCCTAGTGATGCATTGCTTTTATCACATGTATTACTGTGATGGTGATAATCTTAACCACACTTTATTAAGTGCCTGTGTGCCAAGTACTTTCGAGTCTCACTTTCTCTTCACACAACCTTACGAGTTAGGTGGCAGGCTGCCCATTTTTCAGATAAACTGAGGTTTATGGAGGTTTTTACTTGCCCAAGCCACAGACCGATGGAGTAAGAGTTGGGAATTAAAGTTTGGATCTATCGACTCTAAAGCCTGTGATCTTTGCACTGGAGCATATTGTTTTTCATATTCTGTATTGTTAAAGGTTATAACTGTATTTCTTAACTGCTTTAGTAGACTTTGCCATAATTGTTTTCCCCCAAAGCATTTAATATACAACTTGGTTTAGAATAAATATCTAACAAATGTATAACTGAATGGCAGAGACACTGACATCTCATTTGCTAGATCATTGCTCCTGCCCAATTTGGGATTAAGAAAATAATTTGATAGTTGGTCCAATGTGTGATACCTATGCAAGAACTGAGCCTTTAATATTTTCATCTTTATGTTACAGCCACTGTGTCGAACTCCCAGCAGGCCTACCAGGAAGCATTTGAAATTAGTAAGAAAGAAATGCAGCCTACACACCCAATTCGACTTGGTCTGGCACTTAACTTCTCAGTCTTTTACTATGAGATTCTAAACTCTCCTGAAAAGGCCTGCAGCCTGGCAAAAACGGTGAGAAAGACCCTTTGTGATATCTAACCATTGCAAAACAGTGCTTGTGTTATTAGCTTCTTTTTATTCCTGAACATACTCATTGTCTTGGACTTTTTTTGAAAGATTTTCTGGGGGTGGGAGTATATCTTTTATGAGATAAATGCAGATCTGTTACTTTTTAAATTCATTCTCAATACCTTCTGCTGACTTTTGTTTGATTACTGTGTTTTGGGGGGTGGTTGTAGAAAGTTCCAGGTGAATGTAGTTAGTTGTTTCTTGCCAAGCTTTGGGCCTTGGTTATACATTGTCATTCTTGTACCAAGATTTGAGATTATAGTTGTATAAAAGAAATACACACCACATTCTTGTTGTGTGTTGGATTACCTTCCATATTCTTCCGTTAGCCTTTTCTACATATTTTTTGTAGTCTCTCAACATGCACACACCTTTTTAAAAAAATTTTTATTCGGGAAAGGTGCCTTAAAGTTCATCACTTAAATCAGATTTAGTGATGGGAGTTTCACTGTATCCCTTGTATCCAGACCTTTTGAGTTCTAGTTTAAAACAAAAAAAAAAATTTTTTTTAAATAATTTTAAATAGAAGATTGCTAGAAATGTCTTTGGTAATAAAAAAATACCATGAGTTTGCCCAGAATGACTGTGCTAGGGTTAGCAGTAATACTGCTTACTTATTAGGTATAGCAAAGTTCTTATCTTGGAATTTCTGTCATTGTTGGTTGGTGCTTTATAAACATACCTTATACTTTTGCTGGAAACAGCTAACAGACGGGGTAATAATAGCCTAGGTTCCTCCAAAGTACTGTACAAGAAGATAAATTATATTCACTTAGCAGAAAAAAAGTGGGTTAAACTAGCTCCAGAGAACTTGTGAATTCTTTGCTAAAGGCTCTTTGTTTTAGGCATTTGATGAAGCAATTGCTGAATTGGATACACTGAATGAAGAGTCTTATAAAGACAGCACTCTGATCATGCAGTTACTTAGGGACAATCTCACTGTAAGTACTACTTCCACAGGGTTTATAGTCTCTGTCATATTCACCTACTTATTCATCATTCACTATTATCTTCAAGAGGGGATTTTTGCCCTGTTAAATATACAGTTTTAAGTTGTTAAATTTGTTATAAATGACTGCTGAAGTTTTGACCTTTGCAGTCATCCCTGTCTGCAGTGACACAGGAATAATTTTCAACTGATGAGATAAGATTATACATATTGGACCACCTACGTAGGCAACTTTTAGTAGCCCTGCTTTGATTATACTTTCTTTCTCTTGCAGCTGTGGACATCGGAAAACCAGGGAGACGAAGGAGATGCTGGGGAGGGAGAGAACTAATGTCTCTCGTGCTTCGTGATCTGTTCAGTGTCACTCTGTACCCTCCACATATATCCCTTGTGCGATAAAAACAAAAAAGAAAAAAAAAAAAAGAATCGTACGTCGACTTTCGATTTTTCACAGCCTCAGCCTAGGAAAAATGGTTCATGGGATAAACAGCTGGTATTTGTATCTAAAACTCAGATTGGTCACATAAATGCCACGGCATTCAGAAGTTTTGATTTTGATTAACATTGACAGGATTACTGTGTGTTTAATTTTTTTAAAACTGAACACTGTGATTATGGGGTTTTGTAATTTAGCAGAACTCTTACTGGTAGAAAAAATAGACCTGAATTATGTGTAACTTTTTGGAAAGTTTAATCTGATATCAAAATAACCATTGAAATACAATTCCATTGTAAAGTTGTACAGAAAGTTATAGAGATTATATTGTGATGCTGGAACTTGGAGTGAGACACACATCATTTGGCATTTGAGTTTAATGGTCATTCTCAGTAATGCTGCCGTTGTTTGGAGCTTAAAGACACTTGATCTGTTTGGGCTGTTGCCACTTAAAAGTTCATTACCACAAATGTCCACAGTGTCTTCCTCTGAGGAAACTCGAATCCTTAAATGGAAATTCTTTGTGGCAGATAACTGGCTTATGACACCTTGAAAAGTTCGAGTGCTCATATAACACACCCGACTGAACCCCCTTTCCTACAGCAATATGTTCACTATGTTACGAATTTGCAACTTGTGCTTCAATAGTGGAATCTATTTTCATTGTTAACACTGAGCTAAAGAAAAAAAGCCGTGTGTTTTATGAATGACCTTATCTGTTTCCTGGATAATACCTTTAAGAATAATGTCCTGAGTCAGGCGTGGTGGTGCGTGCATCTAGTCCCAACTGTTTGGGAGGCTGAGGCAGGAGGATCGCCTGAGCCCAGGAGTTTAAGGCTGCAGTGCCCTATGGTTGCACCTGTGAATTACTGCACTCCAGCCTGGGCAACATAGCGAGACCTCATCTCCAAAAACAAAAACAAAAAAAGGAATGACGTTCTGTAGAGGTTGCCTTTCACTTGAGGAGTACTCAGTTTTCAGGTTCTTCCTAGCTCGGGGCTTTTCAATTTTGAAATCTATACATTCATTCCCACCATCCTTTTTGACTATTGACCTTGGTTTTCTCTTCTAAGTTTCTGTCCCTCTGCTTCCTTACTTTTTTTCTTTTTTGAATTCTATCTTTATCTGTCTTTTGTTCACTTTTTAATGCTATATATGGGCAGGGGTGAGAGACATTACTGAGCACCTTGGTGAGCAAGCCTGGCTTTAAAGAGTTGAGAAGAGCTTCTGGCACCAGAGCTCTGTCTTCCTCCAGTTCTCAACACGGTGTTGCTCTTCAGTCATAACAGGATCTGAATCAAAAAAGTATTTTTAAATATCCATGATTTCTCCCTGTATTGAGGCTGGCCCTGATCATGCTCTTTGTGCCTGTCACCAGGTCTCTCAAGTGCACTCATCCAGCTCAGTGCTCAGATGTGTTTAAGGAGACCCTATATTCAGGGAAGTTGCGTGGATACTGCAGTGGAGAGAATTGAGAATAGTCAGGCCTGTCAGTCTCACAGGATCACCCCTCTACCTTTAATATTCCACCTAGCTGTAGAGTCCATCTGTTTGTCCATCTGCTGAAATGAGAAAAGAAAAATTTATGCACTGATTTAAAACAAACCAAAAAAAAAAAAAAAAACAAAAAAAAACACCCCTCCTTTCTAGCTGAACAAAAATGTGCAGTTCATACTTGGCGCTTGAAAATGCAGTAGTGAATGTGGAACCAAGCCTGTCTGTATATCTGGTAGCTCTCTTCTTGCTTTGTTTTTCCTTACCAGTATTCTGCCTAATGTTTGCTTCTGTGATGGTTATATTGCCTAGCAAGCACACCCGTGGTTGTGAAAATAGTATAGCAAAAAAGAAAAATCCGTGGTTATTGATGTACTAGATTTGTGTATGTCTTTTAAACAGTTCTAGTTTCACCTTACACAGAATAATCAGGAAAAGTGTAAAAATTCAAAAGTGAAATAAAAATTTTATCAGTTAGTTGCCTGTGAATTGATGTGTCACCACCATCTGTGTTGCTACCAGACCTAGCTAACTATTCTGATCACACTTATTCTTAACTCTCTTTTCTTTAAGAATAGGCAAACAGTTTTATTTCATTATTTAGGACCAGAGTCAAGGTGTTAGGGGAAGAAATTACCATTAATTAAACAGCCTCTTTCCACCCGTTACTTGGTATCTCTCTACCTTCCATACCAAACCATGCATGTATTAGGTCCTCTTTAGTGACTTCTAAGATTTCGTATGGACAGTTATTTTTGCATTGTATTCAAGTCCCCCATTCCTTCCCCATTTTTTAACCCTGAGATACAACCAAGCCAGTGAAATATGTAACCTGTGGTTGCCTAAGGCTTGGTCATCACCAAGCTGGCGTCTCACCTGCCGTCATACTGTATGGTGGCCTGCAGAGCTGGTTCCTCACGGGATTTGCCCCTTCTGGAAACATCCACACTACCACAAGGAGAGAAAAATATCAGGATAGAGAGGTCTTTTTTTAGCCCAAGATTAGAATTAGTGCGTCCTTGCCACCCTGAGGCTGGACAGCCAGATGGGCACCTTCTGTCCCTAGTTTGGGAGCTGTTCCACCTGTTGAAGCCACACTCAACCAAAGGTTAGTGGGGGCCTACCCGCTTTGTTGGATCAGTGAGACCAGGAAAGTCCTATCAGAGAAAAAGTGAACTATTGGTGTTCAATGGAGTAGTTGACTTGTTTTTAATGTCCCTATACCACAGATAGAGTGACGCTGCAAGCTCAGATTGACAGTGTTGCTGTTTAGGTCTTGCTCTGCTATTAGGTCCCAACTGTCTGCATTTAGGCTGAGCCACAAGTAACTCAGTGAACCTCCCTGGTATAATGGATTTGTAATGGCTTAGCAGAGGGACAGGGAATATCCCAGGAAGGGGTCTTGGTAATATGAGCCAGTACCAAGAAAGGCCTTAGTGGTCTCCAGTTCTCACCTCTCAAAGCCATTTCCGTCCTTGGTGAGAAATGGTGGGACTGGATCAGGGTCTTTGGAGGAACACATCTTCAATGGAGCAGGATAAAATTCTCTCCACAAGCTTTGAAACAGTGGCCTGTTCGGAATTAACGCAAAAAGGGCGGTCTGGGTCTCCTTTCATTCTTGTCAGGAGGGAGTCATTCCCGTTTTACAGAGAAGGGAAACGGGTTCGGAAAGAGGATGACCTATTCCGGGGTTAGAATCCAATCCCCTGCGTCCTTTCCTCGGCCCAGTCCCGGCCCTTTTAAAACGGGGGGTTTTGAGAGCTCCATTTAAGTGCTCGCAGCCCTGCTCAAGTCCAGGTTGAAGGCTTTTCCCGCCTTCCAGGGCGGGGTCAGAGGTGTCCCCACCTGTAGCTTTTAGATCCCCAAGTGCTCGCAGGTGGGGTGCGGGCCCAGGAGGGATCCTGGGGAGGGGCGTCCGAGCGCGCCCACGATTGGTGCGCAGGGACCCGGGGGCGGTAAAGGGAAGGGGCTGGTCCGCGCCCGGCAAGGAGGGCTCCCGCCCGCGTGAGCGCGGGGCCGCTGGGTGACACGGCTCCTGCTTGTCCCGCAGCCCCGGCCCCCTGCCCACCATGAACGCCAGCGGCTCGGGCTACCCGCTCGCCTCGCTCTACGTGGGCGATCTGCACCCCGACGTGACCGAGGCCATGCTCTATGAGAAGTTCTCTCCCGCCGGCCCCATCCTGTCCATCCGCGTGTGCCGCGATGTGGCCACCCGGCGCTCGCTGGGCTACGCCTACATCAACTTCCAGCAGCCCGCGGACGGTGAGCCCCGGGAATGGGGCGGGAGGGGACGGACCGATGGACAGGCAGGCGGACAGACAGAAGCCGGAACTGGGCCGCTTGCGCTTTCATCTTACACTTTGCAGCCGGGAAAACTGAGGCTCAAAGATAACGGCGTTGGCAGAGGCCTGGCCCCTGAGATGGGAATTGGTAATTAGTGTGGCTTACTGCTATTCCTCTGCAGAGGAGAGAGATTAGGGCCGAGTGAAAACAGATACAGGCTTTGAGGGGTCAGGCGGACCAGAGATAGAAGCCCAGCAGCTGTGTGACTCTGGGCAAGTTACTCGACCATTCTAAGCTTCAGATGCCTGTCTGGAAATTGGGGGTCCTAGCTGCCTTATAGAGTGCTTGTGAGGATGAGAGATTCAAAGCACCTGGTGAGGAAGATGCCCAAGGCGACACAGCTGGTGAGCGGGGAGGCAGGAGAGCCCAGCCTTGGGCTCAGGCCTTTCCCAGCGCGACGTGAGATCCACACTGGGCCCCTCTACCTGCACGGGCTCTGAAAAACCGCTGCCTCCAGGCCGCAAGGCTGCTTTCTCAGAGCTGATAGCATTGATTAGAGCTTGTCCTTTGCACTTCTGTTGAGAGTGGAGGGATGAAGATAAGAGCACCAGGTTTCAAGGGCGTTCTGCCAGTAGGGTGTGAGCTTGGGCAAGCCTTCACCCTCCGCACCTTTTCATTTGCAAAATGGGGCTAAGGCTTATTCTCCCGATAGCATAAAGAATGGAGAACTGGTGTCTATGAAGTTATCTCTTGTATCACTTGTTACCTCCTAAACGCTCTTAAGTGATAAGGCCGGGTTCGGTGGCTCACGCCTGTAATCCCAGCACTTTGGGAGGCCGAGGCGGGCAGATCACTTGAGGTCAGGAGTTCGAGACCAGCCTGGCCAAGATAGCGACACCCTGTCTCTACTAAAAATACAAAAAATAGCTGGGCATGATGGCTGGCGCCAGTAGTCCCAACTGCTGAGGAGGCTGAGGCATGAGAATCGCTTGAATCCGGGAGCAAGAGGTTGCAGTGAGCCGAGACGGCGCCATTGCACTCCAGCCTGGGCGACAGAGCGAGACTCCATCTCAAAAACAACAACAACAACAAAAATAGTGGCTTTAACATTCTGACCTAAGACTCCAGAAACCCAAACAACGCCCGCCCCAGCGGAGTCCACTAGAAGGATCCCTTGCGCCAGGCCGCCTGCGTGGACCAGGCGGTTCCCTGAGTGAGTGATTTGCTGGGGAAGGCGTTGTTCCGCGGGGCCTGTTCCCCGCCCCTTACTGAGCTGGATTCCTGGACACCTTTCTCTTTGCTCTGCTTTGCTCCACCTCCTGCCTCTTCCAGTCTTCCTCCCTTCCTCCAAGCCCTGTGAATGAAGTGGGACTTGGTTTTTTTGCCCCACCTCATAGGTGGAAACCTCGCTGACAGAGAGAATGATTTTGCCCCCGTGTATTTATGATAAGACTAGGTGGAGAAGCCAGGCTTCCTGAAACTTGCTCCACTGTGTTCCCCACAGCCCCTCTCCGTGTCTCTGCGCTAGCAGACTCCCTGAAACAGGTCACATGTATCACCCGGGAGGGATACAGGCTGCAGCAGTGGCTGGAGGCTGGGCATTGGCTGCTGTTTTGAGACAGACATGATTTTGTGTCAGGCACAAAGTTACAAACAAGGCACCTTGAATACCTTCTTTATTTTTCAGTCCCTCCAACAACCTGGTAGTTGGTAATATCTCCCTTTATTAGGAAAAGTAGGTAATATTATCATCATTCCCCCTTTACAGATGAGGAACAGGCTCAGAGAGGTAATGTTCACTTTCCCCAGAACCTGACTGCTTGAGAGGTAACCTCAGCTCTGCCCTGCAGCACCTCTGAGTTTTAATTTCCTCAAAGTGCTGCCACCATTTGTCATATGGACATTCTTTTTTGTTTTTTTTTTTTTTTTTGAGACGGAGTCTCACTCTGTCGCCCAGGCTGGAGTGCTGTGGCCGGATCTCAGCTCACTGCAAGCTCCGCCTCCCGGGTTTAGGCCATTCTCCTGCCTCAGCCTCCCTAGTAGCTGGGACTACAGGTGCCCGCCACCTCACCCGGCTAATTTTTTGTATTTTTAGTAGAGACGGGGTTTTACCGTGTTAGCCAGGAAGATCTCGATCTTCTGACCTCGTGATCCACCCGCCTCATATGGACATTCTTATCTACTCAGTGTACTTTAGAAGCCAGAATAGACCTGACACGGCCACAGACCTTTCCTGTTTCTTAGTCTCAGTTTTCCCATCTGTAAAATGGGGGCGGGAATCCATGCTTATGTGGCTACAGGGAGTTGAATGAGATCATAACTGGAAGGTGGGGGGAGCACCACACACACTAATTCTCAGCTTATCCTTCCTGAGCCTTCAGGCTCTTATCTCAGGTGGGACCCAGACAATGACTTTCTCTTTTTTTGGCTCCCAGTTAAGCACCTGGAGGGGTGGGCGATCAAGGCAAGAAAATTCACTTAACTTGCTCATTTCTCTCCTCTTCCTTCTGTCCAGCGGAGCGGGCACTGGACACAATGAACTTTGAAATGCTCAAAGGCCAGCCTATTCGCCTCATGTGGTCCCAGCGAGACCCAGGACTTCGCAAGTCAGGTGTGGGCAACATCTTCATCAAGAACCTGGAGGACTCCATTGACAACAAGGCTTTATATGATACCTTCTCCACCTTTGGGAACATCCTCTCCTGCAAGGTAGAGGATGAACGGTGTATGTCTTTGGGTGGATCAGTGTCAACTACCTGCCTGGTAGAGGGATGACAAGCAACACCTCACTTTACAGTTTACAAGGTCCTTTCAGTCAAGTTTCAGGAACAGCAAGCACCTGAATGGTAGCCGTTCTTTCAGTTTCATCTTCCGTGAATGATCAGACATTACCTGTGTATCAGTCAGCTCTTGCTGTGTAACAACCCTCAAATTTAGTGGCTATCAACAACAATCATTTGTTTAGCTCGTAATTCCACAGTTGGCAATGGGCAAAGTTCAGCTGGGCAGTTCTTCTGGTCTTGACTGGGTCCCTCCTATGCCCACTGAAAGCTGAGTGGGAGCTCTCACTGGGTATATCAGGGAGTGGCTGGCTGTCGGCTGAAACATCTTGACTTTCCTCCCCATGGCCTTTTGTCCTCCAGCAGGCTAGTCCAGGCTATTCTCATGGTATTCTCATGGCAATGGCAGGGGCTCAGAAAACAAGTGTGGAAGCACACCAGGCCTCTTGAGAACTGAATGCAAAACTGCAATCATCACTTCCACTACATTTTTTTTTTTTTAAATTGAGATGCAGTCTCATTCTGTTGCCCAGGCTGGAGTACAGTGGCGTGATCTCAGTGTACTGCAACTTCCTGGATTCAAGCCTGCTGAGTTCAAACAATTCTCCTGCTTCAGCCTCCCGAGTAACTGGGATTACAGGTGTGAGCCACCATGGCTGGCTAATTTTTGTATTTTTAGTGGAGACAGGGTGGGTTTCACCATGTTGGCCAGCCTGATCTCACACTCCTGACCTCCCAAAGTGCTGGGGTTACAGCCATGAGCCACCGCACCTGGCCACTTTCACTACATTCTATTGACCAAAGCGAGTCACAAGACCAACCCACATTCAAAGTGAGAGGGGAGTAGAAATTATAGGATGAAGGGTGTGGCTACAGGAAGGCCATTAATTGGGGCCATCATGGCAATCAAGTGATTAAATCTTGTTTTTAAGATTCTCTTACAATAGATGTAAGTTCCATCAGTGATCTTGTTCTTAGTCATTATTATATCCCAGTACTTAGAATAAGATGTGACACATATTAGGTGCTCAATAAATATCTGTTGAACCAATGGATGTATATCATTTGAGAAGGATTCTGATTATTTCTCTGACTTTCTATATGAAGATGTTGAGGATCAGCCGCCATATAGCAGGTCAGTATGTCCGGAACACAGGGCTTAAACCTGGGTGTTCTGCCTCTAGATTTTATGAGGATGGTTGATCGGTTACCCTGTAGCCTTTGGAGTGTCTGGTATTCTAGGGAGGATGGGGACAGTTTTTGTAGCCTATGTGTTAGAACTTTCATCAAGTGCTACTGTGTGCCAAGCATAATCCTTAAGTTCTCAATAAGGGCCCTCAAATTCTTGGTCAATGGGAGGCTATCCCTGTGGCTCAGAGGAGCAGGTAGACTTCAGGAGATGTAGTAATGCACTAAGGGTTATCTGTGACAGAGAGACGGGGCCGTTTCCAGTCTTTGAGGATCAAACGAAGAAAGACTCTTCACTTGTGTATTAAGTTCTTTACAATAATAATGGCAGATTTATCACGTACTTTCTGTGTGTTAGGTTTTCTGCATACATGTATACTCCTTAAAAGGGTACATGGCACACTGAAGCTTCTCAGTGGTAACTATAATAATCAAAGAATTAATTCTGTTGGCTGATCCTGGACAAGTCATTTATTCTCATTTTCCCTCTGGGGCTCAGGGGTTAGGAGGTGCTTGGAAGGATTCTCGTGGCATAGATAACGAGGGAGGTATGTAATGCCCTTAGCAGGTTCTTGACCCACAGTGGGGACCTAGTCAATGTGATTAAATCTGAATGACCGAGCTGAGACTTGAGTGGAAAGTGGAAGAACCCTGTTTCAGTATGAGAGGTGGAGGGGTATGTGCAAGGCATGGGTTTGGAAGCAAGACTTGTTGTGCAGGACCCATTGGGGAGCCTCAAATGCCAAGTTGATATAGTTCTGTGGATAGAAGCTACTAGAGATTGAAGGAATGTGGTCAGAATTACATTTTAGAAAGAGCATCCCAGTGGTAGTGTGGAAGCTAGGCTGGGAGGCAGTGCTTGTTATCCAGGCAGAAAATGCCACTAGCTGAGCTGAGCTTGTAGCCACAGCAATGAGTGGAGCCACAGTCACCTTGAAGTGGGGTTTAGTGGTCTTTCTGTGAGTTCAACAAGAGGGATGGGGACTACATGAACTAGAAGGTCTTTCCCCGTTCTCAAGTTCTGTCCTGCTGACCTGAGTTAGGAGCGTTACAGAATGGGAATAGGATGTTGTGCATCTTTTAAAAAAAAAAAAAAAAAAAAAATGAGGCCAGGTGTGGTGGCTCAAGCTTGTAATCCCAGCACTTTGGGAGGCCAAGGTGGGTGGATCCCCTGAGGTCAGGAGTCCGGGACCAGCCTAGCCAACATGGTGAAACTCCATCTCGGCCGAGCGCGGTGGCTCAAGCCTGTAATCCCAGCACTTTGGGAGGCCGAGACGGGCGGATCACGAGGTCAGGAGATCGAGACCATCCTGGCTAACACGGTGAAACCCCGTCTCTACTAAAAACTACAAAAAAAAAAACTAGCCGGCGAGGTGGCGGCGCCTGTAGTCCAGCTACCCGGGAGGCTGAGACAGGAGAATGGCGTGAACCCGGGAGGCGGAGCTTGCAGTGAGCTGAGATCCGGCCACTGCACTCCAGCCCGGGCGACAGAGCGATACTCCGTCTCAAAAAAAAAAAAAAAAAAAGAAACTCCATCTCTACTAAAAATATAAAACATTAGCCAGGCATGGTGGCATGTACCTGTAATCTCAGCTATTCAGGAGGCTGAGGCAGAAGAATCGCTTGAACCTGGAAGGCGGGGGTTGTGGTGAGCCAAGGTTGTGCCATTGCACTCCAGCCTGGGCAACAAGAGTGAAACTCCTTCTCAAAAAAAAGAAAAATTGAAATGAGTTTGTTGTTGCAGTAATTCATGAATTGGCAAAGTTTAAACAATGTGGAAGGGAAGAAAGTGAAAAAGAAGATTCCATTTCTTTCAGCCCTAGTCCCCAAAAGTAATATTAATACATTTTATGTGTCTTTTTCAAAATTTCCAGTGTGTAGATGCCTACTTCAGCCTGAATGGATTTTTTTTTTTTTTTTTTTTTCACTTAACAAGACTGTCAGCCATGTAACCAACCACATTCTTCAACTCTGCACGTATAGTATACTGGTGTGAATGTACCATCAAGGGCCCCCCTTGATGAATACCCAGGTTGTTTCTAGTTTCTTGAAGGAAACACGGGTGCAGATATGGGGGTTTGACTCTAACCCTTTTGCCTATTGCCTTAGGAAGACAATCAAAAGCCGGTATGCAGTATAGATGAAACCTGTGTTCATTGCGAGGGCGCTCTCCCTCTTAAATCTGTTTTTTCTTTTCTCTTTTTATTTTTTTGACACAGAGTCTCACTCTGTCACCCAGGCTGGAGTGTAGTGGTGTGTTACCAGCTCACTGCAACCTCCGCCTCCTGGGTTCAAGCAATTCCCCTGCCTCAGCCTCCTGAGTAGCTGGGATTACAGGCACCCGCCACCACATCCAGCTAATTTTGTGTATTTTTAATAAAGACAGGGTTTCACCATGTTGTCCAGGCTGGTCTCCAACTCCTGACCTCAAGTGATACGCCCACCTCGGCCTCCCAAAGTGCTGGGATTACAGGCGTGAGCCACCACACCCAGCCTTCCTTAATCCGTTAACTTGAGTGGTGGCACTCTCTGAGCTTCCATATCTCATCCCTAACATGCAGGACTGCCTTTTCCATGCACACAGCAGGCATGCAGAGACTGGTCATGATCACCTTTGCCATTCCTTTCTTCCTGAACCCTCTGTCAGTACTCTTCCTGTCCTTCCTCCCTGCGGCCCAGGTGGTGTGTGACGAGCATGGCTCCCGGGGTTTTGGCTTTGTCCATTTTGAGACCCATGAGGCCGCACAGCAGGCCATCAACACCATGAACGGGATGCTGCTGAATGACCGCAAAGTGTGAGTGGCTGGGCCCGAGGGAGGGTGGAGGCTGCAGGGACAGAAGCATGGCACCACTGACTTGGAATCGATGCTACCCTCAAGCTGCTAATGGGCACCAGACACTTGAGTGGCAGGCAGCCCTCCTAGAAGTGCAACCTCGGAGCAGCTGCTCACCCTCTCAGGGACTCTTTCCCGACATAAAGATGGAGCTGATAATCTGCATTAGAGGATTGTTCAGAGTGGTAAAGGAAGTGGTGATTTTAAAACTCTAGAGGGACTGGCTAATGGTCATATCATCAATGGACTCTGTGTTTTCATCTGTTTTCCAGCCTTCTCAGTATGGGGTATATGGTGTGTGACAGGGTCTTGCTATGTAGCCCAGGCTAGATACATGTGGCACAAACACAGCTCACTGCAGCCTTGACCTCCTTGGCTCAAGTAATCCTCCTGTCTCAGCCTCCTTTGTAGCTGGGACCACAGGTGACCACATGCCACCACACCTGGCTAATTTTTTTATTGTTCATTTTTTTGTAGAGATGGGATCTCACTTTGTTACCCAGGCTGGCCTTGAACTCTTGGGTTCAAGTGATCCTCCTGCCTCCTGCCTCAGCCTCCTAACATGTTAAAGTGCTGAGATTACAGGCACGAGCCACCACGTCTGGCTTTTTCTTTAAACCTTTTGTGTTGTTTCATGAGATTTTGGCAGAAAGAAAAGTAGGCATATGCTTAGCTTGCTCTCATCCTACCATTAACTTTGATATCATCCCCCCTACACAGCTGGGAAAACTGAGAGGCAGATGCTAGAGAGAATCTGCCTCTGGCTGTTCCCTGCCTAGAATTTTGATTTTGCTCATCTGAGGGGCCAGCCCCCATGGTCGGGCCCATGGAGAGAAAGTGGCTTTGAGCTGGGGGATGCACTGAGAGTCATTTTGTCCAGGGTTGCTCAGGGGAGGGTCCAGTCAACCTGTCAAACAAATCTTGGTGGGCTTTCCCAGTGCTCAGAAGAATACTCTTGTTAGCTCCAATGTACTCAAGTTTACCTTTGCCACTCAGTTTTCTTCAAATTGTGGTGTCTGGTACAACTTTGTTTGTGCTAAACGTGCTATAAATACCATCAGAATTTATTTTCATTTTTAAAATCTGGGATACTTTCCTAAATGTGTTTACATGAACTAGGAAATGATCTTTTAAAATTAATCTTGTGGCTGGGATTACAGTGGCTCACACCTGTAATCCCAGCACTTTGGGAGGCCAAGGAGGGAGAATCACCTGAGGTCAAGAGTTCAAGCTAGTCTGGCCAACATGGTGAAATTCCATCTCTACCCAAAATACAAAAATTAGCCATGTGTGGTGGCACATGCCTGTAATCCCAGCTACTCGGGAAGCTGAGTGAGGCAGGCGAATCGCTTGAACCCGGGAGGCGGAGCTTGCAGTGAGCTGAGATCGCACCACTGCACTCCAGCCTGGGTGAAAGAGTGAAACTCAGTGTCAAAAACATAATAAGTAAAAATAAAATTAATCTTGTATTTAAGTGATTTTAATCAATGCCCCCCATAGCAACACTAGCACTGACTGCGTCTAATTCACTTAACCTTACTTCCCCAGTACACCCAATACATGTCAATAAGCAAAGCCCTATGATGAGAATTTGAGTCCCAATTTTCCAGCAATGAACTCTGAGGCTCAGAGAGGTTAAGTAACTTGCCCAGGATCACACAGCTAGGCAACTGCAGAGTGAGGATTCAAGCCCTTGTCTGTTTGACTCCCAGGCTCATTCTTCTGTGCTCTCAGCTGCCTGATATATAGTAGTTATGTGTGCATTTGTTGCAAGAATGAAATCTTCTTAACCTTCTGCTGGGGACAAGCTCTGGAACATAATAGAATATCTTGGCTGTTGGAGGTAGCCGGGCCTTGGGGATATTCTAAGGAGTTTTGTCCTACCCAGTTTCCTGATGAGGGATATGTAAGCCTGGAGAAGGGCAGCAGTTAAGTGGGAGTTGGCATGGGGGTGGCTGATGACTGGTAGCTGTTCATAGCCATCAGCCACTGTGGTGTGTCCACAGCTTTGTGGGCCACTTCAAGTCTCGACGGGAGCGGGAGGCGGAGCTGGGGGCTCGGGCCCTGGAGTTCACCAACATCTACGTGAAGAACCTCCCGGTGGATGTGGACGAGCAAGGCCTACAGGACCTCTTCTCCCAGTTTGGTGGGTGTGTCTCCAAGGGAGTGGGGGTATCACTGTTTTCCCTCTCTCCCTCCAAAGTTTGGTAGCGGGGAGGGGCCCTCCTGTGGTCTCCTGAGGACTTCCCAGACTTCCCTTTGAGCCAGGTTCGTCCTTTACAGGGAAGATGTTGAGTGTGAAGGTGATGAGGGACAACAGCGGTCACTCGCGGTGCTTTGGCTTTGTCAACTTTGAGAAGCATGAGGAAGCCCAGAAGGTAGGAGCCTCCCCATGGCTCTGTTCTGCAGCATGGGGACTGAGCTGGGACTAAGAAGAGGGCCCCAGCTGCCTGTGGAGGGGAAGAAAGTCCCTCCCTGGCCTAAGCCAAGAGGGTGGGAGAGTCCTACAAGCAGGCAGAGCCCTTCCTTCCTGTGGTGCAAAGGCCAAGGGCTTCTTTCTTCTTTGGTCACTTCTAGCCCTGAGGTCTGCAGAACTGAATATTTAGGTAGGGATGCAAAAGTCATGATTATATAAAAATATTTACTTGTGAACTGACCACTTAAATCAGTTTCCACCAGGTGTGGTGGTGTGCACCTGTAATCTCAGCCGACATGGGAGGCTGAAGCAGGAGGATCCCTTGAGCCCAGTGGTTTGAGTCCAGCTTGGGCAACATAACAAGACCCTGTCTCTAATTTTTTAAAAACTGTCCAGATATGATGGCTCATGCTTGTAATCCCAGCACTTGGGGAGGCTGGGTGGGAAGACTGTTTGAGTTCAGGAGTTCGAGACCAGCTGGGCAAAAACAGCGAGACGCCATCTTCACACACAAAAAGGCTCTCACAGTTAGCAAAGAGGATTATTTTGTGCCATGAAATACAACTCAAAGTAAGGATGTTGATGATGCTGTCATACCATTATGAAAGAATTATGCTTGCTGCTTTGTTCAAAGTATCCATGTGTAGTTGCAGTTAGAACCTAATTTTTTTAAGCTCTTTTGTAAATGTAGTTTTAGGTTCAGAGCAATGTTTAGTGGAAGGTACGGAAGTCTTCTGTATACCCCATGCCCCCACACATGAACAGCCTCTGCCATTATCAATGTCCTGCTCCCAAGGGTTACATCTGTTACGAGTGATTAACTTACTTTGACACATCATTAACACACAGTCCCAAGTTTACATTAGGATTTACTTTTGGTGTAGAGTCTAGGGGTTTGGACAAATGCATAATGACATGTATCCACTATTATGGTATCATGCAGAGTACTTTCAGTGCCTTAAACACCCCCTGTGCTCCATCTCTTCATTCCTCCATGCCCCTTAACCCCTGGCAACCGATGATCTTTTTACTGGCTCCATAGTTTTGCCTTTTCTGGAACAGAGAGTATGTAACCTAGACTGGCTTCTTTCACTTAGTAATACGCATTTAAAATATGGGACTATATAAATATTTACATTTTATTTATTTATTTTTATTTATTTATTTTTGAGACGGAATCTCACTCTGTCATCCAGGATGGAATGCAGTGACATGATCTTGGCTCACTGCAACCTCCGCCTCCTGGATTCAGGTGATTCTCCTGCCTCAACCTCCCGAGTAGCTGGGACTATAGGCACCTGCCACCATGCTGGGCTAATTTTTGTATTTTTAGTAGAGAAGGGGTTTCACCATGTTGGTCAGGCTGGTATCAAACTCCTGACCTCAAGTGATCCACCCGCCTTGGCCTCCCAAAGTGCTGGGATTACAGGCGTGAGCCACCGTGCCCGGCCATATTTACATTTTAAATATGGGAAACTTTGCAAATCTCAATTTTATTTTTATGTTTATTTTATTAAGACAGAGTCGGCTGGGCATGGTGGCTCACGCCTGTAATCCCAGCACTTTGGGAAGCCGAGGTGGGTGGATCATGAGGTCAGGAGATCCAGGCCATCCTGGCTAACACAGTGAAACTCTATCTCTACTAAAAATACAAAAAATTAGCCGGGCATGGTGACGGGAACCTATAGCCCCAGCTACTCCGGAGGGTGAGGCAGGAGAATGGCGTGAGCCCGGGAGGTGGAGCTTGCAGTGAGCCGAGATCATGCCACTGCACTCTAGCCAGGGTGACCGAGTGAAACTGTCTCAAAAAAAAAAGAAAAAAAAAAAAAGACAGAGTCTCACTCTATCGCCCAGGCTGTAGTGCAGTGGCACGATCTCAGCTCGCTGCAACTTCCACCTCCCAGTTTCAAGGGATTCTCCCGCCTCAGCCTCCTAAGTAGCTGAGATCACAGGCACCCACCACCATGCCTGGCTAATTTTTGTATTTTTAGTAGAGATGGGGTTTCACCAAGTTGGCCAGGCTGGTTTCAAACTCCTGACCTCAAGTGATCCCACCCACCTTGGCCTCCCAAAGTGCTGTGATTACCAGGTGTGAGCCACTGTGTCCGGCCATCAATTTTGTTTTTTAAAATACAGCCCCGGTCCGATTTTT
Organism: Trachypithecus francoisi; assembly: GCF_009764315.1. NCBI lineage: Eukaryota > Metazoa > Chordata > Mammalia > Primates > Cercopithecidae > Trachypithecus > Trachypithecus francoisi. The sequence continues at coordinate 40,595,382 of NW_022681467.1, forward strand.
TTTCTTTTTTTTTTTTTTTGAGACGGAGTTTCACTCTTGTTGCCCAGGCTGGAGAGCAATGATGCGATGTCGGCTCACCACAACCTCTGCCTCCCAGGTTCAAGCGATTTTCCTGCCTCAGCCTCCTGTGTACCTGGGATTACAGGCATATGCCACCACGCCTGGCTAATTTTGTATTTTTAGTAGAGATGGGATTTCTCCATGTTGGTCAGGCTGGTCTCGAAATCCTGACCTCAGGTGATCCGTTCCCCTCGGCCTCCCAAAGTGCTGGAATTACAGGCATGAGCCAAAGTGGGTATACTTAAATGGCCTTTGTCCTGGTACTGATTATTCTCAGCTAGTGTGGCAGCCTGGTTTGCAGGTGGCCTCTCTAGATCCAGAAGATGAGCCTGGGCCAGGGCCACATCTGAGTGGTTACCAATCATGTTCCCTCCTCCTCTCCCCAGGCTGTGGTGCATATGAACGGGAAGGAGGTGAGCGGGCGGCTGCTGTATGCGGGCCGGGCCCAAAAGCGCGTGGAGCGGCAGAATGAACTGAAGCGCAGGTTTGAGCAGATGAAGCAGGACCGGCTGAGGCGTTACCAGGTGAGGTCAGGCTTCCTGGTGGCAGCCACTTCTGTGTGAAAGCAGCTGTGTGTCGGGGGCCCTGAGTGGTGACTGTTTCTTCTAGTCATCCTACTTCTGGGCATTTGACTCAAGGCAGGAATCAAATGAGCATGGGATGGTCCCCACTGCCTGTTTTGTAACCGTGAGAAACTGGGCACAGCCCAACCATGATAGGGGTTAGTAAGGGTGCTGGGGACCTTTTGGTTAGAATAATCCTTCATGTGGGACTGATTAGCGTCCAACCCGGCCCACTCAATACCAGTTGCATCCTCTAGTCTCAGACAACCAACGTACCCCGCATATTGCCAGATGCCCCTAGAGGAAATCCTACTCCTGGTTGAGAATAATCAGGCCAAATATGTTACATCCAAAAGCTGGAATGTTGGACAGCCTTTGAATTATATGGAGTTAATAATTAAAGTGAATATTGTAGATCAGTCCAATTTAAAACTTCATTGGGAAGTAAAACCCTCAAAAAAAATTTTTTTTTTTTTTAAACAGAGTATTGCTCTTGTCGCCCAGGCTGGAGTGCAGTGCATCATCTCGGTTCACTGCAACCTCTGCCTCCTGGGTTCAAGAAAGTCTCCTGTCTCAGCCTCCCAAGTAGCTGGGATTACAGGTACCTGCCACCATGCCCAGCTAATTTTTGTTTTTTTGTTTTGTTTTTATTTTGTTTTTTTTGAGATGGAGTCTTGCTGTGTCGCTTAGGTTGGAGTGCAGTGGTGTGATCTTGGCTCACTGCAGCCTCTGCCTCCTGGGTTCAAGCACTTCTTCTGCCTCAGCCTCCTGAGTAGCTGGGATTACAGGTGCATGCCACCATGCCTGACTAATTTTTGCATTTTTAATAGAAATGGGGTTTCACCATGTTGCCCAGGCTGGTCTCGAACTCCTGCCCTTGTGATCTGCCCACCTCAGCCTCCCAAAGTGCTGGGATTACAGGTGTGAGCCACCGCACCTGGCCTCATTTTGTATTTTTAATAGAGACGGAGTTTCATCATGTTAGCCAGGCTGGTCTTGAACTCCTGACCTCAGATGATCTGCCCACTTCGGTCTCCCAAAGTTCTGGGATTATAGGCGTGAGCCACTGTGCCTGGCCCCCCTCTAAGATTTTTGATAAAAGTTCTAGATTCTTCATGGAGAAGGGCATATAAATATACACATCCACAAAAAAACGTGCACACATACTCAGTAGTTCTCAGTGAGGAGCAGTTTTGCCTCCTGGGGGACATTTGGCAACGTCTAGAATTTTCGTTGTCGTGTGGATGGTGGGGTGCTACTGTCATCCACTGGGTAGAGGCCAGGGATGCTGGCAGACATCCTACAGTGCCCAGGACAATGCCACAGCAAGGAACTGTCTGGCACAAAATGTCACTAGGTCTGAGGCTGAGAACATACACATCCTCTTATGTACATACAGCGTGTCCAGGCTTACAGACCCACAGAACAAAATACTTGTTACGTGAGCTGTGAGAGCAGGATGCTATGCTGTACAACTGTGTGGTCTCTGCTCTCTGTGTGTTCACACACTGTTGTGTTTGGGAGGTCTGGAAGGAGAAAAGTCAAGGTGCTAGAGGCAGCTGTCACTCAACGGTGAGGTGCACAGACGCTGAAGTTAGGCTGCCTGGGTTGTCCAGTCTCTGCCACTTAGCCACTGTACGATCTGGGGCAACTCTTTGTGTTTCAGTTTTGTCCGTAAAACAAGGATAAAAGTTTCCTTCACGCAGGGTTGTTGTGAGGATTAAAAATCTAAATGTGGCCTGGCGTGGTGGCTCACACCTGTAATCCCAGCACTTTGGGAGGCTGAGGTGGGCAGATCACCTGAGGTCAGGAGTTCAAGACTGGCCTGACCAACATGGAGAAACCTGTCTCTACTAGAAAATACAAAGTTAGCTGGGCCTGGTTGCACATGCCTGTAATCCCAGCTACTTGGGAGGCTGAGGCAGAAGAATCACTTGAACGCAGGAGGCAGAGGTTGCAGTGAGCCGAGATTGCACCATTGCACCTAGCCCGGACAACAAGAGCGAAAATCCGCCTAAAAAGAAAAGTCTTAAAAAAAAAAAAATCAAAATGTATGGGAAAGCTTAGATGGCACCTGGCACCAGCATGAGTAAGTGCCCGAGGTTCCTGGGCTGGCAGGCGGTGGAGGGGCAGCTCGCCTGTGTTAGGGGTCTGGTCATGGGCCGGCCTGCAAGGAGCTCTGCCTCCTGCTGCCCGACATCCACCATCTGGAGAGCTCAGCTTGAGCTTGCTCTGCACCTCAGCCTGCCATGGGACCTGGGGCATCCTCGTGGGCCCCATCTGTGAAATGGGGAATAGCTGTGGTGAGGCTGGGACCAGCGCAGATGTGTGAGAACTGCAGGGGAATTCGGGATGTGGGGCTATAGCTTGCATGTGATGGGCACGCTGAGGGATGGGGTACCTGGGTGCTGAGGGAGACAGGGAGCAGGAGGCTGGGCTGGTGGGGCTGCCCATGCCCCTTGTGCCTGTGTCAGCCCCCTGATCTCCCCAAGGCAGTTGGGGTTGGAGGGGAAGGGGCCATCCAGCAGTTTCCCTTTCCTTCCAGGGAGTGAACTTGTACGTGAAGAACCTGGACGACTCCATTGATGACGACAAACTGAGAAAAGAGTTCTCTCCCTATGGAGTAATTACCAGTGCAAAGGTGAGGGTGGGGGCACCTCTGGAGGACAGCATTCCCCTTCATCCTCTCACCACCATCCCCCGCAACCTCACCCCTCTGCCCTCTCGCCCAGTCGCCTCCAGGGCGTTGGTGCCGGCTACCCCTTCTGGGGCTCTGCTGACCCCGTTGGAACTTGTAGCCCATCTGCAGCCTTATCTGGGCTGAAGGGGAAGAGGGTAGAAATATAGTCCCAGTCACAAGCTGGACTTGGGGCTCACTGTAACCTTGGCATTTATTGAGTGCCTACTGTATGCCAGATTCCAGAAATTCACATCTTAGTATTTCCATTGACTTTTGTTGTCTGGCCTCTGCCAGTGACATCACACTCCTGGGCTTCCGTTTTCCCATCTGGAAAGTGAGGGACTTCGTCGTTCTTCGTTTGTTCTTCACTATTTCTGGAGTACCAATTGTGTGCCCAACCCTGTTAGGCCCCTGAGATGTGGCAACTGGCCCATCTACTCCGCAGCTCTGTGAGTTTAGCAGATGTCGTCTCATAGATAAGGACTCTGGGCTCACTGGATGGCTTTTGACCCTGGCTTCTCATTACAATTTGAGAATTTGCCCTGGGCAATTCTTAAATATATACACCTGAGTCAGGCATGGAATGTGGCTCCCTGGGGTGTAGGGCCCTGGCTTTTTTTTTGTTTTTTAAAGCTCCCAGAGGCCGGGTGTGGTGGCTCACGCCTGTAATCCCAGCACTTTGGGAGGCCAAAGTGGGTGAATCACAAGGTCAGGAGATCGAGACCATCCTAACACGGTGAAACCCCATCTCAACTAAAAATACAAAAAATTAGCTAGGCATGGTAGCAGGCTCCTGTCATCCCAGCTACTCCGGAGGCTGAGGCAGGAGAATGGTGTGAACCTGGGAGGTGGAGCTTGCAGTGAGCTGAGATGGCGCCACTGCACTCTGGCCTGGGCCACAGAGCGAGACTCCATCTCAAAAAAAAAAAAAAGCACCCAGATGGTTTTAAGATGATCTACTGTTTATTCATTCTGTACTATACTTAAATACCTGTTGTCTTACCAGGCTCTGTGGAAAACAGGAACAAATCAGATGTGATCCTTGCTTTCGAGTAGCTTATAGTCTAGTGAGGAAGTCAGCCCCTCACTAACTCAAATGGATTATAAGATGGGGACAGTATGGGAGGCAGAGCTACAGGAGTTCAGTGGAACAGGAGGGAGGGCTGCCTGGAAGAAGTGACAGTAGCAGCAGTGTTTGACTTGGCTGTGAGGAGAGGTAGGGAGCTGGAGTGGGAATGAGGAATTTTCCAAAGAGATCTGTGTGAGTGACAGGATGGGGGGACCCGCCTGAGTGATATGATGCTTGGGTTCTGAGGAAGTGGTCTAGAAGTTCTCTTCTGGCTATTGAGTCCAATTATAAACATTCTTCAGGAAGCCTTGTGTTTGGAGCAAAAAAGGTTGTCTTTTAGGTTAAGGTCCTTTTGAAAAATGTGAGAGAAGGCTGTGGCACATGTAAATTAGGCATCAGTAAATTTGATTACACATCATAAAAAGCTATAGGTCCTCTTTCCCAGCAAATGCATACACATTTGATGTAGTAACATGATTGGAAGATGGAATTTTAAAGTTAATCAGATTTAAATGTAAACCCCAGTCCTACCATTACCTAGCTGTAGAATCTGAGGCAAGTGGCTTTGCCTTTTGGACCTTATTTACTCACCTATAAAGTGGGAGCAACATTGCTCACCTCTCCAGGTGTCCTGAGAACTACTAAAGAGGCTGCATGTAGAGCATCTGCATTCGATAAGTAGTGAAATAGTGACTGTTGTAATTAGTCATCATACACCTTACATACAACATCCGGAGATGGACCTTCTTGAGGACTCCTGGAACAAAGAAAATGTGTAAATTTGGATTGCTTAGAGTTAAGGCACACCTGGGGTGACCATCTTTTTAACAAGACAAACGGTATGAAATGGGGATTATATATATATCTTTTTGTGTGTGTGTGTGTGACGGAGTCTAGCTCTGTCACCCAGGCTGGAGTGCAGTGGTGCAATCTCGGCTCACTACAACCTCTGCCTCCCGGGTTCAAGCGATTATTCTGCCTCAGCCTCCCGAGTAGCTGGGATTATAGGCGCCTTCCACCAAGCCCAGCTAATTTTTGTATCTTTAGTAGAGATGGGGTTTCACTGTGTTGGCCAGGCTGGTTTCAAACTCCTGATCTTGTGATCCGCCTGCCTCAGCCTCCCAAAGTGCTGGGATTACAAGCATGAGCCACCATGCCCAGCCTATATATATATCTTATACAATTTTTATTTTTATTTTTCGAGACGGAGTTTCCTTCTTGTTGCCCGGGCTGGAGTGCAATGGCGCGATCTTGGCTCACTGCAACTTCTGCCTCCCAGGTTCAAGCAGTTCTCCTGCCTCAGCCTTCTGAGTAGCTGAGATTACAGGCACCCACCACCAAGCCCTACTAATTTTTATATTTTTAGTAGAGATGAGGTTTCACCATGTTGGCCAGGCTGGTCTTGAACTCCTGACCTCAGGTGATCTGCCCGCCTTGGCCTCCCAAAGTGCTGAGATTATAGGCATGAGCCACTGCACCTGGCCTATCTTATGCACTTTTGTGTATTTTGGTTTATTATTATTTTTTATGAGAGACAGGTTCTTATTCTGTTGCCCAGGCTGGAGTGCTGTGGTGTGATCATGGCATGCTGCAGCCTCAATCTCCTGGGCTCAAGTGATCCTCCCACCTGAGCCTCCCAAGTAGCTGGGACCACAGGCATGTGCCACCATGCCCAGCTGATTTTTTAAAAATTTATTTTGGTAGAGATGGGGTCTTGCTATATTGCCCAGGCTTGCCTTGAACTCCTGGGCTCAAGCAGTCCTCCTACCTCAGCCTCCCAAAGTGCTGTGATTATAGGCATGAGCCACTGCATCTGCCCTATATTGTTTTATATAAAAATACTTACAAAAATTAAAGGAATTAATGGATATAAATACTTATACCACTATCAAGTTCATGGTAAGCTCTGAATAAGTGTTAGCTTTGCTAAATTTTATCATTATTAACTACCGACTGCCAGAAGTTCTTAAATATATATATACACACACACACACATACACACACACATACACACATATATATATATTTGAGATGGAGTTTTACTCTTGTTTTCCAGCCTGGAGTGCAATGGTACAATCTTGGCTCACTAATCTTCGCCTCCCGGGTTCAAGTGATTCTTCTGCTTCAGCCTCCTGAGTAGCTGGGATTACACGCGCCCGCCACCATGCCCAGCTAATTTTTTTGTATTTTTAGTAGGGACGGAGGTTTCATTATTTTGGCCAGGCTGGTCTCAAACTCCTGACCTCAGGTGATCCACCTGCCTCAGCCTCTCAAAATGTTGGGATTACAGGCATGAGCCACTGCACCCGGCCCTTTGGCTGTCTGATGAAGCCTGTGGACCCCTTCTAAGAATATTTTTTAAAAACTTTTTTGAGACAAGAGTCTCGCTCTGTTGCCCGGGCTGGAATGCAATGGTGCCATCACAGCTCACTGCAGCCTCCAACTGCTGGCCTCAAGTGATCTCCTGTCCCAGCCTCCCAAGTAGCTGAGACTATAGGAGCACCACTATGCCTGGCTAATTATTTTTTGTATTGCCCAGGATGATCTCAAACCCCTGGGCCCAAGCAATTCTTCCACCTCAGCTTCCCAAAAATAAGCGTGAGCCACCAAATCTGGCCCTAAGAATATTTTTAAATGCATAAAATAAGATTCTTAGGCTTATTTTAAAAATTATATTGAAAAAATATAACAGATTACTAAAGTGAGAGCAGTATGTGCTTCCTTTATTATTATTATTTTTATTTTTTTGTGACGAAATCCTGCTCTGTCACCCAGACTGGAGTGCAGTGGCATGATCTCAGCTCAGTACAACCTCTGCCTCCCAGGTTCAAGAACCTGGGTTCTGCCTCCTGGGTAGCTGAGATTACAGGCACTCACCACCATAACCAGCTGATTTTTGTATATTTTTAGTAGAGATGGGGTTTCACCATGTTGGCCAGGCTGGTCTCGAACTCCTGACCTCAGGCAATCTGCCCACCTCGGCCTCCCAAAGTGCTGGGATTCCAGGCATAAGCCATTGCACTCAACCAAGATTAGCAATAATTTATGTGCTATAAAAATATTTTCTTTTTCTTCATGACAAATTCATGGCTAATAACTGCCAGGATTTTTTTTCTTGTTGCCCATATTCATAATAGAAGGAAATGCTAATGTGAAAATAAAGATGTCACTTTTCCCCCAGTCCAGGTTCACAGACCCCCTAAATTGTATCCATGACCTCCCTGAGGGGGATCCATGGACTCTCAGGTTAAGACCCCTACACTGAAGGGTCGCAGAGTACAGTTTGAAAATTACTGATTAAGAGCATGGGCTCTCCAGCAATTCAAGCCCAGCCTGGGCAACAGGATGAGACCTCATCTTTACAAAAAATGAACAAAATTAGGCATGGTGGAGCACGCCTGCAGTCCCAGCTACTCAGGAGACTGAGGTGAGAGGATCACTTGAGCCTGGGAGGTCGAGGCTGCAGTTGAGATTGTACCACGGCACTGCAGCCTGAGTGACAGAGTGAGATCCTGACTCAAAGGCAAAAAAAGAAAAAAGAAAAAAAGAGGATTTAAAAAATAACTCTAGTCCTTATGGGATGTGTGAGCCAGGCCAGTGTCTTGACCCTAAAAAAGGTTAAAAACCCAGGGTCAGGTGTGGTGGCTCCTGCCTGTAATCCCTGCACCTTGGGAGACCTAGGCAGGAGGATCTCTTGAGACCAGCCTGGGCAACATAGTGATTGCTGATCTCTACAAACTTAAAAAAAATATTAGCTGGATGTGGTGGCGTGTACCTATAGCCCTAACTACTTGGGAGGCTAAGGCAGGAGGATCCCTGGAGCCCAGGAATTTGAGGCTGCAGTGAGCTATGATAATACCACTGTACTCCAGCCTGGATGACAGAGTGAGACCCCATCTCTTTAAAAAAAAAAAAAAAAAAAGACAAACCCTAAATGCCATGTGGGTTGGGTCCTGGAAGAGAAAAAGAATATTAGGGGAAAAAGAGTGAAATTCCAATGAAGTCTGGAGTTCAGTTAATAGCACTGTAGTTAATAGGAGCTAACGGTATAAAATAGTTAATAGCATTGCACCAGTGTTAATTTTGTAGTTTTGAAAAATGTACCATGTTCACATTGGGGGAAGCTCGGTGAAAGATATACAGCAGGCCAGGCATGGTGGCTGACACCTATAATCCCAGCACTTTCGGAGGCTGAGGCGGGCAGATCTCTTGAGGTCAAGAGTTTGAGACCAGCCTGGCCAACATGGTGAAACCTTCTTTCTACTAAAAATACAAAAATTAGCCAGGTGTGGTGGCACATGCCTGTAGTCCCATCTATCCAGGAGGTTAAGGCAGGAGAATTGCTTGAACCCGGGAGGCTGAGGTTGCAGTTAGCTGAGATTGCGCCACTCTACTCCAGCCTGGGTGACAAAGTGAAACTATGTCTCAAAAAAAAAAAAAAAAAAAAAAAAGATATACAGCAAACCTCTGTACTGTTTTTGTAACTTTTTCTGTAAATCTAAAGTTACTCCAAAGTAAAAAGTTTATTTTAACAAAAAGGCTAAGAACCTCTTTCTCAAATTCCTAAAGAACTTGGCTTGGTACTTAGCAGAGGCAATAGAAGTTTACCAGAACAGTGTGTTGGGTTGAGTCCTGGCTAACGTACGAACCACTGGCTGACTGACCCCAGATAAGTCACTCTTTTGAGTCTCTCTTTTCCCAGCTGTAAAGTGGGAGCCGCGATGCCTCCCGCATCGGGAGATTGTGTGAGGTGTGAAGACATGTAAAGTATCTGGCATGCAGCAGGCCTCATAGATGGGGGTGCACACTACATCCCTCAAACAGTTCAGTAAACCGGGTGCACACTACATCCCTCCATCACTGCTCAGTAAATGGGGGTGCATGCTACATCCCTCTATCACTGCTCAGTAAATGGGGGTGCATGCTACATCCCTCCATCATAGCTCAGTAAACAGGGGTACACACTACATCCCTCCATCACAGCTCAGTAAACGGGGATGCACACTACATCCCTCCATCACTGCTCAGTAAATGGGGGTGCATGCTACATCCCTCCATCATAGCTCAGTAAACGGGGGTGCATGCTACATCCCTCCATCACAGCTTTCTCGTGGGCCTGCTCAGTGCTGGGCTTGGCCCGTGGGGAGGAGGGAGGCAGCGCAGCCCCAGGAGCCTTCCTTCCCCACCCCAGCAGCTCTTGTCTTGTCTTGCTTTTAGGTGATGACAGAGGGTGGCCACAGCAAGGGGTTTGGCTTTGTGTGTTTTTCCTCCCCAGAAGAGGCGACAAAGGCCGTGACAGAGATGAACGGGCGCATCGTGGGCACCAAGCCACTCTACGTGGCACTGGCCCAGCGCAAAGAGGAGCGGAAGGCCATCTTGACCAACCAGTACATGCAACGCCTCTCCACCATGCGGACCCTGAGCAATCCCCTCCTGGGCTCCTTTCAGCAGCCCTCCAGCTACTTCCTGCCTGCCGTGCCCCAGGTGACATCCTGCCCACAACTCCCACCACAGCTTTCCCCCCTGCCCCGGCCAGGCAGAGCATGAAGACTAGAGTTCTAGGGAAATGGAGGTTTCTAACTTGCTTCTGCTGAGGACTCACGAGGAAATCTTTGTTTTCCTCTCTATAAAAGGGAGAGATAGTGTTAGTCAAATGGCATTTCCCAGTGAGAGAAGCTCGTGAATGTTGTACTGAAAAAGTCTCTCAATGATCCAGCCAGTTTGGGAAATGTTGCGTTCAGCAAAATAAACCTACGTTTTTCTTTCTTTTTTTTTTTTGAGGTGGGGTCTCCGTGTCACCCAGGCTGGAGAGCAATGGCGTGATCATGGCTCACTGCAGCCTTGAATTTCTGGGCTTGAGTGATCCTCCCACTTTAGCCTCCTGAGTGGGTGGGACTACAGGTGCGTGCCACCATGCCCAGCTGATTTTTTTGTTTATTTTAATGAAGGGGGTCTCGCCATGTTGCCCAGGCTGGTCTCAGACTCCTGGGTTCAAGCAATCCTTCTTCCTTGGCCTCCCAAAGTGCTGGCATTACAGGAGTGAGCCACTGTGCTCCACCCCACATTTTTAAAAAAATTAAATTAATTTTTTTTATTTTGGAGACAGAGTCTTGCTCTGTTGCCCAGAATGGAGTACAGTGACAACATCTTGGCTCGCTGCACGCTCTGCCTCCTGAGTTCAAGTGATTCTTGTGCCTCAGCCTCCCAGGTAGCTGAGATTACAGGTGCGTGCCACCACACTCAGCTAATTTTTTGTGTTTTTAGTAGAGACAGGGTTTCACCATGTTGACCAGGCTGGTCTTGAACTCCTGACCTCAAGTGATCTGCCCTCCTTTGCCTCCCAAAGTGCTGGGATTATAGGCATGAACCACCATGACTTAAATTTCTTTACTGTCTGCACTATTCTACCCTAAGATGCCAATTTCTACTGAGACTCTCTGAAACAGGCACAGATTATCCAGCATTTCCCCGGCTTAGATGGTCATTTTTTGTGGGATGCCTGTTAACATCTCCCCTGGATGTTAGTGTTCTGAGGAGCATGGTTTGGGAAAGGACCTCATGGACTTAGAGGAAGTAGAAAGATGTCACCCATTAAAGGCCACCAGAGTGAGAACATTCCTCTCCTTTTAGCAGTTGTTGAAGCTGGCACAAGTTGGAGTAAGATGTCACCCTTTTTATCCAGGTCATTGGGCTAGCTGACAAGGAGCCAAGATTGAAATCTAAGATCTTTGCCCTGGAGGAGTCAGGGCTAATGGACATCCTGAGACGGGAGGAAGGAACTTTCATTTCAGCCTTATGGGTCTTGACTCACCAGTCCCTGCAGGAGCCAATGGAGTTCCTGCCATGGTGTCCGTGAGGAGTTGTAGCTTCTCACCTGCCCTGCTGCCAAGCCCCTCAGTTTGGGTCTTCTTTTCCCATGCAGCCTCCAGCCCAGGCTGCATACTATGGCTGTGGCCCGGTGACACCCACCCAGCCTGCTCCCAGGTGGACGTCCCAGCCACCTAGACCTTCCTGTGAGTGACCCCCAGCCCCTTCCACTCTGACTGGCCTATGGGTGTGGGCCCCATGAGGCAGTCATGACCCAGGGATGAAACCTGGCTCTGCCACTTTCCAGGGTGGGTGACTTCACTTCTCTGAGCCTCAGTTTCCTCTTCTGAGCATGGGCCTGAATGAGATGTGTGTACAGTACCAAGCACAGTGGTGAGCCAATGAAAGACACAGCTAGCCACCAGCAGTCATCGCCAAAGACGCCTCTGATTTGTGACTCTGAAAATTCTTGCAAAGCTGAGAAGATGAAATTCCTCTGGCTGTATTATTGACCAAAGGCCCTCCTCTGTTAGAGTGAAATGCACCCTCACTTGAAACTGTCTTGAGAGACTAAGGTGTACGATCATGGTGCTTATGCAGCTTGGGGCTCTGGGTAGACACGAGCTGGATTTGAAATTGTACATTCCCACACTCCCCCTTTCTGGAGTTCTGGGTCTAAGTGAATTGACTCCTATTTCTGTTGTGAATGTTGTAGTTTCCCTTCCCATTCTCTTAGTGGCCCTGGAAGCCTCTAGGCACAGTGTGCCACCCTGATTATTCCCACCATTCCATCCAACTTTTCTCTCTGTGGTGTCTGCACCACAAGCTGCCTACCCTCCAGGTGCCTCGATGGTCCGGCCACCAGTCGTGCCTCGTCGCCCCCCGGCCCACATCAGCAGTGTCAGGCAGGCCTCCACCCAGGTGCCACGCATGATGCCTCATACCCAGAGAGTAGGTGAGTGTGGGTAGGGCCAAGGGGAATGGGGGTAGGGCAAAGTTGGCACCAGGAGTCAGGACCAGCCTCCATGGTGACCTTGCCATACGCCCTCTCAGTGAGCAAGGCCGACTTTGGACACTGTAGCATGGTAGTTAGCTTGGCCTCCAGTTCCTGGGACCAACTGACTCAGGCCTCTGCTGACTACTACATCCGATCACCTAATCTGTAAAATAGGGACAAAAATAGTACCCCCATTTTATTGTAGAGAATTTAAATGTTTTTTTTTTTTTTTTTGAGGCAGAGTTTTGTTCTTGTCACCCAGGCTGGAGTGCAATGGCATGATCTCTGCTCACTGCAACCTCCGCCTCCCAGATTCAAGTGATTCTCCTGCCTCAGCCTCCCAAGTAGCTGGGATTGTAGGCATGCACTACCATGCCTGGGTAATTTTGTATTTTTAGTGGAGACGGGGTTTCTCCATGTTGGTCAGGCTGGTCTTGAACTCCCGATCTCAGGGGATCCGCCCGCCTCGGACTCCCAAAGTGCTGAGATTACAGGCATGAGCCACTGTGCCCAGCCTTAATTTTTTTTTTTTTTTTTTTTTTTTTTTTTTGAGATCAAATCTTGCTCTGTTGCCCAGGCTGGAGTGTAATGGTGTGATCTCGGCTCACTGCAACCTCTGCCTCCCGGGTTCTAAGCAATTCTCCTGTCTCAGCCTCCCAAGTAGCAAGGATTACAGGCACGCACCACCATACCTGGCTAATTTTTGTATTTTCAGTAGAGGCAGGGTTTCACCATGTTGGCCAGGCTGGTCTCGAACTCCTGACCTCAGTTGATCCACTGGCCTCCACCTCCCAAAGTGCTGGGATTACAGGCATGAGCCACCATGCCCAGCTTGTTGTTGAGGATCAATGAGATCATGCATGCAAGAGCTTAGTGCTGGGCCTAAAGCCTGGTAAGTATTGCAGTAACTATAAACAAGGGTGTAGATTTTGGCTGTTCAGCAAGCGCGTCTGTTCTTCCATTCTGCAAATGTTCTCACGTCCACTCTGTGCTGGAGCCCCAAGCTCAGCACTGGAGGTTCTGCATGAATGAGGCATACTCAATCCCTGGCCTTAGGTTGCTGCCAGGCCCTGACACTCCTGCTTATTCCCTTTTATTGTGGTAAATACACATAACAACATTTACCACTTAACTATCTTTCAGTGTACAGATCAATGGCATTAAGTATATTCACACTGTTGTGCACTGTCACCACCATCCACTCTCCAGAACTCTGTTCATCTTGCAGAGCTGAAATTCTGTGCCCAGCAAACCATAACTTCTCGTTCCTCCTCCCCCTAGCCCTTGGCAACTGCCATTCTACTTTGTCTCTGAATCTGACTATTCTTGGTACCTCATATAAGTGGAATCATAGAGTATTTGTCTTTTTGTGGCTGTTTTTTTTTTTTTTTTTACTTTACATGTCTCAAGATGTATCTGTGTTGTAGTGTGTGTCAGAATCTCCTTATTAAGGCTAAATAATATTCCATTGTATGTATAGACCTCATTTTTACTTATTCATTCATCTATCAATGGACTCTTTTCTACCCTTTGGGTATTGCGAATAATGCTGCTGTGAAAATGGTTGTACAGGCTGGGCATAGTGGCTCACGCCTGTAATCCCAGCACTTTGGGAGGTCGAGGTGGGTGGGTCATGAGGTCAGGAGTTCGAGACCAGCCTGACCAACACGGTGAAACCCTGTTTGTACTAAAAATGCAAAACTTAGCCAGATGTGGTGGCATGTGCTTGTTATCCCAGCTACTTGGTAGGCTGAGACAAGAGAATTGATTGAACCCAGGAGGTGGAGGTTTCAGTGAGCTGAGATCACACTACTGCACTATAGCCTGGGTGACAGAGCAAGACTCTGTCTCAGAAAAAAAGAAAAGAAAAGAAAAGAAAAGAAAAGAAAAGAAAAAATATTTGTACAAATAGCTCTTTGAAACCCTGCTTTCAATTCTTTTGGGTATATACCCAGAGGTAAAATTGCTGGATGATATGGTAATTCTGTCTAACTCTTTGAGGAAGCCCTATACTGTTTTTCTGCAGTGGCTACATCATTTTATGTTCCTACCAACAGTGCACAGTGTTCTAATTTCTTTACATTCTTGTCAATGCTTGTTATTTTCTGTTTTGGTTTGGTTTTGTTTCGTTTTTGGATAGCAGCTGTTTGAACTCTGCTTTTTTTTTTTTTTTTGCAGCCAACATTGGTACTCAGACCACAGGACCCAGTGGGGTAGGATGCTGTACACCAGGCCGGCCTCTCTTGCCGTATAAATGTTCCTCAGCAGCACATAGCACCTATCGGGTAAGGCCAGCCTAGCTGCCTGCTCTTAGCCTGGGCTCCTGGCCGCCTGGCGCAGAACCTTAGCTAAGGTGTTGGGCCTTGGCTTTTTTTCTTTCCTTGGCTTGTAAAGTTTCGTTTTTTAATGTGTACAATCAGTAAGAGATCACCCTTACTGCGAGAAGGGGAAAGAGGGCCAGCATCCTGTTTTATTTACAATCTGTTTTGCCTCGGTTATTACCAAAATTAATTTGGATGTCCTTAGTATTTGTGATGAGCACCAAGGAAAGGTATTCTAAGAATATGGTGATTATTGAAGGGATGTACTTAATCTTCAAAACAGAAAATATCAACTCTAATCAAAGACTGTATATTTATCTACCTGCCCTAAAAAAGGTCCAAAATTCAGGATTATCATATCCTATGTAGAATTTCAATCTGTCTAGTTTGAACGACTTCTAGGAAAATGAATGAGAGAAGGGTCTTTTTTTTTTTTTTTTTTGACAGCACCCAGGTTAGAGTGCAGTGGTGTGATTATAGCTCACTGCAGCCTCAAACTCCTAGGCTCAAGTGATCCTCCCACTTCAGCCTCCAAGTACAGGCGTGTGACACCAGGCCTGGCTAATTTTGTGTATTTTTTGTAGAGACAGGAGTCTCATTATGTTGCCAAGGTTGATCTCAAACTCCTGGCCTCAAGCGATCCTCCCACTTTGGCTTTCCAAAGTTCTAGGATTATAAGTGTGAGCCACCACACCCAGCCAAAAATGTGCTAAAATTACCAAGATGTGAAAGGGTGAGAAGTGTGCTGGGGACATGTCCATAAAGCTACTTGATAAAAAGTGCTTTATTTGGCACAAAGTTATTGGTAACACAGGGCTTTCATTTATCAACGTTCATCAGGGACCTATATAAGTTCATAGCACTACAGGAAATGTCTAAGCTAGAGGCATGACTTCGTCTTCTAATCCGCTTTGCCCTTGCTGGGGACTCTGCACCCTACCTGATCATCCAGACCTTGCCCGCTGTTCCCCTCCTCCAGTGCCTCCCTGGCCTTCTGTTCACTTGCCAGGGTAAGTGGGGTTTTTTTTTTTCGTTTTTTTTTTGAGACGGAGTCTCGCTCTGTCACCCAAGCTGGAGTGCAGTGGCGTGATCTCGGCTCACTGCAAGCTCCACCTCCCAGGTTTAAGCCATTCTCCTGCCTCAGCCTGCCGAGTAGCTGGGACTACAGGTGCATGCCACCACACCCGGCTAAGTTTTTGTATTTTTAATAGAGTTGGGGTTTCACCGTGTTAGCTAGGATGGTCTCGATCTCCTGACCTTGTGATCTGCCTGGCTCGGCCTCCCAAAGTGCTGGGATTACAGGTGTGAGCCACCATGCCCAGCCCAGGGTAAGTGTTTTGAGGGCATGCCTATCCATGGTGATTAAGGGATGTGTCCCTGGCACCATGCAGGTCCAGGAGCCAGCTGTGCACGTCCCGGGACAGGAGCCCCTGACCGCGTCCATGCTGGCTGCCGCACCCCTGCATGAGCAAAAACAGATGATTGGTGAGTGGCTGGTTCTCCTACTCTGGAGCAAGAAGAGGAAGGCTATGAGCTGGCTAGCCTGCTGGGAAACACCCTGAGTGGTGGTCCAACGTGAGGTCAAAGTCCAGCATTGTCACTGCCCCCCACTAGTGGGTGACCGTGGCCAAGCTGCCTCTGTTCTTCAGGCACCTATTCTCTTGTCTTAAAACTCTGGTCAGACTAGATGGTCCTGAGGTCCAGAACTTCCAGTGCTGCTGTCCTGTGACTTTGAGGTTGGGAGACACTCCAGATGTGGGCAGATCAGGGGACAGAAGGGAGGAGTAGAGGTATGGTCTTGGGTTTCTGCCGAGAAATGGCCTGTAGGTGGGGGTTAAAGTTCGTCACCCCTTTCCTGAATGGGAGGAAGCTGCTGTTCACGTTTCCTAGTGCTCAATGCAGGCAGGTGGGGCATTGGTGCATTTGGTAAATATATGATGTTCCCCAAAGATTCTGGATTCCTTGTGCAATTCATCTCCACCCCAGTGTCCATGGCAGGCCCTGATAAAAATGTCACTAAGTGAACACAAGCTTGTTCCTGGTTGGCAGGTTCTTTACTGCATGGCCACCAAGACCTCCAGACCCTTCACTGAACGCCCCCATTGCCACCGCCCCATTGTTTCTTCAGCTTACTTAGGGTTTTGCCACGTTACCGCCTTCCCCTCACCCTGAATTTTTTTTTTTTTTTTTTTTTTCTGAGACGGAGTCTTGCTCTGTCACCCAGGCTGGAGTGCAGTGACACGATCTCAGCTCACTGCAACCTCTGCCTCCCAGGTTCAAGTGATTCTCCTGCCTCAGCCTCCCAAGTAGCTGGGATTACAGGCACGTGCCACTACGCCTAGATAATTTTTGTATTTTTAGTAGAGATGGGGTTTCACCATGTTGTCCAGGCTGGTCTCAAACTCTTGACCACAGGTGATCCGCCCGCCTCGGCCTCCCAAAGTACTGTGATTACAGGTGTGAGCCACTGTGCCTGGCCTTACCCGGAAAACTTTTAAATGAACTTAATGGAAGTAGAAGGCTTTGTTACTCGTTCTCTATAAACATCTTCACTTTCGTCATGGGAAGACCCCTTCTCCACCCTTTCTGCCTTAAGAGATACCCCATCCTTGCTGGCCCTGCACACAGCTGAGACAGGCTGGCCGCCAGTACCAGGCCCTGTCATTAGAAGTACCTGATGTTAGAGCAGGTGTTAAATGTCACAGCCTGGAAGGAGCAGTTCTGGGAGAAGAACCCAGATGTCCTCAGTGCTCCACTCCATACCAGCCCTGGGATGCTGGGATGTGAGCCAGGCAGGTGCACAAGCCATTAGAGGGTGTTTCACACAGGGGAGCGTCTCTACCCCCTTATCCATGATGTCCACACCCAGCTGGCCGGCAAGATCACGGGCATGCTGCTGGAGATTGACAACTCAGAGCTGTTACTCATGCTGGAGTCTCCAGAGTCTCTCCATGCCAAGGTAAGCAGGAACCTGGGCAGCAGGGAGCCCGAGGGGGCAGGAGCAGAGCTAAGGACAAGGGCTCTCCTAGTGGAGCTAGTGGGCAGCTGTTTGGCCAGATAAAGTGTTTCTTCTTGCTGACACTTGAAGGCCTGCTGAATCTTAGAGTGGAGGGGGTGCTTAGGTAAGGGTTTGCTACTTCGCACCTCCGTGGACTAACTCTGTGTTGTTCCATAGGTAGGGTTTTGGTACAAGGAAGTGTGTTCTGACTCAGTGTAAGGGTTAAGATTTTTCCAGCTGTCCAGCAGTGTACCTCTGTGTCAAAGGTCACAGACAGGGCCATGGGATCTTGCAAGCAGTGGTGGAGGGAGGGTTCCACAGAAACACTGTGGATGGAGGAGGATCCTGTATCCAGGATGCTGAGCCAGGGGGAGGTCAAGGCTCTTCTGGGACCTGCTGGGGCAGCTGCACTAAGCCTCTCCCACTCATGTCCCACAGATAGACGAGGCAGTGGCCGTGCTGCAGGCACACCAGGCTATGGAGCAGCCAAAGGCGTACATGCACTGAAACCAGGTGGGTGGAACGGTGACAGGAGCAGCTGAGCCCAGGAGAAGCTGTAAGGAACTAGGCAGGGACTTTCACAAACACACAGAATTGTGCTGTGTCCCTGGCTTTCTCTGAATCACCAAGGAGTTTGGAGGAAGTCGTGAGAATCAGAGGGGATGATTAACTGTGATCAGAATGAGGGGTGGTGGAGGGTGAAGGAGGTGCCCTCTTGCCAGCTGCCCTGTTTGGCTTCATGCAGAATAGGTTGCGCTTTCCTGGGGCCATGCCTGGCTCTATTCTGCCTGCCTGAAGGCATGGCCGGGATGAAACCACCTTCTTTATTGAAGTCTGGGTGTCCACCACACTTTAAAAACACTTACTTTTACCTTTTTGTCCTCAGAAAAGGAAATCCTCACTTCCATGGCTGCCAAAAGGACAGTGTTTCTGGCTCTCAGTCCTAAGGCCCTGCAAACTCTAACTTATTTCCCAATGAGTCTGTATCTATACTTGGGCTCTGTATCTGAATGACGGTTGGTCACCCATCCAGCCTATTACCTTTTGCTTTGTGTATTAAAAGTGCTGCAAAATCTGCCTTGCCTCCCACCCTTTTGTGTCTGAGGGAGGTGGGGACAGAGCAAAGGGTAGACATGACTGGGTGGGGCTCTGGCTCTAAGAAACAGAAACCGTAAAGGAGTGCTGAAGTACACAGAGGGCATATACACAAGAGCAGAAGTGTCACGAACTGACCCGTCAACAGTACAATGGATGACAACATGAATATCACACAAGGGACCAGAGCTACAGGGGCCTCCATCTGATGTGCATGGAGCCCCTTTTGGGCACCCTGCAGGGCAAACACCCAGCTGCTTCTCGGCTCCAGGCTGGCTAAGGAGTTGTGTAACATAATTAACCCTTGTAGGAACGCTTTAGGGCACCTTCCCAGGTCAGGATTTTCCTCCCCTGGAAATGGGGAAGTCTCTCAAAGCTTCTTCGGGTCAGTTAGTGCTTACCTTCCAACAGGGACGTACGGTCGTCTTTGCCCTCTCCTGTACCTGAGCAGCCAAATGAAAGCTTCTACTATGACCCAAGCAGACTGGGTTCTGCTAAAAACTCACCAGCAACAAATCTGACTGAGTCCTCAAGGCTGCTCTGCCACTCTCAGCTCCTCACTCTTCCTGTTCTCCACTCCACAGACCTCCAACCTGTCTTCGCCACACTCTGCCCACTTCTCTGGTTGCTTTTAATCTGTTCCCTGTGCAGATCCATCGTCTTCTCCCCAAATGCTGACTGCTGACATTTCTTTAGTCTCAGTCCTGGGCTCTCTCCCTTTTCTCATGCCATGTTCTCCTGAGCTATCTAATTTACAAGCACATCTTCAATTTGCACCTAGTCTAGGATGACTCCCCATTTTTCTCTTCAGCCCAGTCAACTCTTAAGAGCAACTGAGTCACCTTTCTCACATTCCACCACCTACTTGCCATCAGCTCCTGGTTATCTTGGTAACATTCATGTATAAAATCAAGTGTATGATTTAACTAAGTCTTCTTTTTTTTTTTTTTATTTTTTTAAATTTGAGATGGAGTCTCACTCTGTCGCCCAGGCTGGAGTGTAGTAACGCGATCTCTGCTCACTGCAACCTCTGCCTCCTGGGTTCAAGCAATTCTTCTGCCTCAGCCTCCAGAGTAGCTGGGACTACAGGTGGACTACTCCACCACACCCGGCTAATTTTTGTATTTTTAGTAGAGATGAAGTGTCACCATATTGGTCAGGCTGATCTCGAACTCCTGACCTCAGGTGATCCACCCGCCTCGGGTGGGGTTTACAGGCATGAGCCACTGTGCCTGGCCTTATTCTCTGATTCTCTCTTCCAGTGTTCTGTCTCCACAAATGGCCCCACCATTCTGTTGCAAAAGCCAAAATCGGAGGGTTTCCCCAGCCCTGCTGCCATACCACTCTCTCTTCCCATCTTCCAGAGAAAATCCACCAACATGACCTCCTACCAAATCGAAATCCACTTCCACTACCTAGTGGAATAAATCCACTAATTTGAGCTAAGCTCAACCCCTGTACTCACTACCTTCTGCCGATTAACTGCATCTACCCTAGCCCTCCCGCAGTCTGTCCTCCACCATGTACTCCTAAGGCTTCAAAATGCCTCTCTAATGTCTCATCCTTGCATAAATCCCGCTGTAGCTTCCCACCATTAGAATAAGGACCACTTTACATAGCCTAGGAGTCCCCGCATGATCTGCTCTCTGCCCTGCCATTCCCACGTAACAGTGTTTTACCTTCTCTGGGAGTGGGGTAGAATTCCATCACAACCTTTAAGACAGTCATATTGATAGCTGTGTGTCCCTCTCCTAGAAACATTAACCTATGAGAAGCAGAAGTTTTATTCCTCAAAGCCTCTCTGGAAAAGGCTGAATGATGTTAACTTTCAAAGATGAGTGATGGGCATGAGGAAGCTTATCACGTTGTGTTCATCAGAAATTTCTGAAGTACAAAACAAGTAGCCTCTTTGGGTTGTGCCGGCCCTACCCTCTGTGTCTTTACTAGCAAATCAAGTTGCTTGCCTTCTAGAGCTCAGGATGATATAAATCAGTTGTGACTGGATGTCATGAAACCTACCTCACATCAGTCCTGCCTGCTTATGAGGCAGTAAAGGGGTACGGTGCCCCACTCTGAAACTGTCCCTTGACTGTGCCGATGGGGTTTGTCTAATTCTGCTTCAGCCTGGGTGTCTGATGGCTCAGACAAGACTCATCAAGAGAGCTCAGAGGTGGTGTGCTTAACGCCGAATGCTGCTTAGCACTGTGTGATGGGAGCCAAGGGATGATCAGACCCCTTTGTCTGCTCTGCTCTGTGGAATCCTAAAACTCCACTTCCATAAGGTGAAAACCAGCCCAGGAAAGGGAGGCAGCCCTTGATGCTAGCTAGATCGTAAAGCACTCTCCAGCCTCACCCCATACCATGTTTTGTGAATTTCATCGGCCCTTTTAGGTCCCTGTACTCACTGGCCGTGCTCCCAATGAGGGCCTTATACATGCCGTTCTGTCCACGGTGCTTTCCCTCCCCTCTTCACTAGTTAACCTCCCTGTTTGGAACTCAATTCCAGCTTTACTTACTCAGGGACCCCCTTATCTCCACTGCATCAAATTTCCCCTTTTGGGCAGGGAAATCACTGACGACTACTTCACGACACTCAGGCAAGCTGCCATTTTACATGTGTGGTAACTTCTTGGCTTCCCACAGGACTACCAGCCCTCTGAGGGCAGGGGCCGTGTCTGTTCGCTGCTGTCTCCCTAGCACTATTCACAGTGCCTGGCCCATGCAGACATGTCAATACATTTGTTCAGCAAATGAATGAATGCCCAGTAAGCAATAAGCTTTTATTATTACTACAAAGTTCCAGGTGCAAAGCTGAAAAGGCATAAATGAAAGCACAGCAGACACCGATGTAGAAGAAAGCCTTTTAATGCAACAGCTTAAACACACAATTCAACAAAATCAGTCAGTTCAAATTAACTTCAACATATTACAAAGAACTATGAAGCCCGGAGAAGGCCACTGTTGGAACAAAAAGCCAAGTCCCTGCCCAGAAAGCAGGACATTGACCAAGGAGGCCTCTCTCCCACTCCTACCTCAAGGAGGAGCGGCCACAATCACTGGGCCCTTTCATCAGCCTAGGTGCCTCTCTGCGGAAGGCAGCAGCACAGAGTCAAGGACAGCTGTCCAAGGGTCAGGGCTCCGCCTTCCCACCAAAGCAGGGCCTGAACAGAAGGCACTGGGGCTCAGACACAGGAGACTGTGCAAGGAAAGGACAGGGCAGGGACAGCAGCTGTACACCTGGAGAGACTGCAGCCCTGGAGAACCAGCTCAACAGGCTGCTTTGGATCAGGGCCTTAGGTTTATCCCCCTCCTTCCACCCCTGCCCAGGAGCTCAGGTTGTTCAGATGAACTGCAGTGAGGTGGGGTCTGGGGAAGCCACAAGGGCAGCACTCAGTCTGCAGCACACTTGGGCAGGACAAAGCCAAATGCTTTGCTGATGAGGATCTGTTGGTGTGGTCAGCTAGCTGGGTCGGGGGAATGGAGACAGGGCTTCAGCTTCACGCTTAGCCCTAGTGGGGACCTTTCTGGCGCAACCACCATGTCTGTGTTTGACTACACTGAGCTTAATTTGAACAAGCAACGCCTCTTACAGGGTGGAAGGCCATCAAAGGGCTGAGGAGGGGGCTTCAGAGCTCACTTGGGGCATGCTGGGTTTCAGGAGCGGGCACAGAGCAGGTGGCCCGTGGCTTCTCTGGGTAAGGTCAGGCAGGGGTTCCGGCTGCCCTGCTGGGATTTTAGTGTAGGTTCTGCTTCACTTCCTGCCACAACTTCTGTGCAGGACCATTCCTAGGCTCAATCTGTAGGAGGTTGCTGATGTCTGCAAAGCTGGATTTATAGTCCTAATAGAAGAAAAGACAGGAGTGTGGGGAAGGTTCCTGGACTGGGGTCGGGATAGCTGCTGAGGCAGCAAAGTGTTTGCAAATCCCAGCCCACAGGCCTGCTCTAAGTTATCCTGGGCTCAGGATGAGAAGTAAAAGCTGCAGATATTGCCTCAGCTTGGCTACACCCTATAAATGGTGGCACTGGCATAAATCTCTGTAGCTATGTTGGGACCTTTTAGCCAGGATTTTTTTTTTTTTTTTTTTTACCTTGAGTGCTTTGTGGGCTTGAGCCCGTCTGTAGAATGCCTTCACGTTCTTTCCATCCAGCTTGAGGGCTTCTGTGCAGTCCTTCACTGCTTCTGTGTACTGCTTTAGGACCAAATAGCAGAGCGCTCTGAAGGGGAAAGACCATTTTGGAGGTTTCAGTCACTTCTTATGGGCCACCCACATGCCGTGGAGTAGTTTGAGAAGTGAACTCCAATTTGCTGAACACCTACTCTGTGCTGGCTACTTTATGTCTTCTTAAATCCTCACAACAATCCTAGCCTTTTTCACAGATGAAACGTGCTGGCTCAGAAGGGTAAACAAACTTGGGCCAGGTACCGCCAGTACTGAGGGGCAGACCCAGGATTCAAATAGGCAGGGGGTTTGTTCACAGGACTCCAGATCTTGATCTCATCTAATTATATCATGCTGTACTGCACTCTCCTATACTGAGCTCTTTCAAGCAAAGAAAAGGTTTCCTGAAACCTTTCCCTTGACAGATTAAAAAATTATCTACTTTAAGGAAAACAAAAAAAACAAAAAACAACTACTGAACTCTAATATATAATGCTGACATGGGGTGAAATGTAAAGATGTTTGCAATTTACTTTGAAGTGCATCAAAGACAATAATATAGACCAACAGATGGCTAAACAGTAATTAGGCAATGTAACAATACTAATTGGAGAATTTAGATGGTAGGTATATGGGTGTTCATGTACAAATCTTTCAGCTTGCCTGTATTTTGAACATTTTCATAATAAAATGTTGGAAAAAAGTCATGTGCATCCATACAACAATATATTCTGCATCTGTGGGTTAAAAAAAGTGCATGTGTATGTATATCTTCCTCATTCAGATCTAGTCCTTCTCTCCAAACACAGTCACTAAAAACAAAACAGTCAGATGTCTGGGCGCTCATTACGTAAGTTCATCTGTTCCACCTCACTGTTTTCAGTGGGTGCAGGTATTCACTAAGTTGGATGTAGCATAATTTGTTTTACCAATTTCCTATTGAGAGGTATTTTTCATTGTTTCCAGTTTGTAAATAAATGATGCCATGATGAACATCCTTGTGCAAGGGACTGCTGTATCCAAAGATACATGCATTTTAAAACCTGACTGGCCAGGTGCGGTGGCTCATGCTTATAATCCCAGCACTTTGGGAGGCCAAGGTGCGAAGATCACTTGAGCCCAGGAGTTCGAGACCAGCCTGGGCAACATAGGGAGACCCCCCATCTCTTAAAAAAAACAGAAAATCTGCTTGTTACTGCCAAAATGCTTTCCAAAAAAGCTGAATAGTTATTGACAGAGCCTATTTTCCTACAACTGTACCAACTTTGGGTCTTAAATTTTAATGTTTGCCAATATGGAAACAGTATCTCACTGTCTTAGTTGCTTAGTTGTGGGTAAAGCTGAACATCTTTACATAAGGGTTTTTAATCTTATGAAATCAAACTTCTCTTAACTTTTCCTTTAACGACTTCTGTAACATTTTTTTCCCTTCACATAAGAATACCTTCCCCACTGCAAGACAGTTAATCCATGTGTTCTTCTATAACTTAATGGTTTCGCTTTTTACATTCCAAACTGTGATCTACTTAGAATTTACTTTAAAATAAGAAGGTAGGATTCATGTTTAACTCTAACCTGGCTAACCCAACACCTCTTATTAAATAATCTCTCTTTGCCCCAGACTTGATCATACACCAGATTCTCTCACCCATTTTTTTCTAACAAACTTACCATGAATTTAAAGAAGAAAATTCGACTAGTCCTTTGATATTGCATGGAATTTATAAATTAACAGAGAGAAAAACCTTCTTGTAACAACTTAAAAGACAGGCACAAATTCTTTGGCACTCCTCCCACTGAGAGGCGGAGGGGTGTCTGCTCTCTCTCTTTGAATTCAGGCAGGCTCTGTGACTGCTCTGACCAACAGAGGACAGAGGAAGGGACACGATGTGACTTCCAAGGTTAGGTCATAATAGGCCTTGCAGCTTCCACCTTGGTCTCTGGAAACACTCGCTCTTGGAGCCTTGAACTGACAGGGAAGAAGCCACCTACTCTGAGGCCACCATGCTCTCAGGAAGCTCACGCCAGCACACATGAAAAGGCTGCTAAGAAAGTGGAAAGAGGTGCCAGCTTGCTCTAGCAGTTCCATCGTCCAGCCATTTGAGTCAGGCAGCCCGGCTGCCAGACAATCGAGAAAGAAGGCTTTAGAGGATTCCAGCCCCAGCTACCATCTTGCTGACCCTGCATGAAAGATCCCAAATGAGAACTGCCCTTCCCTAATTCCTGACTCATAAATTACAAGCAAAGTAAAATGGTTGTTGTAAACCACCAAGTTTTAGAATAGTAGCCCGTTTTGAACTTTGAACACAGAGGAATTCCTTTTTTTTGGAGACAGGGTCTCGCTCTGTCCCCAGGCTGGAGTGCAGTGGCACGATCACAGCTCACTGCAACCTCCGCCTCCTGGGTTCAAGCGATTCTCCCACTTCAGCCTCCCGAGCAGCTGGGATTACAGGTACGCACCACCATGCCCAGCTAACTTTTGTATTTTTTGGTAGAGATGGGGTTTCAGCATGTTGGCCAGGCTGGTCTCAAACTCCTGATCTCAAGTGATCTGCCCACCTCGGCCTCCCAAAGTGCTGGGATTACAGGCGTGAGCCACCGTGCCCAGCCTGAACATAGAGGAATTCTAAGGAAACTAAAGTTTCCTCCCCATGGGCTTGGCAATTTAAAGAAATGGCCAAGTGACTGGGAAGTAGAGGAACCACAGTGAAAGCATTATGCACTGTATTGTGACTTCAGAATAGAAAGGTAGTGATTACTAGGGGCATGTGCGACTTCTCAAGACTATATTTAAGATGATCAAAATGCGTAACTTCAGGTAATAAAATAAACACCCTTGACTTTTGGTGAATGAGCTGACTCTGTATCCAGCCAGAAGGGTTTTAATTACAAAGGGGTTGGGAAATAACACAAGTGAGTGAAAGGGAAATAAGCCTTGGAGTCACAAAGATCTGGCTTAAATCCCAGCCATCAAGTATTAGTTGTTTAACTTTGTGGTCATTAATTCATCTTTCTGAGCCTGATTAGGTAACACAGGACAATGACCTAAGCTGAAGGACTGCTGTGAGTACAAATGAGATTCTTATGAGCTGTTTCAGGGTTGGCAAGTTGTAGGTGCTATGCACTCAGATGTCACCTGCACAAAGGGAGCCAACGCCTAGGCACTGTGTCATTCAGATGGGTGTATATGAGGGGGAGCATTAGACTATGTTCAAGACGTTCCAGGATGTGGTAAAATGTTAGCCACAACGCCTAAAAATTCAGTTTTGTCATTAGTCCTCTAGATTACAAACCCAATGCAATCACAACCAAAAGCTGTCCAACAAGACATTTTTTGGAATTTGCCAAATGATCTGAAAGTTTAGCTAGAAGAACAAACATGGGCAAATACTAGGAATGCTCTGATTAAGAAGAATGAAGAAAAGACCAGCCTTATAAGATATTATAAAGCAAAAGTAATTAAAACAGTGTGGCACAGACACCTGCATGAAGAACGGTATCTAAACAAGACAAAACACAGCTCCAAATGTGGCAATGATCCAGAAAAATGAGTTAATGGAGGTGTCTAGCAGCATAAGGTAAGCAAGGTGAAAGAGGGCCCAGAGATAGAGGAGTTAGAAAATGCCGCACAAATATGAAACAAATAGGCTGCAGGCTTCTTTTTCAAATTAGCCTGGCAGATTGAGGCCCCTCTGGTCCAATCAGCAATAAAACCACAGGTGCAAAATTCCAAAATATAAGCTTTAAAATTACAAGTTATCTTTCCAATTCATTGGGCAGCAAAACCTGATCTGAACTAACATGAAGCTACTTAGTTTCTCTATTCCACCCCATGTGAACACGGAATTTCCAAGTTTCACTGGCAGAAATACTTCTGCAAGCTGCCCCAGATGCTGCTGGAGTGTTACATAATTCAGACCATATTACCTCACTGAAGTGGAAAACACTTCTTTTTTTTTTTGTGTGTGACAATTGAGTCTCGCTCTGTCACCCAGGCTGGAGCACAGTGGCGCAATCTTGGCTCACTGTAACCTCTGCCTCCTGGGTTCAAGTGATTCTCCTGCCTCAGCCTCCCGAGTAGCTGGGATCACAGGCATGTGCCACGGCGCCCAGCTGATTTTTTGTATTTTCAGTAGCGATGGCGTTTTGCCGTGTTGGCCAGGCTGGTCTCGAACTCCTGACCTCAAGTGATCCTCCCGCCTCAGCCTCCCAAAGTGTTGGGATTACAGGCATTGAGCCACCGTGGCTGGAAAACACATTTTATCTCAAGAGTTTGGAATAAAGAACAATGTGTCTACATTAGATCCAAGATTTTTGAATTAGAGAGTGATACGTGTATGCTGATAGGGAAGGATAAACAGATTTATAACATTTTATAATAAATGTTTTATACTAAGCATTTGGTTTTGATATGGTCTCTTGCTGAATGTTTCAACGTTCTGAGAGTAAAAGTAACAGGAAGCTCTTGTTGAAGTCAGATTCCAATTTTGGTGCCAGCATTTACTGGCTGGGTGAGTTGAAGGCAAAACCCTTCCTTCTCTGAGCCTCAATTTTCTCAACACTAAAACAGAAAGACCACCTGTAATACCTCCGAGCATTGTTGCAGAACAGTCCCTCCTACACAGTGAAGGGACCGCGCCCTGGCTCCTAGGCTCTGTCAGTGATCACTGACGGCAGCTCCTGGTGCAGGGCTTTCTACAGGCCCACAAGTCTAACCCTTCAGGCTAGACTGTACCCATCCTTCTTGCTCTCAGGCCAGGCAATGGTTACCTCACACTTTGGCTTCTGGGCCAGTGCTCTCAGACAGAAATGGTGCCAAAATTTCTAACAGGAGGGTCTTGGAGAAGGGTAGGGAGCAGCGTGGTGGGGTGGAGAGGCTAAGAGGCTTGTGTTAGGGTTGTGTTGCAGAGCAAGCACACTGCTTTTACTTACATTATATGCTTATGAAAATTCTGGGGACAGGGGTCAACAAAGCCCAGGCTACCATTTGGCACCCCTCAGTTTCTACCCTTTTGAGATAATGAATGCCACTGGTCATGTCTAGCTCACAACATGGATGCATGTTTTCAGCCATAACATACTTGACTAAATGCTAGGGATGAGGGGCCCATTGCAGTCCAAGAGAAGACTATGGAACAAAACATCCAGTGTCCTGAAATGCCCCAGGCCAGCAGCTATGTAGGAGATACCTGTTGCTGTATGTGGCAGATTCCAGGTTACTACACAAGAGGCTTTCACTGTACTTCTCAATAGCTTTCTTATGGTTTCCCTTCTTTACAAGCTCATTGCCTTCTTCCTTCAGAACTCTGGCTTTCTCCACATCCCCAGCAGAAGGCACTAGATACAAATTCAGAAGAGGAAAAAAACCATGGAGCAGCACCCAACTGAGATCAGTGAGATCTCTTCAGCATCATCCCTTCCAAATGGTTTACAATCCTCTCTCCCAGCGATTTCCTCCACTGTTGTAAATCATCCTTCCTGATTAATGACTTCCCCCAATTAATAGCTTCTGGGCAATTCAACAGTTTTTCATCAAGAAGTTGGGGACTCCTGATATAAATACACTTTTGCATGCACATAAAAATATATAAATGATAAAAAGCAACCCAGGTTCTAGCCTTGTCACTGCCTCTTGGTAGCTGGAAGATCTTGTGTGACCTACAGAACTTTTGGACCTCAATTTCCTCACCAATAAAATGAGGCAATACTAATTCCACCGATGGCTATTTTCAGGGTCAAATCTGAGAGTATGTAAGAAAGTACAGAACACACTATATACTTAAAGCAGGACAAGAAGTAAATAAATATTAATAAATACACATCTGGTAAAGAAAGGGTATAGTTTCTGGGCTATGGGAAAAAGGGAGAAGAGCCTGCTATTCCTCATCTCTGGTTTGGGCTGAGCCTGTGAGTATCCTCCCTCATCTAACACATGCAGCTCTGCTCCAGCCTTCAAGGAGAGGAAGCAGAACAAGGTGAAATCCAAGCTGCTCAACTTGGTGTTCAGGCCCTTCACTGCTTGGCCCCAATTAATTATTCCAGCCTCGGCTCCATATCATCTGCTTCTTAAATTTTTTAGAACTATGGTTATAAAATACTAAATACTTATGAGCAGGGTAAGATTATAGGTTTATACCATGAATTCATCACCCAGTTAAAGAAAAGCCACATAACTAGGACCTTTGAAGTCCTGGGGGACCCTCCTCAATTCAATCCACTGCTGGAGGAAACTTTTATCTCCAATTCTGTGCTTCTTTCCCACCTTTTAAAACCGTTTAACTGTATACAATAGTACCCACAGACCAGTTTTGGTTTGCTTTGTTTTCAAACTTCATACAGAAGTTTTCAAACTTCATACAGAAGAAGTAAGTCTGTGTATTATTTTATGACTTGGTTTTTCTTTTTCCCCTTAACGTTATACTCCTGAGATTCATCTGTGTTGATGCACAGACCTGTAGCTCCTTCATTTTCATTGCTGCAATACCACAGCTAAATTGTCCATTCTCCCATTTATGGAGATCTGGGTTATCTCTAGTTGTTTTTTTGCTATCACAGTCTTCTATGAACATTCCTGTGTACATCTCCCTGTGCACAAACACAAGGGTTTCTCTCGAAGTAGGGCTTCAGCTTCACTGGCATCCTACAACACACCACTCTGCAGTCATCCTTATTTCCACTGTTCCCCCCATGCACTTTCATTCCCCAACTCTCTCCACTGTCTCTGCCAACGATTCTTCCTCCCTTCCCAGCTGACGACCTTCTTCTTCGAGGTCCAGCTCAAGGCTCCACCTCCACTGCCACCCCTTCTGAGTCTTTCCCCGACTCCTTCACACACTTAAGTCAGTTTCTATCCTGAAATCCTCAAACACTAAGACTCTAAAGCACATGTTCCTCTTCCTTGTGTTTTAAAACACTGTTAACATGTCTCAGTCCCTCATTTGACGGAGAGGTCCCTGAGGGCCAAGACTACCTGTCCTCTCTGTGTCACACTGCTTAGCATACACGTGGCTGGGAACACATGGCTCAGTGACCCTGAAAGAATGAAATCAATGGCAGGTGCACTGATTGAAAGAATGAACTCAATGGCAGGTGCACTGATGCCATCAGGTTCATTAGCACCCCACATTTTCATCCTAGAGAAGAGTGGGGAACACTTACCAGGCTCCCACAAACCAGAGTAAATGCGACCCATGACCAGACAGGGGTTCTCCTGTAGAAGGTAACTCTTGTCCTCCCCCAATACCTAAAGGTCACTTACACATGGCAGGGCTCCATCTCTGATCCCTTCTGCACCTCTAGCCTGAATCTCTAGCTTGCTGGGCTGGACCATTCCCCTGGAACATTAAAAGAGCTTCCTAGTGCCTGACAAATGGCCTCTTCCTTTTACACAGTTGAGGTGAGGAGTCTCCTGTTTTTGGCTGCCCAGCCTGGATCTTTCTCTTCTTCATGCTTCTCCAGGGATTCCCACAGTGTACATGCTCCTGGGAAGCGTCACTCTCTAGCTCTGGAGGTGGGGCAGGTGCCTCAGGGGTGACCTACTCACAAATTCTCATCCCCCGGTTATGGTGTGTACTTCAGGGAATGGCCTGTGACCATGAAGACCAGAAGAGATTGAGAAATCGATTGAGAAAATATGTGAGCTAGAGTTTTTTGGGGAAAAAAAAATCCTGTCTTTTCCTAGTGAGCTATCAGAGAAAGACTTTCTTTCTCTGGGTCATGAGGCATGGGGTATGAATGTGAGGAAGGGAACGGCTATAGCTATTTTGCTACTAGGAGGGAAGCTTGCCAAAGACAAAGCTGACACACAACAGAAAAGAAAGCTGAGATAAGTACAGAAAAATGGAGTGAGTCTGTTAATACAGTGAGCTGCTGGAGTAAACCTTGCCTGAATTCTCTCTGGATTTTTCAGTTTTATGAGCCAATAAATTCCCTATACTATTTTTACCATGTTGAGCTTTCTGTTTTTGCAACCAAAAACATCCTAAGTACTACATCCCAAGTACTACCAGAGGAAAGAGAAGGGAACTCCCACTGCATGCCTATGAAGGCCAGGCTGGGGGTTTTACGTGTCTTATGTCATTCAGTCCTCATGGTTGTGAGGAAGACTTTATCATCCCCCTCACTATACAGCTGAGAAAACAATCTCTAAGAGATGAAGACTTCTATTTTGTTTTATACTTTGTTCCTAAGATTATTTTTATAACTCAGCTAAACAATGCCAATTTTTGCAGGACTAATCTAGAGAAAACAGATCCCAGGAGATTGCAAGACTCTGGGCAGGGTGTCACAGCTCACCTCTGTTCTTTGTAGCTGTGGTTTCTTTGGATTTGCTTTTAGCCTTCTCTTTGTGGTTCTCCAAAGGCAAGGAATTCCACCTCTTCTGAGCTGAAACAGGCACCAAGGGGATAGAGGGCAGCTTCAGGCGCCATTCAGGCCCAAGCGAGTCCATGAGAGCTCTGGTCATTCTGGAAAGGAAGGCAGGATTGCAGGGAGGTTTCCAGTTGGGTCAAGAAGATATTTCTCCTTTCACACACCCATGGAAGGTAGGCCTTTTCAGAAGAGCCAGAGCTGCCACCCTCCCTCTGGTCAGAACTACCTCTTTAGCTCCTCCAACATGCTGCAATACAGGAACAGAAGTCTGCCACCCATAAACGCCATCTCAGATCAGTCACCATGACACTCCTTAAGCTTGGTCAAACTATGTTACCTTTAAGGTGGGGATCTGTTGCTTGTTAAGGATACTTAAACCGTGATCCAAAAAGACTATACTTTCTCCAAGAAAGAATCGTACATTTTATTTCATATTTTATCAATGAATCGAGTACACAACCATGCAAGCACCTGACATTTGTTTAATGCTCAGGCTTTTTAAAAAATGCAAAGCTTACGTCATTCTCAAATCTTACAACTCCTCAGGGTTCCCAATTCCCTAGGCTAATGTGGCCTGTGAGATCTGGTCCCCACCCTTTCCTGTCCCCCTTCACTGTGAGCCACATTCCCTTCTGATCCTTCTGTTCAAGACTTTGCACATGCTTTTTCCTCTACCTAGAACAATCATTTCCATTTTGGAAAAAGATTGCCACCTTCCAGGCCCGGCTAACTCCAACTTATTCTTTAGATTTCAGCTTAAAATGCCACCCAGCGACCAAGTTCATTCTGTCAACTGATCTCCAGCACCTGGTATATCACCTGGCAACCACGAGGGCACAATCGGTTATGTGTTGAATGAATGAATAAAGCTAACTGTATACTTTTTCTGTTCCTACAGCCACGCTTCCTATATTATAAGAATAAAAACCACAGACTGATATCACTACAAATTCCAAGATGTCTTGGGCTAGGCTGTTTTCCTGGCGGCCAAGAAAGTGATTTCAAACATCTACTCTCCTCAAACCTGTTCCCTGGCCCTTCCCCTTTTTTAGAGCAAATTTCCTCATACCCCAAATACAAACCTACCTGCCTGGGTGCCCAATCCTTCCTATTTCTCTTTTGTCACAATAGAAGAGACAATGGGACTAATCCACCTAGGCTCTGGATCCCATCTCCAATGTTATATATAATGTTATATGTAAACATTAAAATGTTATATATATTTACATTCATTCTTCTGATCTTACCTCTTTCAGGGACCACACCCAGGCAGCACCTCCCTCTCCCACATCTTCATCCCTCCTACTAACTCCAACCATCAGCATTTAAGTCCCTTTAACTTTTTCCTCACCTAATAAAACCATACTGGACACCCCTTGCTATCACAGCTACACTCCCCAGCCCCCCTTCAAGCCTGACTTTCTGAAAGCATTGCCCTCTGGCCCCCGATCCCACTGACCAGCTTCCATCAGAGCCACCGGTGACTTCATTGCTAAACCTTTAATGTACGCTCCTTGGAACACCTGACACTAATGATGTCTCCATCCTTCTTGTAATACTTCTTCCCTTGGGACATAACTGCCCTGTTTCCTTCCACCTCTCCAGCTGCTGTTCCTCTGTAAGTCCCTCAAATGCTGGAGTTTCTCAAAGCTCCATCCTCTTCCCACTTGCTGTGACGTTCTTTTTCTCTCTCACAGCCCTAATCCACCTCTAAGCTGATGACCCTCAAATCCGTATGTCTGGCCTGTATTTTCTTCCTTCGCTCCATGTGAATACCCAACCATCTTAATTACATCTCTAGTCTCATGTCCCACAGTCACCTCCAACTGAATGTCAACAATCTGAGTGTCTTCTTCTATTCCTCCCTTCTTGCTACCCTGCAACCACTAAAGCTTGTTGATATACTTCCTACACGTCCCCTGACTGGTCCCATTGTTTTCTCTCCACCCTCTCCCTGGAGTGCCGCATGGCTCCCTTCCATCCTGTTGCCCTTCATATCATCCCTCAATATGGCAGCAAAGAGTTTTTCTCTAAAATACAACTCTACTCATATTGCTCCACTGCTACAGACCTTTTCATAAAGCCTCACTTGCTCAGGATTAAGTCCAAGCCCCTGAACACTGGGTCTTGTGTGACTTGGCCTCATCAACCTGTCCCAAGCTGAGCTCCTGCCTGCAGCACCATGTGAAACCAACTTCTTACAATTCCTGTGATCTGTCATGCTTGCTCACCCTTGCACACGCTGCTCTGTCTTCTGGCCGGCCCCCTACCCCGTATCTCTCAATCTTAGCTCACCTCCTCTAAAAAGTTCTCTCTGGCCTCCCCTTCTCCCTCTCAGCTAGCTAGGTGGCTCCTTTCTGGCCTCAGAGCCCCCTGTCCTGCCTCCTACCATGGCGCTTATCATGTACTGTGCTTGCCTATTACTGACTGGTGTCCTCCTTGAGACCAGGACCTCTATGAGGGCAGAAACAGGTATGTCTCAGTCTTCAGCCCAGGTCCTAGAGCAAAGTCTGTCAAGTAATTGGTAGATTTTGTGGAATCAGATAAATTAAAAAGGAGGCAAAGAAAAAACAAAGAATGCTGGCAGACAAGTCAAGCCAGCAATAAAGCACTAAATACATACCATAAAGTCCTGTTAAGGGTTTGCTATTTGTGTAGCGTTTGGCTTTCTAGCTGCACATGCAGAGGGGAAACATGATCAGTTATACAAATGGTAATATCCATGAGATAAAAGCCAATTACTGCTCAGAGACCAAAAAGGAATTGCACCTGGGGAACCTCTTGGAGGGGTCACAGTGCAACATACTGAACCATGTCCACAAACCATATCCTTTTAGGCTTGTCGTAGCTGCTTGGGCTTGTGTCTTACTCTTCCAATTAGAGTTAGCGCTTTAAAGATAAGTGGGGTCTGTATCTCTCTCATTTTGGTATCCCCCACTGAACCTGGCACAATACCTTAAACAGCGCACAATAAATATTACTGTGTACATAGATGCTGTGAGGCACATGTTGGCAAAAATCAATCAATCAATCTCAGTAATTTGGACTCCCTGAAAACCTGCTAAATACAAAAGCAGATTTTCCTTTCACACCTTCCCTTACGTGCCCATTGGGAATTTTCTAAGTGTAGCCAAAGGGATCCCCTCAGAAGACAGACAAGGCAATGGCCGGCAGCCAATCAAGGACAGGGAGTTGCTGTGGAGACCACCTGCTGTGAATGGAGCTCACCTGTTGATGCCTTCTAGGGCTGACGTCACACTATTATCAATCTGCAGCACAGTCTTATAGTCAACATAGGCCATAGGGTACTTCTCCAGAGCCTCATGAGCAGATGCTCGCCGCAGCAGGGGCTTAATGCTGAAGGGAACCAACGCCAGTGCTCTAGAATAGGAGGCAAAAATGTCAACTGGCTGGCTGCTAAGCCACCAGGGTTTCCCTACAGTTTCTTCCAGGCAGGGTTATCTGGAGCACTCAGCGTACAGGAAGTAATTTCTGGCTGAGAGACACAGCTAAAAATGACAAACCTCAGAACAGGGATTTTTCAACTTAGACTGAAGTGAGGAGGGGAAAGAGGGCAGAGAAACATGAATTTTGTTAAATGTGCATGCACATGCATCAATTTTCATAGTTTCAACTGCCCCAAAATCAAGAACAAAGGCTTCATGGCTTTCACGCTACTATGTGTTTTTACAGTTGTGGTCTGGTGGGAATAATAAACAAGATTTGGAGTCAGATGGGATGGTGTCTGAATTCCACCTCTGCCGCTAACTATGTGACCCAGATAAATCACTTTACTGCCCCAACCCTCAGCAACTAAGTTCTGGCCTGGGACACATGGTAAATGTACCCCACAGGTTGGTCGTGAACATTCAAAGAGAAAAATCTAGCACAGGGCCTGGTACAAATTAATTCAATACAGGCTCCGTGAGTATGCTCACATCCCTCCTGCTCTCCTGGCTATCACCAGGGCATGAATCTGTCATGTCAGATTCATGTCACATCAAAGCAATGTCAGAGGACAACAGATCTGAGAACACATTTCAGGTAAATGTGAGAGTTTAATGATGATAAAAGAATATTAGACTGGCTTAAAGAAAAAGAGGTATGAAACATTGTTCAGTGTCCTCTAAAACTGGTCATTCATGAATACCATTGTTTTCCTTTCTCCTTGCTTCTTCTGAGACGTCTATTAACCTCTATTCCTCCTTCTTTCCTTTACTCCCGTCCCCTCACGTACTCCTATCCCTGAAAAACACCTGGGCAAGCCAGTTACTGGTCTGCAACTCCACCTCATCCCCAGGTTTCAAATCTCACAAAGACTTTAAGGCCTACTTCTAACTGCCCATCCCACTCCTGTTTCGGCAGCGGAGCCAAGACTCCAAAGACACAAGTCAGGGGCCATAAGGACCAAGTAGAGATTCCCATTCTCAGTAACCTGGTGAAACTCAGTGACACTTTCTTAATATCTGTCCCAGACGTAATTGATGGGATCCTTCCAAAGAAGAAACAAACCAGTTTAACCCAGCCTCCTCTTCTGAGACGCTCAGACATTCCAAAGTTACCCTCAGCCACTTACGAAGTGCAATCTTTGATGCAGTCTCTGCAGTTTCCATCCTTCAAATGACACGCTGCTCGGTTGGAGTAGAGAACACCTTCTTCTTCTGGGTCTGAAGAACCTGCCCAGGTAGAGTGGGAAGATGATCAGTCTGGGAAATGGGTGCCTCAGGGCACTAGGATACATTTCATACTCAGAGCTCTTTGGGCTTTGTGTTAAGGCAGTAGAGATAACTATAACCTGATCAGGCTTGTTGGTCTGCTGGGCTGGCACGTTTGTCATTCTTATGTGACAGCAAGGACACTGAGCTTTCTGCCATTCAAAGGGAACCAAGTATCTCCTCATTCACTCATTCCAGCACTGAACTTGATAACACACAAAAGATATACATGAAATACTAGCTTCTGCCTCAAAGAAATCCATGCTGTAACTACTTGGGTTTGGGTGGGTAAGTGGATGGATGGGTGTGTATTTTATTATAAAAAGCATTTAAATCCAAGAAAGAAAGGAAAGAAAGAGAGAAAGAGGGAAGGAGAGGAAGGAAAGGATGGAGAGGAAGGGGAGGAAGGAAATAAAAGAAAGAGAACAAGATGATAAAGCCATGATAAACGGATTGACCAAAAGTTGTAGGGACACGAAAGACCCATGAAAGACATGAGACTAGTTTTACCTCGTCAAGCCAGAGAGGACTTTATCAGGGAAATGATAACTGAGCTGGGTGTGATGGGAGTACGAGAACTTTTATCAGGAAAAAGCCTTAAGCTACCCCATGGGGAGAATTATTAGACATTTTCCTAAAGGCAGTCCTTACCCTCAGGAATCGCAGAGGCTCAAGTCCTTCACTGTGGCCACAATGATCTTTATTTATTTATTTTTGAGACAGAGTCCCACTCTGTTACCCAGGCTGGAGTGCAGCGGAGTGATCTCCGCTCACTGCAACCCCGCCTCCTGGGTTCAAGCGATTCTCCCGCCTCAGCCTCCTGAGGAGCTGGAGTTACAGGCGCCCACCACCACGTCTGGTAGAGACAGGGTTTCACCATGTTGGCCAAGCTGGTCTTGAACTCCTGACCTCAGCAATCCACCCACCTCAGCCTCCCGAAGTATTGGGATTACAGGCATGAGCCACCGTGCCCAACCAACAGTGATTTTTATTTTTAAAGGTAATTTTCAACCACTTCAGACCACTAGTGTGGGCCATAATTTTAAAAAGAATTGAAAACAGGCTCTCTTTGAAAATTTTGAAACATACAGAAAACCATTACCTCAGAATCCACCACTAGATTTAGCACATGTTATATTAGTTCCCAACTTAATTTTTAGAGACAGGGTCTCACTCTGTTGCCCAGGCTGGAGTGTAGTGGTGCGATCAGAGCTCACTGCAGCCTCGAACTCTTGGGCTCAAGCAATCTTCCCAGCTCAGCCTCGCAAGCAGATAGGACTACAGGTGTGTACCACCATGCCCAGTTAATTTTTAAATTTTTTGTAGAGACAGAGTTCCACTGTGTTGTTGCCCAGGTTGGTCTTGAATGCCCAGCCTCAAGAAATCCTCCTACTTTGGCCTCCCAAAGTGTTGGGATTATAGGCATGAGCCATGGCACCCAGCCCTTAAAATTTTTTTTGATAAGTTAAAACTCCAGCCATCCCCATCCTTATCCCTGTGCTCCCTCCCCAGACTCCCAGAGGCCAGAACAATCCTGAAGTTGGTATGTAACATTTTCAAGCATGTTCGTCTACATTTATGTGTGTGTGTGTGTGTGTGTGTGTGTGTGTGTTAACAGGTAAGATACCATTTTATGTCTATTAAAGCATTTCCTAAGAGGTATCATACTGCCTATCCTTCTGCAACTTGCTGTTTTCACTAAGTATCCTGTTGCCATGTTGATATTTCATATCTTTCATTCAATACCAACGATAACAAGTGTTTTCCCCTCTTGTTTTGCCAGGCCCAGAGGCGGAAAATACAAAGAATAGTAAAATACATGCTTGCCCTTAAGGAGCTAAGTATAAGTACCCAAAACCTGTAATCCATCTTGAGTCACCAGAGTATGGTTGCTCAGAAACAGCAGTGGTGCGGCAGAAAGGGCATCAACCCTGCCATCCTGACAGTCACTCAATCGCTCTGATCACGCGTGCCCACCTACCACATGAGGACATCACTTCACAGACTTGCTGGAAGGGTTCATTGTGTTAGCCTGTTCCCTGAGTTCTCTTCATGATCAAGAAGACTGATCACAGAAATCAAGAGACTTGCCCAAAATTACCTAGAAAATCTGTAGCGGCAGCAGCAGAACCAAACTCTGGTCCTTGCTAAATCTAGATACCAGGCTAGTTTTCCTATGGACCCAGAATTAACCCATACAAACGTACAAGCTTTTCCAGACCAGCTGTGGTGAGATGAATGAAAATGACAGCAACATCAGTACCTCAGCTTCCTCAGCAACTTCATCAAGTAAGGCTGACATGAGGAAGTGGGCCTAAAGGAGAGTTTTCTAGAAAAAAGAAGAGGGCAAAGGAGTGACTTGAAACTGCAAAAAGTGCAGACAAAAAAAAAAAAAAGCATGAAATCTGGAGAGGATGTGAGGAGAGGTCTAGCAAAATGATTAAAAATTTGGACTTAGCATCAAAATCAAACATCCATATTCAAATCATGGCTCTTCCATGTCCTCACTGTGTAATCCAAAGGGAGCCAATTTAACTCTCTTGGACTCCTCCTTTCTAAGCGTCTTATCCACAGGGCCATAATAAAGACCAAAGTAGATCATGTCTAAAATGTCCAGCACATGGTAAAGCATTCAACAGATGCTAGCCAAGAAAAGGAAAAAAAAGGAAGGCGGCAAAGGGAAACAGGTACTGAACGGTGACACAGAGAAACCAGGATCCAAGGCTCCTTTCAAAAGTCAAGGCTTTAACCAGTGAGGGTTTCTGATTAACTCACTCTGTAGAAGGGGCTTTGGGCAAAGGCCTGCGGTACGCTGACGAAAGCTGGACGCTGGAAGAACTGGTAAGCACATGCTATTCTTCTGTTTCCAACTCTCCAGTAGCTTCCCATCCAGTAGCTTTCATGCCAAGCTTCCAGTCTGGTATGAAATCCAAACTCCTCAGCAGGGTTTAAAACCCCTTCACAATAAATAAGGGTCTGCCTTCCTAACTGACCTCATGTCCTCCTATTCCCTGCCCTGGTTCACTATGCTTTGACCCCTGAAACACACCATGTTTATATCGTCTGGGGGGACTTTCTCATTGCAGTTCCCTTCAGGACCGAAAGCCTTGTGCGCTTGGCTTCCCATCATTTAGACATCACCTTAAATATCACTTGTTCAGAGATGCTGCCGTTGATCTCCCACTCCAGTCAACTATCGCATCACCCTATTTGTCTTCTTCCTAACCCTGATTATCCCACAGGTCTCGTTTACTTACTAACTCGCTTAAGACTCACGCCCTCCCCACCGCCCCCACAAGAATGCGCTGTCCTTGAGAGAAGGGACTTCTTGTGTCTTGTTACACAGGAGGTATTTAACAGCTACTCAACAAATACTAACTGAAAAATGAGTCGCTGCGGGGGAGGAGGGTTTAGCTATATCCTTAGGGCTCAGAACGAGGCCTAAATAACTTAGGAAGGGGCCAACAGGGCAGTTAACAAGCAGGTGGAAAGAAAGGGCCGAGGAAGTTTCTGGTAGGATGCCAGAGTCGGAAGGGGCTGGAAGGGTTGGGGGAGGGGCCGCGCAGGACCGCTGGCCGCGGGCAGCGCGAGGCCCAGGCGGTGGTTGCGGGGGTTGGAGGAGCAGGCCCGGGGTGAGAAGGGGGCCGGGGTCGTACCTTGTGCCTGCAGCACCCGCAGCGCGCGGCCGTAGAGCGCGGAGGCCTCGGCGTACTGGCCGTTGCGGAAACTCTCATTGCCGGCGGCGCGGAGCTTCTCCACAGAGTCTGGGAATTTGGGGGCCATCCCGGCGCCAGGCCAGCGAGTGGGACGCCTTCCGTCCGTCCTCGTGTGGTGCGGGACAGCGGACGGAAGCGCTGGCGGCGAATATCTCCGCCCCACAGCGAACCCAGCCGCGAGGGGGCGGGCCGGAGGCGGGGCCTGCGAGACCTGGAGGCCCGGAGCGCCCCGCCCTCTGCGCGTGCTCGGTTTGGAATTTAGACTCCCCTTGCACGCCGGGCGGCTGCATGCTCTGGGCTCCCTGGGTTGCTAGAAGGCTGTGGATGACGCAGGAAGGGAGGCCGGCCCCGCTATCAGGGAGATTATGTCCTAGTGGGGTCCCCACAGGCAATTAACTGATAAGCAAACGAAGACTCTAATTTCATGTGATTAGTGCTGTAAGGAAAACAAAACAGGATAATGCAATGGAAAGTGACCACGTGTGCGCTATTTTAAATAAGGGGATGAGGGAAGGCCTTTCTCAGGGGGTAATAATTAAGCTGAGACCAGACAAGATTTAGGGAATGCTGTTCCAGCCAGAGGCATGGTAAGTGCAAAGGTTCCAAGGCTAGAAAGTACCTGGCACCTAGTGCTCTATAGATATTTATTTAATAAATGAATGCACAGGTGGATTGATGGTGTCAAAGTCAACATATAGAGATGAATCTCTAAAGTTTAAATTTTTTATTTGGGAATCAAGAATTGCAATTCAGGGCTTACACACAGACCGGGTTGTCTTTGGTATGTCAGAAGAACAAAGGTTTGGAGATTTTATAAAACAGAAATGTTACATATTGCTCTTCAAGGAAGTTTACTGGCACTAGTAAAGTGGGGGTTTATCAGCTTCTTGGGGGGCTGGCAAGCTTTGATTGGTAAGTGATAGCGGTGGATAAAACAGAATTATAGCAGGCTGTTTCAGTAGCTATTAGATAAAACTGGTTTTAGGTTACAGCAGGCAGTTTTAGCAGCCAGGCTTGCAAAAAACTACTTTTTTGGAGCAATGTTATATGCCCTGAGTATTTGTTCCCCTGGCTTTTCAATTCTGTCTTAGTTGGATATGACAAGAATGACCCAATTCGTATGATCAACTTTCAGAGTGGATGAAGATCTTTCACGGATGGTGATTTCAATTTATCTCCAGCCTCATCTGAGGTCTCTATGTCCCACGCATTGCTATCTACACACACTAAGTTCTTGCTTCTTAGCCTTTGCTTGTTATCTCCTTCTCCTGGATTTTTTTTTTTCTAAATATTTTTTCTCCTGCCTAATCCTGAATTAACTTATAACATTCCATTCAAACATCATCTTCTCTGAAAGCCTTTCCTGATTCCAGCCTCCCCCCCACCCCCACTGTGCTCCTTTTGCTCCCTGTTGGTCTCTAGCTTTATTCCTAACTTTGCATTTGTCACCCTTCGACTGCCAGTTTGTAGTTTTCCTTAAACACTGTGAGGTCGTTAATGGTAGGAATTGGGTCCGCTTTATCTTTGTTTATCCAAGACCCTGATAGGGTCTGGCATTCAATAAAAGTCATTGATAAAGATCCAGTCTCTACCTTCAGGAATTCAGTTATGGTGATCTGCATACACTTAACTCCACCAGACTATAAGCTTTCTGAGGGCTGGGTGGATGTTCCATCTGAAATGCTTCCCCTTGCCCCCTGCCCCCACCAAGGATGAACGCTGACTGTGGTGGGAAAACCAGATGAGGCCCATGCTGCTGGTTGGCTACTCAATGACTTCCATCTTTGCTTCCAGGAGCCTGAATTTTGCCTGAGACTCTCCCAGGCTGGGGAAGTGAATCAGGATTGCTCTAAGCCAATCAGAAAAATGTCATTTTCTCTTGCCAGTGGTTCATCAAGGGATGCACATGTGACACTGATCCGGGCAATGAGATAAAAGGGAGTCTGAGGCCGGGCGCGGTGGCTCACATCTGTAGTCCAAGCACTTTGGGAGGCCAAGGCGGGTGGATCACGAGGTCAGGAGATAGAGACCATCCTGGCTAACACAGTGAAACCCTGTCTCTACTAAAAATAGAAAAAATTAGCTGGGCATGGTGGCACTCACCTGTAGTCTCAGCTACACAGGAGGCTTAGGCAGTAGAATGGCTTGAACCCGGGAGGCAGAGGTTGCAGTGAGCACCACTGTACTCCAGCCTGGGCGACAGAGCAACACTCCATCTCAAAAAAAAAAAAAAAGAATCTGTTGGGTGTTTATGGGAAAGGTTTCCCTCCCTATAAGAGAGAGGTACTGGGTCAAGTAGCCGTTCTAGCTCTCTTTCGGCTTTGGTAGTGCTGGGTTAAGGATATGATATGTGGAGATATGGCAGCCATTTTGCAACTATGAGGCAATAAACACAAGTATGAAAAAGCCAACATGCTGAGTAGGATAGGAGGGGAAAAATGAAATAGATGTTGCTGAGTCACTGAATCAACTGCTGACTTATTGACTTACTAATAAACAATAAAGGCAAGGTGTGGTGGCTCACACCTGTAATCCCAGCTCTTTGGGAGGCCGAGGCGGGCGGATCACTTGAAGTCAGGAGTTTGAGAACAGCTTGGCCAACATAGTGAAACTTTGTCTCTACTAAAAATAGAAACATTAGCTGGGCATGGTGGCACGCACCTGTAATCCCAGCTACTCAGGAGGCTGAGGCAGGAGAATTGCTTGAATCCAGGAGGTGAAGTTGCAGTGAGCCCAGATCATGCTGCTGCACTCCATCCTGGGCAATATGGCAAGACTCTGTCCCAAAACAAACAGTAAATGCCATGGTGCTTTAAGCCAACATTTAAATATTTTAACTTGCTTGCAGCTCAATATTTCCTGAGTGGTTTATCCGATAAGTGTAGCTGCGGCAAATTTTATTTTCCAAAAATGGCTCCAATAATATTTCTGGTTCCCCATGCTCTTCCAGACCCTTGCCACTGCCCTGAGGAGATGGAGTCTACGTCTCTTCTCCTTGAAGCTGGGTGGACCTTTGTGGCTCCCCTCCACAGTGGTAATGACATTAAGTATCTTCCACTAAAAGGCACTACAGTGTCCACTTGGCTCTCCCTCGGGAACATGCTTTAGAACTCAGGCTTTATTTTGTGAGGAAGCTCAAGAAAAGTGCAGATGTCCCCAGCCTTCTGACCCAAGTGAGCTTCCAGCCAACAGCTAGCACCAACCTGTCAGCTGTGTGAGATGCCTTTTGGACATGGCTGATCCTGATTGACACCATAAGCAGAGATGAGCCTTCCTGCTGAGCCATGCTCAAATTGTAGATTTCTGAGAAGAAAAAAAGACTGTTGTTCTATGTCTATAAACTTTGGGGTGATTTCTTATACAGCAGTCAATACCTGGAAATCCCTTCCTGCAATGCTTCCTATAAATGCCAGGACTGATAAAAACAGTACTGAAATAATTTGAAGGAGGGACAGATGAGAGGGTCAGGGGAGGGACAAGGGAACAGAGAAGTCTTCTGGGAAGAGGTGTCTTTTTTTTTTTGTAAAATAGCTTTATTGAGATATAACTCACATATGTTCACCCATTGAAAGTGTACAGTTCAATGCCTTTTAGTATATTCAGAGTTGTATAACCATTACCACAACCAATTTTAGAACATTTTCATCACCCCAAAATGAAATCTCACATCTTTTAATCGTCTCCTCCAATTCACCTATGCT
Organism: Trachypithecus francoisi; assembly: GCF_009764315.1. NCBI lineage: Eukaryota > Metazoa > Chordata > Mammalia > Primates > Cercopithecidae > Trachypithecus > Trachypithecus francoisi. The sequence continues at coordinate 40,638,634 of NW_022681467.1, forward strand.
CCCTTCCCCCAGGGCCTTAGACAACCACGAATCCACCACAGGCTCTATAGATTTGCCTATTCTGAACATCTCCAAACCTGCCAAACCTATGCCATTAAAAGGCACTACAGCAAAGAGCATCATGCAACTTGCATCACACTGGGGGCCTGGCAGAGAAGTGGTGGTGGTGGTGGCATCAGGCAGGGCCTGATCCATGCGGTCCAGGGTGACCATGTGGGTCATGCAAATGGCATTACACAATATGCCATGCCTGGCTAAGGTTTTTGTAGGAAAGGGGTTTCACCATGTTGCCCAGGCTGGTCTTGAACTCCTGGGTTCAAGCAATCCTTCTGCCTTGGCCTCCAAAAGTGCTGGGATTACAGGTGCAAACCATCACACCTAGTCCCCTGAATACTGTTATGCAATCATCCCCCAGTTTCCACCAGGTATTGGTTCCAGGATCTATTAGGATACTAAAATCTGAATATACTCATGTACTGTAGTTGACCCTGCAGAACCCCTGGAAATGAAAAGTCAGCCCACCCTATACACAAGTTTCACATCCCATACTGTATTTTCCAACCATGTTTCACTGTGGATGTGGAACCCTCTGATAGAGAGGGCTGACTGTATTTATTGAAAAAATAAAAAACAAAAAACAAGAGTTGTGTTAGTGGACCCATGCAGTTCAACCCTTGTTTTTCATGGGTCAACTGTATATCTAGAGCTTATAGGAAAATACCTCTCCCAGTAACCCTGCTCACCATTTCTCTCTTAAGCTATTATTATGATTGGCCACGGTTTGCTATTTAAATTTAAACTTAAATAAAAATTTGGCCTTTCAGTTATGCTAGCCACATTTAAAGTGCTCAGTAGCCATATGTGGCTAATGGTTACTATTTCGTACAGCACATATTTAGAACATTCCCATCATTTCAGAAATTTTCACTGGGAACATTCTGTGGAAAAAGGGGGCCATCAGGCTGGGCGCGGTGGCTCAAGCCTGTAATCCCAGCACTTTGGGAGGCCGAGACAGGCGGATCACGAGGTCAGGAGATCGAGACCATTCTGGCTAACACGGTGAAACCCCGTCTCTACTAAAAAATACAAAAAACTAGCCGGGCGAGGTGGCGGGCACCTGTGGTCCCAGCTACTTGGGAGGCTGAGGCAGGAGAATGGCGTAAACCCGGGAGGCGGAGCTTGCAGTGAGCTGAGATCCGGCCACTGCACTCCAGACTGGGCGACAGAGCGAGACTCCGTCTCAGAAAAAAAAAAAAAAGAGGGGGGACCATCATAATGTGAGTCCATCTTCTGGAGGAATCCTGGGAAGGGGACAAATGAGAGATGTTTGGCATTGTGTAATGGTAATTTGGTATTTAATTTTCAAAAATGTTTACCCAATTCCTATTCAGCCAGGTGTGGCGGCTCTTGCCTGTAATCCCAGCACTTTGGGAGGCTGAGGTGGGAGGACTGCTGGAGCCCAGGAGTTTGAGACCAGCCTGGGTAATAATAGGGCGATCCTATTTCTACAAAACACCAAAAACAAAACAACAATTTTGCTGTTGTGGAGTCAGGACAGTCCTGGGTTAAAACCTTTGCTCTCCTTAGCTGTAGAAACAGTGGGTCTCAGCTTTCTTATCTGTTAACGGTAGCTACTTTTCCATAGGGCTGTTTTGAGGATTAAGTGAAAGTCCAAGATTGTGTCTGGCACACAGTAGCTTCTCAGCAAATGTTTTCCTCCTATGTCAGGGAATGGCTCCTTTATCCCGTTTTGGGTGCATGGGATGCCATACCTGGGTGGCCCTGAAGGGTAGGTGCTCAGGTGTTATGTTCTGTAGATGGCATATCCTTGGGAAAAGCAAGGCAATTAAAAACAGCGAGAGATTGCTCTGGTTAAGTTTTCTCCTATAACTTTCCCCCATGGGTCAGCTGGGTAGAATCTGCCATTTTCCTAATACTCACTGATGGTAGCGGCATTCGGAATTACAATAGCTGAAGCCGGAGCTGAGTGGAGAGAAAGGTCTGTCTCTCAGGCCCAAAAAGAGGTTACATATCCATGGCTGTCCAGTTTGGTGGTGCAGGCCCTGAGATCAGACCAACCTGGATTTAAATCCCCAAACCTATACTCTAAGCTATGTGACCTTACGCTAGATACTTCACCTCTCTGGCCTTATGAAATAGGAATAATAATACCGTCTAGGTTGTTAGGAGTATTAAATGAGGTAAAGCAACTGAAAACGTGTAGGCACTGTGTTAAATCATTAAATAAAAATGGGAATGAACTTATAGGCTTGACATGGGGGATTAAATAATATATGAAGACAAGTACATGGCAAATGCTTAATTAATGTTGCTTATTTTTATGTCTGCAAACTGACTTAAAGGAGAGGCCTTTAAGAAAGACAGCGGGGCAATTTGCGCGTTGATGCTCTGTAACATCCTAGGAGAAACTGTGCAGGGTACCCGCTGGGACCAGAATTCAACCAGGTAAGGGGCAGAAAACCACAAATACCTCCAGGCGCTCCTGGGGGCAGCGCGGCCTCACCAAAATCATGCAAAACTTGGTTTGCTAAGAATCCTCAGTTCCACTAAAGCAGGCGCTTTACGCATCTCAGTCGGTAAAATGGGGCCCAGGACCGAGGTAGAGGTGCATTCTCGGCCTCAGGACTGAGTATTTTGTGCGCTCCAGTATCGCAGGAAGACTACGCCGCTGACACCCTAGAGACTAGCAGGCACCGCCTTGAGGCGCCTTCACCACTTGGCGGTTCCGGGTCCGAGCTTCACGGCTCCACGTGACTCACGCCCGAACCACGTGATCAGGGCCGTGGCTCCGCCCCGCTCCCGCGCCCAGCTCCCGCGCCCCGCTCCGTTTCCGGTAGGGGCGGAAAGCGGAAGTGTGGGAGGGTCTGCGGGGCGGGCTCAGGGAGGTCCGCGGGGAGGATGGAGCAGTGAGCGGGTCTGGGCGGCTGCCGGCAGCGCCATGGAGACGGTACAGCTGAGGAACCCGCCGCGCCGGTGAGGGGCCACTGGCTAAGAGGACGGGCATGGGGGCCGGGCAAGGAAAGGCGGGAACTGACTAAGGGGAGACACCTGTGTGGGAGTCCCCGGAGAGAAGCGACCCAGCTGATGGGGCACCTGCTGAGTGAGAGGGTTGGGGGGACGTCTGGTGGGTGAGGGTCCGGCTGAGGGGAGCATCTGCTAAGGGGTTAGACTTGGGACCGGTTACAGGGAGCACTCGCTGTGGGGAGACTCTGCCGAGGAACATGGGGACAAGTTAGGGAGAGTACCTGCTGAGGCCGGGCCACTCGGGGGAACGCTGTCCAAGCAGAAACTCACGGAGGTAGGGGCGAATGCTGAAGCAGGGTGAGAATCTGTGAGGGATCTCTTTAAGGGAGTGGATCGAGAACTGGCCAAGAGGAAGGCCGGGTGGACTTTCAAGGGTCCCAAGTCCCACTTGAGGGGTGCGGTGGTGGGGAGTGGAGCGGAAAAGCTTTGCGCCTAAGGCTGAAGGCATGCGAAGAAAGGTTGAGGGGATGGTGGAGAGTAGCATTTCAGAGGATGCTGTTGGTGGTGACCCCACCGTAGGATGGCATCTTTAATACTGATGTTCAGAGTGTCTTCTTAATGGTCTTCACATCCTCCTCAGCTCTTAAGAACCTGACATTGGGAGGTAGGTAAGGAAATAGAGGCTATTTTCGAGATGGGGAGACTGAGGTCCAGAGCAGTTGGGAAACGTGTTTCCTTCTTTACTCCGGGTCTCTGAACCCTGCCAGACTGTGCCCTTTTCAGGCCTCAGTTGTTTTGTGAATATCAGCACCAAATCCTAGTGGTACCTGGAATTGCTTTAGGTCAAGATCAGAATGGTGGCTGATCCTAGAAAATCTCATCTCCTGAATTTCCCTTGTGGACATCCCGGGTCTTTTGCCAATCTGCCACATCTGGAGAAAAGTAGGGACTAGAGACCGGAGAAGTCATGCTTCTCTGAGGTGCAGTGTGGTTACTTCTATTTTACAGAGACCTCTGACTTCCTGCAGCAGAATGAGCTCTAAAGAAGGAAGTGTTTAGGGTGTGGAAGTGCAGGGCAACCAAGAGGTGAAGAGAAGGAATTGACTGCCTGGACAGCACTCTTAGGGGCTGTTTGAGCTTGGGGGTGTTTGAGGTGCACAAACATTGCAGAAGGCAAATAGGTGGTTGGGATGGGCTTTGGATTCACCCTAGCGTAGTGTGCTGAGACTGTAATAGTCATGATTATTACACTCATATTGCACTTAGCGGGTGCCAGGCGCTGTTCTAAGTGCTTGCCATGTCTCCTGCTGAAGCATATGAAATTGCTGATATTTGACCATCTTTGAACCATAAAAACGGTAACTTCATATGGTTCAGTTTATTGACTCATTTGAACCTCACAACAATCCTGGGTGGTAGATATCCCTGTATGTCTGTTTTACAGATGATAAAACTGAGATACAGACAGGGTAGTGATTTGCTGGGAGAAGTCATAGCAAGAGGCAGAGCTAGGATTTTAATATCCGTGGGGTCTAGTCCAAAGTCCATGTTTTTTTTTTTTTTTTTGAGACGGAGTCTCACTCTGTCGCTGTCTGGAGTGCAGTGGCGCAATCTTGGCTCACTGCTGTCTCCGCCTTCTGAGGTTCAAGCGATTCTCCTGCCTCAGCCTCCCAAGTAAGTGGGACCACAGGTGCGTGCCACCACGCGTGGCTAATTTTTTGTATTTTTAGTAGAGACAGGGTTTCACCGTGTTAGCCAGGATGGTCTCGATCTTCTGACCTCGTGATCCACCCTGACCTCGGCCTCCCAAAGTGCTGGGATTACAGGCGTGAACCACCGCACCCGGCCATGCTCTTAACTGCCTCACTCTGATGCCTCCCTGAAAGTACCCCTGTTTCACAGGTCTCTGTGTATGTTAGCAGATATTTGCTATAGTACCACAGTGATCCAAATATAAATGCACACCAGTTAATGTTTCTTTCTGAACTATGTTCGTTCGTTCTTCTTGGTTTCTTTCTCTGAGGCCTTGATTTAATTGAAAAGAAGATTAGGAATCTGAGTTTTGTTTCCCTCTTTGCCTTGTGTTACATAATCTCGGGCAGAGGATTAAAGTTTCTTGGCATGCTCATTCCTGTACCTTTTGGATTTTAAAAAATGTATTAAAAGTGCAAGAGAAGAGCATTGCAAGACTGGGTTCTTAAGTGGCTGGTGATTACCTGCTCATTGTAACTAGCAGACTGCCTAATTTGAAGCAGATCAATTTTATTATCATTTACATCAGTTTATTAGGACATGACAAAGTATATGGAGTGGGTGGTTTAGACAACATAAATTTGTTTTCTCACCGTTCTGAAGGCTAGAGATCTGAAATCAAGGCATTGTCAGAGTTGTTTCTTTTGAGGCCTTTGCTTGGCTCGTAGATGGCCATCTCCCTGTGTCTCCATGTTCTTCCCTCTATACCTGTCTGTGTCCTAATCTCCTCTTATGAGGACACCAGTCATATTGGATTAAGTCATGCCCATATGACCTCATTTTATCTTAATTACCTCTTTAAAAACCTTGTCTCCAAATACAGTCACATTCTGAGGTGGTGGGTGTTAGGACTTCAACATATGAATTGGGGTAAGCTGGGGACACAGTTTTATTATTAAAAATGTCCATTTATCACGTATATTTGTTGTAATCCGTATCAAACTCTGTGTGGAAAAAGAAATAGTTATACATAATATGAACTTTATGGGAGTTCTGAAATGGGAGAAAGCTTTGAGAATTAGTCAAACCTGTAAGTGACTACTTCATAGACACCATTATTTGTGTTTGGAAAGATACAGATGTCTTTTCAGAAATTCAGGTCGTGTGTGTTTCCAACAACCCCAGTGCAGGAAATGCCCTTTGTGTTCGTGAGTTTGACATTTGTGTGTGTGTGATTAAGTGAGTGATGACAGATTGGTGTCTCATATAAGAGTTAATAATTTAAAAAACTGGCATAGTGGAAGGTGTAGAGTGCATTCCTGGGATGCTGGCCATCCACATGGCCATCTGACTTAGGAGAGAAGCATCTACTAGTATTTGGTCCATGGATGCTCTGTTGACCAAGCTTGTTCATTTATGAGCAAGTGCTGAAACTGTCTGGAACCTGGGGAAGTCCCAGATAAGAGAACTGCATTATCAGAGTCAGGCTGTTTTGGTAATAGTGTTCTGTGAAGAATCATGGTATAAAATATTGTTATGAATTACTTATCAAAATATTTTTTATAGAGATGTTGATAATTCAGTAATACTTTTTAGGTGAAATTCTGTTTTGTTGTGATAATTCACAAAGATTGCTGATGAAATTCGTGATTCCCATCATTACATTTGTGAATCCATTTTGCAAATATATTTTGACCACTTCTTGGTTAATAGTGCCTTAAGTTCAAGTTGTTTTTAATAGCCCCAGATCAAAAACAAACAAAAAACCACTTAGGTTGTTTCAAAGAAGTATCTGAGCAGTCCTATAAAGTTTGTCTGTCAAAGTATTATCAGAAGCTTGCAGCTGTCTCTCTCAAGGCAATGTCAATTTCCTTTGTTATGCTGTGGTCCCTGAAGTAGTTGAAATAGTGACTTTTGCATTTTGTAAACCACAGAGAGTCAACACTTCAAAGAAACATATTTGATCTTCCTTTGTATAAGCTGTTTATACAACTTTGATTATACTTGAGAAATGAGGTATTGTCCAATGTTTATACAATCACAAGTCAGGACTTTACCAGAAAAACCCTGGCATATGAGATGTTCATTCTGACTTGAGTTTATAGAAGTTTCAGTTCTGAAGTTTAAGAGGAGTTTCACTTCATCCCTTTTCATTTTGAAGGTAGGCGTTTTTATGATGTCATTGGTATCTAATTTTTAGGACCTTTTGGTTTTCAAAGGTCACTGTGATCATTTTGTTTTGTTGATATTAAGTTAAGGCAGTTTTGACTTGGAGCAGTTCTCCATTTTTCTGGTACATAGTCCTTGATATTCATAAACTTCTGTAAGATTGTCCTTTTGAGATCAGTGTTTATTGGTAGATACACTTGATGTGGTCAGGGTTTTTGTTGGTTTATTTTTTGTCTTATGATTTTAATCTGTTTTATTTAGGAAGGTACACATTTGTGTGTGTGTGTGTGTGTATGTATGTATGTGTATTTAAGTCTTTTCTTGTAATAATTTATATTATCCAGCTAGTCTAAACCTTTTTTTTTTTCCTACAAAGAAGTCTCCAGTGTGACTACTTCCATATTTCACCATTTCCTCAGCTCTCTATTCTTTGTTGTTCTTTGTAGTTTCAGGAAGCCATTGTGTGGACTACACGCACACACATATGCACACACACATACACACACACACACATATTCCTTGGCAAGTTCCTTCTTTAAGCTCATTAGTAATTTTTAGAGATCTCAGAGTTTTAAAGAAGTGTTAATTTACAACCTCCCGTGTTTGTTATGATTGTCTAGCATAGTCAGAGAAATCTGAATTATCTGGAAATTGTGAGCAGCCAAGTACCTTTGAATTTTGGGACTAGTCAAAGGTATGTGTCTACTCATGGGAAGGTCTTTGTGAGAATATCTGAAACTCTCAGCTGCCTAGTGATTTTTCACTTTTGATCATGTCTAAATGTACACTTGGTACTTTCTGTTTCTGTGATACCTATAGAATTTATGTGTTTTGACAAACTTACAAAAAACTTGCTAATGGAAGAGCAAAGGTTTCCTATGTCTTCCTTAGTCTGTAGTCCAGTTGATAGTTGTGTTTCAATTCATAATTACCTTACATTAAACACCTTTTCTGAAGAGATAATTATATCATTTTAATTCATGAAATCTCAAGATTTAAATAGATTTTGAAAGATACATCGAATGCTTGAATCTACAGCATTTCAGCCACAGGACAATTTTTTTTTTTTTTTTTTTTTTTGAGACAGTCTCTCTCTTTCACCCAGGCTGGAGTGTAGTGGCGCAATCTTGGCTCACTGCAACCTCTACCTCCCAGGTTCAAGCGATTCTTATGCCTCAGCGTTCTGAGTGGCTAGGATTACAGGCGTGTGTCACCATGACTGGCTAATTTTTATATTTTTAGTAGAGACAGGGTTTCACCATATTGGCGGGGCTGGTCTTGAATGCCTGACCTCAAGTGGTCCACCTTCCTTGGCCTCCCAAAGAGCTGGGATTACAGGAGTGAGCCACCATGCCTGGCCCACATGACAGTTTGTTTTCTGTTTACATTTTCCAGCAAAGGGGACCTAGGGACCTCTTAAGGCAGTCCAAACTATTATATAGGACAATTTTTATTGTTATAAAATTCTCACACAACATTTTTTTTTTTTTTTTTGAGATGGAGTTTCACTCTTACTGCCCAGGCTGGAGTGCAATGATGCGATCTTGGCTAACCACAACCTCCGTCTCCTGGGTTCAAGTGATTCTTCTGCCTCAGCCTCCCGAGTAGCTGGGATTACAGGCATGAGCCACCACACCTGGCTAATTTTGTGTTTTTAGTAGAGACAGGGTTTCTCCATGTTGGTCAGGCTGGTCTCGAACTCCTGACCTCAGGTGATCTACCCGCCTTGGCCTCCCAAAGTGCTGGGATTACAGACGTGAGCCACTGCGCCTGGCAGTTGTTAGAAAATTCTTTATACAACTTGAACTGAAGATTGACTCTTGGCATCCCTCCATGTGCTTGCTTATCAGAGTGACCCAGAGCAAGTGTCATCTTTCCATAGGCCAGATGGGATGGTTCATGCCTATAATCCTAGTGGTTTGGGAGGCTGAGGTGAGACCTGACTCAGGTCTTGCCTGACTCCAGGAGTTTGAGACCAGCATAGGCATAATAGCGAGACTCCATTTCTCTAAAAAAGAAAAAAAATGAGCCAGGCGTAGTGGCAGGAGCCTATAGTCCCGGCTACTTGGGAGACTGAGGCAGGAGAATTGCTTGAGCCCAGGAATTTGTGGTTACGGTGAGCTATGCACCACTGCACCCCAGGCTGGACAACAGTGACACCCTGTTTCTTAAAAAAGTCTTAACTAGTAAAGATTGTATAGAGAAGTTCCTGGGATGCTAGTCATAAAATAAATGATGTATTTATGTTCTAGTTGCTAGCAAATAAAACGTATTTTGTGTTTATATTTCTTCATTCACAGGCAGCTGAAAAAGTTGGATGAAGATAGTTTAACCAAACAACCAGAAGAAGTATTTGATGTCTTAGAGAAACTTGGAGAAGGGTGAGTGTAAATAAACTGTAGGTAGGCCATTGGGTCCCAGTCTTTTTCCTGCTTCAGAAGAAGCAGAAGGATATGAACCTTTCAGCATTGCTCTAGGTGGGTTGGAACGTAAATTTACAGCTTGTGATGTTCTTCTTCACTGTATTCCCATCACTATTATAGACAGATTTAGTGATTCCTGGTCTTTTTAACATGAAGAATATCTATTGTTTTCTCTTTTGTAGAATCTGTGGTTTGTATGATTTTATCTACTTAACGGATAGCACTAATTAGATTATAATTCTGTAAGAAATTTTAAGATTTGCTGTTCATAATTTCTGATTGGTTTGCAATAACTGTTTCAATGAAAATCAATGGAATTTAGTATTTTAATATTTGCACCTTTGTGAAATATAGTAAATCAAGCACTATCACCACCTTTGCAGCTACTTAGGAGATCCACAATCCTGGGTTAGGAGCCAGTGGATTTCTTGAAACACAGATTTGTTAATGCGTTTATAAAATGCTGATGAAACGATATTAGTAATATGCAGTGACCATCATTGACTTTCATGATACAATAAAGTTTACGTAATTTTTATACTTTCATATATCCTTTTAATTCAATCCTGTGTATTCCTTCCCCTGTAATGACCAGGAAATTAAAATGTTAAGGACATAATTTCTTAAGTTTTTCTTGTTGATTTTTGATTAGGTGATACAATAATATTATTCAAAATTTAAAAAAATATTAAAATGCATACAATAAAAAAAAAAAGCAAAACTGCCTCCTACCTCTCTTTGTCTCTCAGCCACCCAGAATCTCCGAGGGTAGCGGCTTCTTGTGTGTCTTTCAGAGACAGGTTATGCGTGTGTGTCTCTGTATTTTTAATCCCTTGGGAGTATTTCTGGTTCAAGGGAAGACCTGACATACTAACTTGTAAAAACAACTACCAACTGAAGACTGTATGCTCTTTAAAATCATTTCCTTTATGTCATTAGATCATTTTTTGGGTTTAGTATTTTTTATGTTAGGAGACAGATTTACAATGTTAAACCCAATCCTGGATTACATGAAATGGTTTTTCATGATTTACCTCCTTGTAAAAAACATTAGTCATCGTCTTTTTGTAAATTGGAAAAATACTCTTTGGAATCCAGCAAGAAATAAGCAGAGAAGGGAAGTAAAAGATGACACACCAGCTGTGCTGTGAAAAGACAAGTCCAAGATGAATCTGAAGACTGCCAGTTGACTGGCATCATTAAAGGTATGGGGAAATGACAGTCCCTCTACATCTGTTGCCTGCCATTTTCAGCTTCAGCTTCCCATCCTTGCTGTTTTCCCTAAGGCAGCGAGGCCATGACCTTTAATCTAACAGTGCTCATAAGTTATACTTAGAATAAGGTCAAGACTGATAGGCATAATTGACTCTGCAACTAACTTATTTCTCTCATTTCTAATGCAGTTTGCTCTTATTACTATAATGTGAGGCAGACCTGGGTTAAAATCCTTGCTCTACTGTTTATTGGTCATAATAGACAAGTAGGCTTGAGCAAATTGCTTACTATTTTGGAGGCTCACAATCCTCATCTGTAAAGTTGGGATAATAATATATCGATTCATAGAGTTATGTTATTACCTGAGGTAATTAGGGTAAACTATAGTGCTTGTCACAATAATAAATGTTCAGTAAGTGGCAACTATTGCTATTCTATTTTAAATGTATCAACTGAAGCATTTTTGAGATCTCATCGTGTCAAGTCTTAAAGTATTTTTAGGTGTTCTTATAGGTAGCTCTGTTTGAGCTGATTGAGTTTGTGGAATGTCAAAGGAAGACTATAGACAGAGAATATATCAGAAATATAATGTAAACAAAAAATAAGCTAATTATGATTTTTTAAATTGTGTTTTATTTATTTGTTTATTTATTTATTTTTGTAGAGATGGGGTCTCAATATGTTGCCCAGGCTGGTCTCGAACTCTTGACCTTAAGTGATCCTCCTGCCTCAGCATCCCAAAATGCTAGGATTACAGATGTGAGCCATTGCACCTGGACAAATTGTGTTTTAGATCTGTGGATGTCTTCTGCAAGGAATGTGGAAATTTCCCTATGAAGATATCACCAGGGAGAAAACAAAGCTTCAGATCTTTCTTCCTATACTATCACCTTATTGTTCTTCTAAATAATAACAGATTTCTGGTATTTCTTGGATTTCTGTTGTTCTGACTGAATGAACCTAAGCAAGCCTCATTTAACTAGAAATATTTTGAAGGAAGACCTTCACTATACTTTTTTTCCAAACATGTGATGCAATGCTTTTTGTTGTTGTTGTTGTTGTTTTTTGAGATGAAGTCTTGCTCTGTCACCAGGTTGGAGTGCAATATCACAATCTTGGCTCACTGCAACCTCTGCCTCCCAGGTTCAAGCAATTTCCCTGCCTCAGCCTCCTGAGTAGCTGGGACTACAGGCACACGCCACCACACCCGGCTAATTTTCTGTATTTTAGTAGAGACGGAGTTTCACCATGTTGGCCAGGATGGTCTTGATTTCCTGATCTCGTGATCTGCCCGCCTCAGCCTCCCAAAGTGCTGGAATTACAGATGTGATTGACGCCTGGCCAATGCTATTCTTAAATTGTTCTGGAGAATGAATGGTTTGTGAATTCTCACTGACTTGTATCTTGTGAAGTGAGCTCTGGCTAAAAAAACTGTTGGATTCTGGAAGCTGCAATATCATTCTGTGTTATGAGGGTCATATGGATCTGCGGCAGAGTAGAGCCAAAGCTCCAGACCAGGATGAGTGGAGAGCACTTGGGAAGTGTTTTCAAGTGGAGCCTAGCACCTTTTTTCTTCTGGTTCAAGTTGTACACATTGACTCATTTAAGTTTTTATCGTAGAATGATAACAAAAGCATCTTGCCCATGGTTTCATAAACAATGAGTGCTGTCATTAAGACTTGTACCTGGTTAATTTGGCCTCAGATACTGTAGTATTTCCATTTTTCTATATAGATCCCTGCCTTGGATGGCTTATGTAAAACACGTACTTCTCCATTCTCTGCTGTCAGTTGTAATTCATTGAATCATCTCATTTTGTTGAAGGGAATCAAGTTTTAAGGGACTTGCTTGTATGAGTCCTGAAATCTTCTAACCCCTCCCCCCCTTCAGATTACTGTAAATGCAGTATATGGAATCAGGAATCTTAATTTCATATGAGCTATCAGAGTTTTCCTTGCTATCAGGATGCTTAGGGAGGTATGGAGAGTATTCTGGTCAAGATTGCTGAGTGACTGTATGCAGAGAACTTTCTAATACATAAGAATAATGAGTGAAAATTATTTTAAATATAAAGATATATAGACAGCTATGGACAAGGGATAGGAAAGAAATCTAATCAGTGGAGACTAAAGCATGCCTTATCCTTGTCAGGAGATTGCATTTGAGCTTCCTGCATGAAGTTGGGGGCTGGAACTCAGCTCTTGATCTATGAACTAAAGCTGAAATAAATTTGCCTGACTACCACCAGAAAGTGTCATTTGCCTATGGCCTGGGGAAAAAGTAGATGTACTGGTTCGATAATAGGAACTGAGCCTGGGTTGTATTTAAGTATGGTATCTTGAAGGGCAAAAACCCCAAACTCTGAATGTAAGACCTGGTTTAAGTTGTATATCCCAGACGACTGTACTGAGAAAACCATGGAATCATCTGACAGTGAGTGTGGTATAGAGGAAAATCATTCAAGATAAAATGAAATCCATGCAAGGAAATCTGCCATGATGGGAGATAATCAGCAGAATGGGAGAATTCACACTGAAGGAAAAAGAAATAATGGAGCAATCTCAAAAAGGATTTATTATGATTATAATTTTCAAAAAGATCAAGGAGGAGATAACATTTTTAAAGAGCATCAGATTATTAACATGATTATTAACACATTTGCCCAAAGGCAGATAAAAAGTTGGGAATCTGGACAATGAAAACTACAACAATTGAAGTTTTAAAAACCCAATAAATTGGATAAACAGTAAACTAGACAAACTGAAAGGAGAATTTGTGAATTGAAAGATAGAAATGAGACTCATCACAACATGCAGAACGGAGAAATACAGTGTTGGAAACCAGGAAGACAACATAGATTGAGGAGGTCTGATACAGTTTTGGTAGGAATTCTAGAAGAAGATCCTAGAAGTGATAGAGGAAATAATCAAAGAATAATGCTGAGAGTTTTTCGCTCTTGAGGAAAGACACGAGCCCTCAGATTGAAGAAGCTTATGAAGTGCCAGATTAACTCCTAGTTATATTACAGTACAATAGTAGGCTGTTAAGGACAAAGGAAACCTTACAAGCTATGGGGAGATTACCCATGGAAAATGATAATCTGATGAAAGCAGACTTCTCAGCCACAATTGATGTTGGAACACTGCAACAACAGTGCTATGGGAAAGCCTTTGTCAATCTGGTATCCAACCAAACTATCATTCTAGAGTGCAGGTGAAATAAATACAGTTTCAGACATATAGGAGCTAATTTATCAAGAATGCCTTTGGATGGAAGTAACAATACCCAACAAACAGTGACTAAAACAATAAAGACATTAAGAACTAAATAATACATCTGGGAGTGTGAGATTCGAGAAGCGGTTAATTGGCTTGACAATGGTTTAACATCTGGGTATTTCTCATAGTCTCAAATGGCTCCATTAGTTTTAAGCATCATTCCTCACATGGCAGTAACCAAAGTAGGAAGGGAAGTGGCAGGTGGAAATTAGACCTTCTTGTGTGCTTGTTTCCTACCAGGGAAGAAAGTCTTTCCCAGAAACCCTTCAGCAGAATTATCTTCAAGTTTCAGTGGCCAGAACTGGGTGACATGTTTGCCACTAGTTCAGTCACTGGCAGAAGGGAATAGGAATTCTGTGAGTGGCTTGGACTACCATGGTATATCTCCTGGGATCAAGCACATCACTGTAACAAATTAGGTTATTTTAGCAAGGAAGAAGAGACAGTGGTTGAGTTGTTCACACATGCTCAACAGTTGGCTCTCTCTGGCAAAAATTATTTGGTGTCATATTTAAGGATCATTATGCTAGTTTTGCAAGTATGACAGCTTCTAATGGAATGGACATGTGTTTATGTGCTCTACATAGATTTAAAAAGTTTTGTGTTACTTTCACATTGAAACAGTTCATGAGCATCTGTTTGGCAGTTAGAGTATTCTACTTTGACATAGTAGGTGGCACTGTTATTTTGATTTTTTTTTTTTTCTACCAAGACAGTGTGAAGATACAGGTGTGTTGGGAAATATGAAAGATAGTTTACTCAGTATTATTTCACTGACAGCTGCCCAGGATTCCAATGAAAATGTTATCTGTATAAAGTGACCATCACATTTGTGATGGTCAAATGAGATACCATCACATCTTGTAAGGTAGTTTGTGTTATTGTCATTTTATAGATGAGAAAATTCAGGTACAACAAGGTTAATAAGGTGTTTGTGAATGATAGCTAAATTTAGTGTTGGTAGGACTCAAATCCAGCATCTTTACTTTCAAAATCTAGTGGCCTTGTAGCCTCCAAATTGACTAGATACATAAACTTTATTTTGATATTAAGCTGTTAAGGGAAGATGGAGTAGGAAGCAAAGAGTATGTGTGCTGTGTTTACTTGATACTAACATTAAACAGGCTTAGATTTTAATTAGTTTCCATAATATTTTAAGTATTATTGTAAGTAAGAGGAGCAAGGATAGAAAGATCTTGTGGTACTAGAGTGAATGCAATAAAACAAAGACTGCCACTTCCATATCATACCCCAGTATAGATGTGGAGAGAATGTAAGCTTTGTTTTCAGACACACCTGGGTCCAAATACTGGACTGAAAGCACACTGGTTTCAAATCCTGGACTGATAACTTATGTGACTTTGGGCAAATCATAAACTCCTTTGAACCTTTTAACATTTACCTGTAAAATAGGGATAATCATCTCATCTTCGTTTTTTATAAAGTTGAATTGAGATGGTGTACTGTCTCTAGCAGATAGCAGGCGTGAAGTGCATGACAGCTACTATATTACCATGCCATAATAATACATTCTTTACAGTTTTGAATGTGAAGCTTTCAAGATGCCATTTTCTTGTAGTTCTCTTGACAGTTTTTTCCCCCAAAGTATTTCAGCTATCTTAGTTTTGCAAGTATATATGTATTAGGCCCTTAGGGATATATGTTAGAACTATCAGTTGCTTGTGTTTTACCACTTCTTATGTCTTGGCTTGCTTTGACTTTATAAATGTTCTTCTTCTCCCAAATATATAGGTCCTATGGCAGCGTATACAAAGCTATTCATAAAGAGACAGGTCAGATTGTTGCTATTAAGCAAGTTCCTGTGGAATCAGACCTGCAGGAGATAATCAAAGAAATCTCTATAATGCAGCAATGTGACAGGTAAAGGCCTGTGGGCTTCCTTTGGGGAGAATGTGGTTTTGAATTTGCTGTGATTGTTTAGAGTTTGACACCTAGAGACACATTTACTTAGATATTTTGCAGAAGGGAGAATTCGATGGAATCGCTGCATTTTCTTTTCAGAAAAAAATATGATGAAAATGGAATGGTTATGTTTGTAGCTAAACTTCCATAATGTTTATGCATGGCGTTTGTTTTTTTGTTTTTTTTCAGCTTTTCTTTTTTTTTTTTTTGTTTTGAGACAAAGTCTCACTCTGTCGCCCAGGCTGGGGTGCAGTGGCGCAATCTCGGCTCACTACAACCTCCACCTCCCAGGTTCTTGTGCCTCAGCCTCCCGAGTAGCTGGGACTACAGGCATGTGCCACTACGCCCAGCTAATTTTGTATTTTTGGTAGAGACAGAGTTTCACTATATTGGTCAGGCTGGTCTCAAACTCCTGACCGTAAATGATCCGCCTGCCTTGGCCATATCCCAAAGTACTGGGATTACAGGAGTAAGCCACCGGGCCTGGTTTTTTTCTTTTTTTCAGTGAGTCCTTTTAGACACTAGGAAAAAGAGGCAGAAGGTGGTGCTTGGTTTTTTTTTTTTTTTTGTGATAGTGATCTTTTTTACTTCCTATTGAGAAAACATTTCTGCAGAGATAGCTAGGAACAGATAATTCAAATGTTTTTTAGTTCTAGAAACCTTAGAATATCAGGTAAATCTATAAAAAAAAAAGAGTAGTTATGTATATACTACTGTCTGTTCCTTCACATTAAAAAAAATTATTCTAGCTGAGAGTACTTAAGTGTTTATTTTTGAGGAACTAAGATTTGTCAAATGTTGTAAGCAGGAAGTCAGACCAAAAGACGACCACAGAAAACCACGTGGTTTGCTCTGAAATTCCATGACAACACGGGTTGGTCACTGATAGGGCAGGCTTCCCCAGCACTATTTAGATTAGAGACAAACACAAAGTTATGGGGCAATGCCAGTTCTAATTAGTTGAAGATGGATGAGAAATTCTCTCAGTTGAAGCTGCATTCATTCTTCTGAAGGCTTTTTGGTCAGCAGATCAACTTAGTACCCCCTGTTTGCAAAACTTCTACATTAGGGTTTAGGTGGGGCTACCTACCAGAAAATTAGTCCAGAAGCCTTTCGGTCTCACAGACTTGGGAATGTAGTCCTTTCTTTTCTTTCTCCCTCCTTTTTATTTTTCCTTCTTTTTTTGTGATTATTGTCTACTAGATAAAATCCCCATTTTTCTTGATTGGATTGACCAGATGAAGGTGGCAGTTTTCCATTTTGCTCCTTTTTCAGATACATTTTGGAAGTTCTTTCCATTTGGCAAATTGGGACTTAGTCACTTTCAATAGACTGTGTAGGAGCTGTGTTCCAAACAGAGTATGGAAATGTCTTTAATTAAAGAAGAGATATTTTGAAGAGTCTCTCCTGTGCTAAGCACTGTAAGGAATACAGTGAAATACAGAGCAGAGCCCTTGTGCTCTCGGAGCTTATAGACTAATTGGACAGGCTAAGTATATATATATATATATACACACACACACACACACACACACACACACATATGTATAGAGGAGAATCTAGCCAACAATGCAAGACTATAGAGAACATATTTCAGTAGTAAATACTTGATAGTAATGGCCTGCAGTATTTAACTCCTGTCAGTACTGTATTACAGGGAGAGTAAATGTGTTGATATTTACCTTAGTCACTTTTTTCATTAATATTTAATGTGTGTGTGTGTGTGTGTATGTTTTGCTATCCTTGTGACTGTGTGTGTGTGTGTGTGTATGTTTTGCTGTCCTTGTCACTGGCATATTTCCCAAGGTTTGAAGAGGAAATTCTGAGTTCCGAGTTAATGAAGTCAATTTGGTTTTAGCATCAGTTGTTATGAAACTTTATTTGGCCATGATAACCATCTAGCCAGTTAAAGCTGGCAGTTCTCAGAGGGCACATTATTTTATTTTAATAGGATATTTGATTTTTCTCTGAAATTTCTTGTTAGGTGTCTCTCTTCCAGTTTGAGACCTAAAATTCCAGGTTTGATACTGAACATTTTTTATTTATAATAGGTTGTAATGTGTGTATGTTTTTATTACAAAGTGCATATGACTTCTTAGAAGAATTCAAATGAAAAGAAAATCACTTTTCCCTTTGGAGAAATCGTCATTCTTCTTTTTTTTGTTTTTTTGAGATGGAGTCTCTTCACTCTGTTGCCCAGGCTGGAGTGCAGTGGCATGATCTCGACTCACTGCAAGCTCCGTCTCCTGGGTTCACACCATTCTCCTGCCTCAGCCTCCCAAGTACCTGGGACTACAGGCCCCGCCACCATGCCTGGCTGATTTTTTGTATTTTTAGTAGAGACAGGGTTTCACCGTGTTAGCCAGGATGGTCTCAATCTCCTGACCTCGTGATCAGCCCGCCTTAGCCTCCCAAAGTGCTGGGATTACAGACGTGAGCCATCGTGCCTGGCCAAAATCATCATTCTTAAATACTCCTTGATACACATATTCTTCCAAATCTCTTTGGAATTTTACAATCATTACTGTTTTGTAGCGTGCTTTTTTGTTTGTTTGTTTTTGTAAACACGATGTCTTCTCATATACTCCTCTATAGCATTTTTCATGGATTCATGATACTTTATTATATGTCTATATCATTCTTTCTTTTTTTTGAGATGGAGCCTTGCTCTGTCGCCCAGGCTGGAGTGCAGTGGCACCATCTCGGCTCACTGCAACCTCCACCTCCCGGGTTCAAACAATTTTCCTGCCTCAGCCTCCCCAGTAGCTGGGACTACAGGTGCACGCTGCCCTCCCTGGCTAATTTTTTGTATTTTAGTAGAGACGGGGTTTCACCATCTTGCCCAGCCTGGTCGCAAACTCCAGAGCTCAGGCAATCTGCCACTTCGGCCTCACAAGGCGTAGGGATGACAGGCATGAGCCACTGCACCCAGCCCTGTATCATTAGTTCTTAAATAAATTCCCTAATGTTGGATGGACATTTAGATGTTATCTAAATTTCTACTTTTGTCAGTAGTGCTATGACGGTAACTGTTGCTTTTTGAACATTTATAATTCTTTTTTGAGGGTAAATTGTAGACATAGAAATGCTGGTTAAAGGAGCCACCAATTTTTTATACTTCTGTGATTTATTACCCTCCAGAAAAGCGATACCATTTTGCATTCTTATCAGGAGGTTGCCCATTTTATCCTTAACTATGAATAATTGATCTTTCCAGATGAGGAATTAATTTTTATATACTTAATAGCATGAATTAAGAGATGTTTGAAGGCCATTTTATTAATTTGTATTGTCTCTCTCTCTCTAGCCCTCATGTAGTCAAATACTATGGCAGTTATTTTAAGAACACAGACTTATGGATCGTTATGGAGTACTGTGGGGCTGGTTCTGTATCTGATATCATTCGATTACGAAATAAAACGGTAGGTTTACCTTCTAGAACAATGCAGCTGAGCTAGTTTCTTATGCCATCTTTTCTCTGCCTCTTTTTCAGTGCATTCTCCTACTAGAGAGACGACTGTCACATTTCTCCTTTTCCATGGTTCTTTTCTGTCTTTATTCTTTTATGTCTCCTAAGTGTGACAGCTTTTTATTTTTAAGAGACAAGAGTCCCCTGTCACCCGGACTGGAGTATAGTGGCACAGCCGTAGCTCACTACAGTCATAGCTCTACCTCCTGGGCTCTAGTGATCCTCTCACTTCAGGCTCCTGAGTAGCTGGGACTACAGACTTGTACCGTCATGCCAGGCTCATGTTTTGTTTTGTTTTTTAATTTTTTTTTTTTGTGTGGAGACAGGGTCTCACTATGTTTCCCAACCTGGCCTCAAGCAATTTTCCCACCTCAGCCTCCCAAAGTGCTGGGATTACAGGTGTGACCCCCCATGCCTGGCAATGTGGTGGTTTTGACACCAATTTAGTCCAGTGATTTTTAGCATGCTTTGGTTATTTCTTACTGGGAAAAAAGTGACTGTTAAATCTTAGTTATAGAATGAATTCTAAATGTTTAAATTTGGATTTGGATTTGGGTTTCTGCTTCTACCTAGCATGTTATAACTTCCTCTATTTCGGGTTAATCAGAGAATAATCCCCTTATGAAAGATTATTTGCTGTTACTGTGGCTGCCAGTATAAGACCTAAGAGTCATGGGTTCTAGTTCTGGTTCAGTTACTTAATCTCTTTATGTATTCATTCAGTAAATATTTCTTAAACACTGCTTTAGGCCTGAGGAATCTAATAGTAAATAAAACAGACGACAACTCTGCTGTCATGATAGTGCACTTTGGAATAGGGCAACAAAAGCAAATTAATGGTAACTATTAATAGAACAGATATAATAATGATATATACTATGAAGAAAATGAATGAGGATGAAGTGATGGTAAAGTTGTGGAGACTGTTTGGTGGGCTATTTTTAGAGTAGTTGAGGAAGGTCACTCAGAAGTGGTGACATTTACAGGAAGACTCAAATGACAAAAAGGAGCTAAGAGTCCTGAAGGAACATTGTAGGTGGGCAGTAACCAGTGCAAAGACTTTGAGGCCGGAATGAGTTTGGCATGTCTGAATGATAGAAGGGCTACCGTGACTAGAAGGGAATAGGCAAAGGAGAAGCTGTAGGAGATGGGGTTTGACAGGTGGGCAGGGCTAGATTGTACTGGATATTGTAGGTCATGGGAATGAGTTTGAATTTTATCCCAGGTATGATAGGAAACCATTGCTGGATTCTAAGCAAGTGAGTGAGCCATCTGATGTATGTTTTGGAAAGATAACTCTGGGGCTGGGTGTGGTACCTCATGCCTGTAATCCCAGCACTTGGGGAGGCTGAGGCGGAGGTTGCTTCAGCCTAGGAGTTCAAGGCCAGCCTGGGCAACATAGTGAGACCTCGTCTCTACAAAAGAAAAAAGAAAAAAAAAATTAGTCAGGTGTGGTGTCATGCGCCTGTAGTCCCAGCTAACTTTTGGGGTGTGTTGGGGGTTGAAGTGGGAGGATTGCTTGAGTCCAGGAGGTTAAAGCTGCTGTGAGCTGTGATTGCGCCACTGCACTGCAGCCTGGGCAGCAGAGCAAGACTCTGTTTCAAAAAATAAAAAAGATAACTCTGACCTCTGTGTACATTGTGTGTGGATAAGAGAAGAAGCAGGAAAAATCTTAGCCTTTAGTTTGTCTTAATAAGAAAACTAATAATAATAATACCTATATTACATATTTGCAAAGTTGGGAAAATTAATTTAAATATGTAAAAGTACTTTGTAAATTGTGAGGTGCTACATAAATTATAAGGTAAGGGTGTTTTAAAACTGAGTTATAACTTTTGGATTATTCATATACTATCTTCTTAATTTACATTATTCAGAATTAGTGTGTTTGCTTAATCAAATAGCAAGTTCTTTAGGAATAATATCCTAACATAAGATATATGTAAAGAAGTTCTAAAACTGGAATAATTTATTGAATTAAACATTGGACTTCAGGGCTTCTTATATGCAACATTAAGTCAATTTATTTCAGGTGTTTTAAACCAGTCCAAAGTTAATTTTGATGGCACTTTTAGTTGTTTTTTTTGCCGTCGTAATAGTAGGTTATTATATTTAAGTAAATTTTAACTTAATTTCTAAGTGCTTTTTTTTTTTTTTTTTTTTTGAGACGGAGTCTCCTCACTCTGTTGCCCAGGCTGGAGTGCAGTGGTGTGATCTCAGCTCAATGCAGGCTGTGCCTCCTGTGTTCATGCCATTCTCCTGCCTCAGCCTCCCGAGTAACTGTGCTCCCGAGTACAGGTACCCGCCACCATGCCTGGCTAATTTTTTGTGTATTTTTAGTAGAGACGGGGTTTCACCGTGTTAGCCAGGATGGTCTTGATCTCCTGACTTCGTGATCTGCCTGCCTCGGCTTCCCAAAGTGCTAGGATTATAGGCATGAGCCACTGTGCCCAGCCTAAGTGCTGATTTTTAATTACTACATGTTATTTTGCCAGATATTATAACTTTGCCCTGTCCAGCATGATATCCACTAGCCACATGTGGTTATTAAGGGCTTAAAATGTGGCTAGTCTGAACTGAGATATGCTGTAAATATATACACCAGAGTTTGAAGAATTATTGCCAAAAATATTGTAAACAAAAGTCTTTAATTTTTTCATATTGATGACATGGTGGAGTGATAATATTTTGGATAAATATGGTTAAGTAAAGCAGATTATCAAAATTAATTCTTTCTTCTTCTTCTTCTTCTTCTTTTGTTTTTTTTAAAGATAGAGTCTTGCTCTATTGCCCAGGCTGGAGTGCAGTGGTGTGATCATAGGTCACTGTATGTTGGAACTACTGTGCCTCGGCCTCCTGAGTAGCTGGGATTACAGCACCAGCCACGGCGCCTGCTTGTTTCTTTTTCAGTGTGGCTACTAAAAAATGAAAAATTATATTTGTGGTTCCCATTATATTTCTATTAGGCAGTGCTACTTTAACTGATTAGCTTAGCTGGTTAGAATAAAGAGGTGGTAAGTCAAGTCATGAGCTTTGTTCTCTTCCACTACAGAAGGTACCCCAGACTCTAGCCTACTACCTTGCCAATAGTGTTTGCCTAGACTTGAGTGAAAGCTTTATCATTTCTCTGTGACCTTTGGCATAAATGACTTAACTTGTCTGTGCCTCAGCTTCATTATGTATAAAATGATGATGATAATAATAGTTCTTCCACCTCATTTAGTTGTTATAAGGATGAAATGAGATTACAAACATAGTGCTTAGCATAGATTAAACACTTAGTAACAGTTAGCCTTTATTTATTTATTTATATATTTTTGAGAAAGAATCTGGCTGTGTCACTCAGGCTGGAGTGCACACGATCTCAGCTCACTGCAACTTCCACCTCCCAGGTTCAAGTGATTCTCCTGCTTCAGCCTCCTGAGTAGCTGGATTACAGGCGCCTGCCCCCACTCCCAGCTGATTTTTGTATTTTTAGTAGAGATAGGGTTTCGTCATCTTGGCCAGGCTAGTCTTGAACTCCTGGCCTCAAGTGATCTGTCTGCCTCGGCCTCCCAAAGTGCTGAGGTTACAGGCGTGTGCCACTGTGCTTGGCTGTGTTTCATATTATTAGCATAGTATATGGTGCTTACTAAATATTGATTGATAATATCATAGGTGTTAAATTATGACACCTTATATTAATTGATTTTCATGACACTCTTAAAGAAAAAGTTATATTCCTATTTTATAGATTGGGAAACAGGCTAAGAGAACGTCAGTAACTTGCTTAAGTCACATGAAAGTAGAGCCAGGAGTAAAGGCTACATCTTCCTAATCCCAAATCCTACAGTTTTTGCACCAGAGCACACTCCTTTTCACGTGTGAGTTGTTCGTCAGAAGGGGAACTGTGTAACAGTTTGGTGATAGATTGAGTTTGTTTAGGACGGGTGTTGGGTCTGCAGAAAGTCTATATTGGACAGATGAGACATTCTATACTAGTTTCTAGCATTCTAACTTTCGTTTATTTATCATCATTCAACAGATATTTTTTTCAGTGCCTACTATGTGCCAGGTGGCTTTATTGGTATTAGGGAAACAAAAGTAAACAAATCAGACATTTTTAGAAGCTTGTGTTTCCAGCAGGGAAGACATCACATAAATAGATAAATAATGGGTAATATGTCAGATGGTAGTATACTGCAGTGACAAGGTAATTTAAGGGAATAGAGAATGAGCTAGAAATGAGTAAGAAAGTCCTGTCCATTTTCTGAGGTGGTGATATTTGGGCAGATTGCAAACGGAGGAAGCAAATTGGATAGACATCAGGATGAAGAGAATAGGCAGTTGAAAAGGCCCAGAAAGGGGAGTGTGCTTAGAGTGTTTGAGGAACAGCAAGGAAGCAAGCCCTTGTTGAAACAGATTGAGCAAGGTAGAAAGTGGTAGAAGATGAAGTTAAAGAGGTAGCTGGGAGCCAGATCATATAAAGCCTTGGTAAGGACTGACTTTTATTTTAAGTGAGTTAGGAAGACATTGGTAGGTTTTGACTCTGGCTTACTTTTTAATTATAGCTTCTGTGTGGAAAATATATCTTAGAGTGTCAAGAGCAAAAGCAAAGAAACCAGTCAGGAGATCATAAGAATAGTGCAGACAGGACACGATGGTGACTTGGACCATGGTGATTACAGAGGGTGTATTTGGATATACAGTATTTCGAAGATAGAGAAAAGTCAAGGATGACTTCAAGGTTTTTGACCAGAGCAACTGAAAGAATAAAGTTTCCTTTTGCTGAGAGAGAGAGGACTGTGGGAGAAGTAGAGTAGGTTGGATGGATCGAGGGAGAGGGGTAAGGTGGTAGACATAGAATTTGATTTTGACATGTTATGCTTATGATGCTGGCTAGGTATTCTAATTGGAGATGCTGTGTAGGCAGATACATAAATCTGAGTGAGGGGAGATCTGGTATAGAAATATAGCTTTGGGAGTGATCAGTGTATCTATGGTATAAACAGTCAAATGCTGTTCACAGGTTGAATAAGATCTGTTTCTATTAAAGAAAGGTGTTTGGATCTGAATTTTTCTCCTTTTTCTAATGTGCTGATGTAAACTTATAGAATTCGAACTCTTACTCTTTTTTCAGTTAACAGAAGATGAAATAGCTACAGTATTACAATCAACTCTTAAGGGACTTGAATACCTTCATTTTATGAGAAAAATACACCGAGATATCAAGGCAGGAAATATTTTGCTAAATACAGAAGGACACGCAAAGCTTGCAGATTTTGGGGTAGCAGGTCAACTTACAGTAAGTAAAAATATTACTTGTGTTGATAATTTTCAGTTCTGTCCTGAGAAGCAGTTCCTTTTATTTACCTATTTTAAAAATATAATACTTGACTTAATTGTATTAGTAAGAAATTATAGAATCTGCCAATAGGTTACAAAAGAGCTAGTCCATAAGTTATTTTAGATCTTTTCCTGGGGTTCAGGTCACATAGCTTAACTTTGTTTAACTTTTATAAAGATGAAAAATAAAATAAGAAATGATAGATTACTCTAGTGGACTACATCAACATATTTATAAAAGAAAGAAAAATTAAGTCCAAACTGCTTTCCTTGACTAAGACATAGCATCATCTCATTCAACTTCCAGGTAGTACTAGGCAGTTACTGTACTGAAACACTCTTCGTTTGAGTCCAGGATACAGTCTCTTGATTATTCTGCCTAACTAGTGCGTGGAAGTGAAAAAAGAAAAAAAAAAAAACTTGTTTTCAAAATAGGAAGTCCAGAATTATTTGATTCTATAAAATATATAAGTATATATGAAAGTATATATAGAAAAATAGAAACAGTTCTAGGGAGGTATACTCTAAAATTTGCAACAATATTACATATCAAGTGGTTTTCTTGGGTGGTAGAATGAATATGTATAGTGTATGTTTAGAACTGATGTTATGTACAGTTTTTTTTTTTTTTTTTTATTATAAGTCTGCCTGGGACATGTTAGGGAATCTCAGGTATTGTAACAGCACAGAAATTGCTTCGATGTTTAAAATAAATCAGAACCTTATTCAATATTATGATTTATGGGCTCTCCAAAAGGTTTTGTTGTTAAAACACAAGTAAACAGTACCAGACAATATTATCTAAACCACAATCTTAGTAAGGAAACCAAATTGAAAAAGTACATACTCTGGTGGTCTATAATATAATATAATATTGACCGAGTGCAGTGTCTCATGCCTGTAATCCCAGCGCTTTGGGAGGCTGAGGCAGGAGGATCACTTGAGGTCAGGAGTTTGAGACCAGCCTGGTCAACATGGTGAAACCCATCTTCAGTAAAAATACAAATATTACCAGCATGTGGTGGCACTCGCCTGTAATCTCAGCTACTTGGGAGGCTGAACCTGGGAGGTTGTGCCATTGCACTCGGCACTCCAGCCTGGGCAACAGAGTGAGACTGCATCTCAAAAAAAAAATAAATAAAGTATATATATACACACACACACATATATATGTACACACATATATGTATATATACATATGTATGTATGTATATATGATGTACACATACATATAGGTATACCTATTTGTGTGTATATATATATGAGTATCCATTCCATTTAGTAATAATTTTAGTAATTGATTGAATACCCAATAATGACAGTGTTCTTATTGCTGTAATGCCTGCCTTGGCAGAATTTTTCTCCCCTTTTAATTTGTACAATTTAGTGTTTAGTATATTCACAAAATTGTGCAATAATTACCAATGTCTAATTCCAGAACATTTTCATCATCCTCAAACTATACCCTTTAGCTGTTAGTCCCCACTTTCCTCCCAGCCCTTGACAACCACTAATCTACTTTCTGTCACTATAGATTTGCCTGTTCTGAATATTTCGTGTAAATAGAATCATACACAATGTGCCCTTTTGTTTCTGTCTTCGAAAACTTAATGTTTTCGAGTTCATCCATGTTGTAACATGCATCAATTCTTCATTCCTTTTTATTGCTCAGTAATACTCCATCGTGGCTGTAGCACATTTTGTTTACTTATTCATTAGTTGAACATTTAGATTGTTTTGCTTTTTGGCTGTTAGGAATAATGCTACTATGAAATTTGTGTACAGGTTTTTATGTGAACCTTTGTTTTCATATGATACACAGAGTTGCTGGGTCACATGGTAACTCCGTGTTTAATTTTTTAAGGAACTGCCAAACTGGTTTCCAAATTGGCTCACCATTTTATGTTTCCTGCTGAGGTATGAGGATTCCAACTTCTCTGCATCCTTGCCAACATTTTCTTTTTTGTGTTTTTGATTATAACTATCCTAGTGAGTAAGAGGTAGTATCTCTTTGTGGTCTTGATTTGCATTTTACTAATGACTAATGATGTTGATTGTCATTTCTTCTGCTTAGTGGACAGTGGTGTATCTTTGGGAAATGTCTGTTTAAATCTTTTGCCCATTTTTAACTGGGTTTTTACCTTGTTAGTGTTGAATTTTAAAAGTTCTTTATATATTTTAGATATAAGTCCCTTATGTACATGATTTGCAAATATTTTCTCTCATCCTGGGTTATCTTGAAGGTGTCCTTTGAAATACAAAATTTTAAAATTTTGGTCATGTCCAATTTCTTTTTTCTTTTGTCGCTTGTGCTTCTGGGTGTCACATCTAAGAAATCATTACCTAATGCAGGGTCATGAAGATTTACTCCTATGATTTCTCTGAAGTGTTTAATAGTTCTAGCTCTTATGTTTAGATCTGTAATCTGTTTTGAGTTAGTTTTCATGGTGTGAGATAGGAATCCAATTTCATTCTTTTTACATGTTGATATGTAGTTGCTCCAACATTTGTTGAAAAGACTGTTTTTTCTTTCTTGAAATGTGTGAGTTTATTTCTATGCCTTCAGTTCTCTTCCATTGACCTATATGTCTGTCCTTGCACCAGTTCTATGCTCTCTTGATTACTGTAAGTTTGAAGTAAGTTTTGAAATTGGTTAAGTGTGAGTGTTCCAACTTTGTCCTTCTATTTCAAGATTGTTTTGGCTATTCTGGGTCCCTTGTATTTCCACATACATTTTAGCATCAGCTTGTCAATTTCTGCAGAAAAGGCCATTGGGATTTTGGTAGACATTGTTTTGAATCTTAAATCAGCTTGAAAATACTGTCATTTTGGCAATATTGTCTTCCAATCTATGAACATAAGCTGTCTTTCCATTTATTTCTATTTTCTTTAATTCTTTTAGCAGTGTTTTATAATTTGCAGTGTACAAGTTTTGCATGTATTTGGTTAAATTCATTCCTAAGTAGTTTGTACTTTTTGATGCTATTTTAAATGGATTTGCCTTATTTTCAGATTGTTCATTGCTAGTGTAACATACAATTGATTTTTGTACATTATCTTGTGTCCTGGCACCTTGCTGTACTTTTTTTTTTTTTTAAATGAACTGTGAGCATGTATGTTTTGTTAAAAAAAAAAAGGAGATTTTTTTTTTTCTTTCACTAAAATAAACTCAAACTGTAGTATAAGATGATCTGACTTGGCTGTTTGGTTGTGGAACCTCCAGTACTACTAAGTTTAGGCCTCTCTCAGGTCTCTTCTCTAGAGGCTGTAGGCCTTGGTGGCAGCCTTCTGGGAAGTAGTGGCGGTGGGGATTGTTAGCTGTTAATGCTCATTTAATGCTCCTGATTCACAAGACCACCCACACTCTCTATAGTCTAGAGATCCTGGGTTTCACTCCCCAGAGAGTATACCTCCAGTCTAATGCCAGAGTGGGGCGAGGGAAGCCCACTAGTTGCTTGATGGGAGAGGAGGGTTTAGGGTGCTTAGCTGCTTCTTAACTCTTTCAACCCAGGCTTCCTATTTGGATGTCCATTTTCACCCCTCTTTTCTCTACTTGATGACACCAATTTCTAAGCCTTTTGGAGGGGTTGGTGTTAAAATCAGGTTGTTTCCTAGTTTTCCTGGCAACTGACTCAGGATTCCATCTTATAGTCTGTTCAGTTAGTTACTACTGGGCCACTTGCTCTCCAGCTTTTAAAATTTTGTGGCTATGGTTGTTTTCTCCTTTGTTTTTTTATTCTTCTAGATTTATTCTTAAAAAACAATCTTTTTAGTATCTTTTTGAGTGAGTTTTGAGAGAGAGTGAAAGTAAAATGTATTTGCCCAAGCTGTCATCTTTACCCAAGACTGTAATATTATTTCTGGTGGCAACAGGGGTATTTCATTGTATGGATATAGCATGATTTATTTAACTCTTTCCCTATAGTTGGACGTTGGGCGCCATTAAGTTTGCTTAGAGTTTTCCCACCACTATAAGCACAAATTCTGTGATTAACATTCCTGCAACTAAATTTTGCAGCATTTCCTTGAGTAAATCCTTAGGATAATTTCCTTACATTATCCTAAGGGATAATGTAAGGGTCAGAAAATAGATGAATGTGTATTGGCAAAGTGCTTTTGACGCATAAGTGCTGAATTTCTTCTAGAAGTGAACAATTTCAGTTTCCAACTTCAGTATATAAATGTGCTCTTTTCCCCTCATATTTGCTAATGCTGAATGGGCAGTAACTTGTATCTTCCTTGTTATTTCTCAAAGCAATTCACATATTTTTGCATTTGATTATTGGCCGTTTGTAACAATTTGTTTGTAAATGTTCATTTTTGTGTGTGTCAGTTTTGCTAATTGAATGTTGGACCTTTTTTTTTTTTTTTTGGAGACAGGTTCTTGCTCTGTCACCCAGGCTGGAGTGTAGTTACATGATCACGGCTCACTGCAGCCTCAACCACCAGGCTCAAGTGATCCCCCTACCTTGGCCTCCTGGGTAGCTGGGACTACAGACACGCACCACCACCCCCCGCTAATTTTTAGTAGTGTTTGTAGAGACATGGTTTCACCATGTTGCCCAGGCTGGTCTCAAACTCCTAAGCTCAAGCAATCTGCCCCCCTTGGCATGCCAAAGTGCTGGGATTATAGGTTTGAGCCATTGTGCCTGACTGAGTGTTGCATCTTTTAAATAAATCTATTAAAAAAGATAAACCGCCGGGCGCGGTGGCTCAAGCCTGTAATCCCAGCACTTTGGGAGGCCGAGACGGGCGGATCACGAGGTCAGGAGATCGAGACCATCCTGGCTAACACGGTGAAACCCCGTCTCTACTAAAATATACAAAAAATTAGCCGGGCGAGATGGCGGGCGCCTGTAGTCCCAGCTACTCGGGAGGCTGAGGCGAGAGAAGGGCGTAAACCCGGGAGGCGGAGCTTGCAGTGAGCTGAGATCCGGCCACTGCACTCCAGCCTGGGCGACAGAGCGAGACTCCGTCTCAAAAAAAAAAAAAAAAAAAAAAAAGATAAACCAAAACTGAAAAAATTTGTTAAAATTGTTACTTCTTTTTTTTATATGGTGAAATATCTTCTAGTTTACTAGTTGTCTTTTAATTTTGATTATGACTTTTTTAAAAAAATGCTACGTTTCCAAATTTTATATAGAAAAATCCATCTACTTTTTATCTTATGGTTTCTGTCTTTAATGTCATGCTTAAAAAACCCTTTTCTCCTTAACATTATAGAACAGTTTATAGTTTTTTAAAATTATTTTATTTTGTTTTTTTGAGACAAGGTCTTGCCCTGGCACCCAGGCTGCAGTACAGTGGCATGTTCATGGCTCATTTTGGTCTTAAACTCCTGGGCCTAAGCGATCCTCTTGCGTCAGGCTCCCCTCCCAAGTAGCTAGGACTACAGGTGTGTGCCACTTTGCCCAGTTAAAGTTTTAAATTTTTTTGTAGAGATGGGCTCTCCCTGTTTGGGATTAGAGGTATGAGCCACCACACCTGCTCTGTTGCCCAGGCTAGAGTGCAGTGGCATGATTGTAGCTCTCTATAATCTTGAACTTCTGGGCTCAAGTGATCCTTCCACCTTAGCCTCCCGAGAAGCTAGGACTACAGGCGTGCACCATCATGTCTGGCTAATGTACTTTTTTTTTTTTTTGTGACAGTCTTGCTCTGTCACCCAGGCTAGAGGACAGTAGCACAATCTTGGCTCACTGTAACCTCTGCCTCCCGGGTTCAAGCGATTCTCGTGCTTCAGCCTCCCGAGTAGCTGGGATTACAGGTGCCTGCTACCACACCCGGCTGATTTTTTGTACTTTTAGTAGAGATGGGATTTTGCTATGTTGCCCAGGCTGATTTTGAACTCCTGAGCTCAGGCAATCTGCCCTCCTCTGCCTCCCAAAGTGCTGGGATTATAGGTGTTAGCCACCATGCCTGGCCATCTAATGTACTTTTTAAAAGTATTATTTGGGCTTTGTTTTTTATGTTTAAAATTTCAACTTATTTGAGCTTATTTTGGTGAAAGTATAAGGTAGGCATTTAAGTGTAGAGTTCTACAAATGACTAACTAGATTCCCAGTGCTTTTTTTTCATAATCTGTTCTTTGCTTGCTGATTTTAAATGACATTTTAATCATAAATCATATCATATGTGTGTGCTATATATATATAACATGTATATGTGTGCTTATATATATATAACAGGTTTTATATAGCACATATATATGATATATATACACACACACACATACATATATACACATATGCCGTAGTCAACTTCCGAACTTTATGTTTTTTATTGCTATGCTATTGTGCTAATATAACTTTATAATACAAATCTAAGTGGGATTAGTGTACAATCATTACTCTTAATAATTTTCAAAAACTTTCTAGCTATGCAAGTAATCATTTCTAATTGAAATAATCCAGTGAAAACAACTTTGACTGCCACCATTTGAAAACACCCCTGCAAATTTGAAGTTTCAGAGCTAAGGAAATGACTAAGCAGTAAGTTAGTTCCTGTGTTAATTTTTTACATAGGACTGACAATGAGATTGATTTAAATGACCTGTCATTTGCTTCTGACTGGCATAACCTAAGTCACAGACATTTCAGAAGGAATATCAGTGATGATGATTGGAAGTCTTTTCTTGTATTTAGTTCTGTTTAAAAATCCTTCTTTTGCTGGGCGTGGTGGCTCATGCCTGTAATCCCCTTTGGGAGGCCAAGGCAGGTGGATCACCTGAGGTCAGGAGTTCGAGACCAGCCTGACCAACGTGGTGAGACCTTGTCTCTACTAAAAATACTAAAATTAGTTGGGCATGGTGGTGGGTGCCTATAATCCCAGCTACATAGGAGGCTGAGTCTGGAGAGTTGCTTGAACCCCAGGGGCGGAGGTTGCAGTGAGCTGAGATATGCCTCTTCACTCTAGCCTGGGCAAAAGATCAAAACTCTTTCTCAAAAAAAAAGAAAAAGAAAAATTCCTTCTTTTGCTAAAGCATAGGAACTGTAGGGAGGTTCTCTTTCAGTAGGGCCATGCTATCCTGAGAAAGTGTGCAAGTGGTTATTTACCGTAATGTGTACTATATCCACATATTCTTCTTTAGGCCACAAACTAAGATATTTTGTATATTATTTTTTATATATCAATTTTTTAATTTTTTTACTGCATATGTATGCTCATGTAAACCTTCAGAATGTTACAGATGTATATACAGGATAGAGGGTAAAAACCTTTAGTGATTCTGCCTACTAGATAAAACTATTATTAATAATTTGGTATATATTACTCCAGATTTTTTGTACTATGATATAACAACATTTCTTATTATTGGTAATTGTTTTATTATTGTTGTGATCATCATTATTGTATATATATTCCTTTTACAAAAACAGGGCTATATTATATATAATTTTACAACTTTTTTTTGCTTTGTAATAATGTATGTTGTGCATTTTTTCCATGCTAGGAAAAGGTATATATCTTCATTTTTTTTCTTTTTAATGTGGTGTTTCAGTATATGGTCATCTATCATATTTAACTTCTTATCTTTTGATGGTCATTTGAGTTGTTTCCTTTTCCTCCTCATCCCCCCATTACAGACATTTCTACAATCTTTGTGCATATAGTTTGGAACACTTGAACATAAGATAGATTTCAAGAAATAGATTTGGATCAAAGGATGTGAATATTTAAAAGTTGAATAAATATTGCCAACTTGCATACTAAAATGTACCAGTTTATACTGCAGTAACATTGTATTTCAGTGCCTGATTTTCTATGCTATTATCAGCATTATTAATTTAAAATTTTTTGTCAATCTTAGTTTGTGTTTTAATAATTGAGAATCTTTTTGTGTTTCTTTGTCATTTGAATTTCTTCTGTGCCTGCTTTATCATGCTCAGAGTATGGTTTTTATATGTATTTCAAGTACAAGGCATTTTTTTATTGTTGGAAAAGCCTCTTTTTCTCAGTATGTTTTTTTTCCTTCTTTTTTTTTTTTTTTCTGTAGACTTCCTCTGTGGACATCTCAGTAGTTTTAAGCTTAGTGTTGGTCTCTCTCCCTTTCTATTTTAGGATACCATGGCCAAGCGGAATACAGTGATAGGAACACCATTTTGGATGGCTCCAGAAGTGATTCAGGAAATTGGATACAACTGTGTAGCAGACATCTGGTCCCTGGGAATAACTGCCATAGAAATGGCTGAAGGAAAGCCCCCTTATGCTGATATCCATCCAATGAGGGTAAGGAAGTAGACAGAAAGCCAGTGGCATGGTTAGTTACTGATCATCATTAAAAAGTTGAGTTCAAGCCAGGCGTTGTGGCTCACACCTGTAATCCCAGCACTTTGGGAGGCTGAGGTGGATGGATCACCTGAGGTCAGGAGTTTAAGACCAGCCTGGCCAACATGGTGAAACCCTGTCTCTACTAAAAATATAAAAATTAGCTGGGTGTGGTGGCTTGTGACTGTAATACCAGCTGCTTGGGAGGCTGAGGCATGAGAATCGCTTGAACTGCGGAGGCAGAGGTTGCAGTGAGCCAAGATTGTGACACTGCCTGGACAAGAGATTGAGACTCTCAAAAAAAAAAAAAAAAATTAGTTCAATACCTTACTTGATTAGGTTGCAAACAATAAATGAATTATGTGTAATTCATGTCACTATAGATGATATACCTCTACTGACTCTAGTTGTAGTCATTAAGTGTGTTCCACTCCTATCCATTCCAGAGGTTGTGTATTGATAGCCCTCTGGCAGGACGTAGGCCATAGAAATGCTTAGTTTGATTTGTGCTACACTGTCTCTGTCTCTCTCTCACACACACACACTCTCACTCACTCACTCATTCACTTTGAATAGTTTGGACAACCACTTTTTACCATGTCAGCATTCTCACTAGAGCTGACTAGTGGTTGTCTCCTTTATACAGAGTATGAACTTTCTACTTTATCAGTCTCCATGATTCCCTGTTGTGTCACCAAGTATCAGCTGCCACTTATTACAGTATTTCTCTAATATGTTTCTTATAATAGTGTTAAGAAGAAAGCAAACTGTGTTTTTGAACTCATGTCACTGAAACCCAGCCTTGTTCATTTTTTGTCTTTCTTCTGCCTGGCCCCTATAGGTGTTTGAATTTGTAAGTTCTGGCTTGTAGATCCCCAGATTCTCTTCATCTGGAGACTGTGTACTCTCCAACCTCTATCTCCTGCTAGAATGTTAAGGGCCCATAGAATGCATCTCCAGTGCAGCTCTTCCAGTGCTGACACCCTAAGCAGTTCCCAGGCTTAACTGTCCCAGAACCCTTCATCATAGCACTGTTGTAACACCTGCCTCCAACCCTGCCTTCCTCAGGGCCTCTGTGGTCCTCTCCATCCTTCCCTACCCCAGCTCTTCCTCTTCTCTGATTAATTAATCCTCCTATTAAGAGACTTACAAAAATTCATGTTCCCGAGATAAGTCCTCCCTCTTTTTGGGAGAAGGAGCGAGGAGATTTACTAGTTACAATTTTAGATTTAAATAATATAATTTGGCCGGGCGCGGTGGCTCAAGCCTGTAATCCCAGCACTTTGGGAGGCCGAGACGGGCGGATCACGAGGTCAGGAGATCGAGACCATCCTGGCTAACACGGTGAAACCCCGTCTCTACTAAAAAAATACAAAAAATTAGCCGGGCGAGGTGGCGGCGCCTGTAGTCCCAGCTACTCGGGAGGCTGAGGCGAGAGAATGGCGTAAACCCGGGAGGCGGAGCTTGCAGTGAGCTGAGATCCGGCCACTGCACTCCAGCCTGGGCGACAGAGCGAGACTCTGTCTCAAAAAAAAAAAAAAAAAAAAAATATATATATATATATATATATATATATATAATTTAAGGTGCTTATTTGTATAGTGTTTTACTTTTCAAAAAACATAGCTTTTTTAAAATTGGAAATTTAATAAATAATAGTCTTATTTTTGGAAATAGTATAATGTAACTGCAACATAATTGGCCAATTTTTAATTTTTCCCCCTCACACATATGTTGATTTAGCTTAGTCTGGAAGCTAATGACCCCATTGTGATTTTTGGGACTTCTGGTTAATAACTTTATTGTGTAGTTGCTGCTGACATCTGGGGGTGGTAATAACTTTTAAGAGGCAGGGAAACTTGACAACCATGGGGCCAGGGTTATCTTTAGGATATAGATACTCTTCTGTCTCGCCTTTCTACTTTGAAAGGCAATGTACTGTGGTTGCCAGAATAATAATAATAATAAAGCTTGATTGATGTTGTGAGGTTTAGGGAACAAGACCCATATATGAGAGAGGGAAGAGGAGAGAGGGAGATATATCAGGTTCTTTAACCATCAGGCTTTGTACTTGCAAATGCTTAGACTTTTGTTGGAATTTGGGTGAGCTTCTCAGTGGATGAGTGAAAAATTATTTACTAAGCTTCAAATGTAATTCTAGATGTATTTTTTTTTTTATTGGAGCATTACTTTTATTTTACCAGATCTTTTTGTTTGTTTGTTTGTTCTAACCAGGCAATCTTCATGATTCCTACAAATCCTCCTCCCACATTCCGAAAACCAGAGCTGTGGTCAGATAACTTTACAGATTTTGTGAAACAGTGTCTTGTAAAGAGTCCTGAGCAGAGAGCCACAGCCACTCAGCTCCTGCAGGTATGAATCACCCTCTGATGCCGCCTCGCTCCATTTCATTTACACACTGACCAAAAGATGCCATGAGGTCACCTACGTGGAGATAGTAAAGAAGTAGAAGGCAGGCTGGGTGCAGTGGCTCATGCCTGTAATCCTAGCACTTTGGGAGGCTGAGGCAGGTATATTGCTTGAGCCCAGGAGTTGGAGGCCAGCCAGCATGGTGAAACCATGTCTCTACAAAAAGAATGCAAAAAATTAGCCAGGTGTGGTGGCGTATGCCTGTAGTTCCAGCTACCTGGAAGGCTGAGGTGGGAGGTGGGAGAATCTCTTGATCCCAGGAGGTTGAGCCTGCAGTGAGGCATGATTGCACTGCTGCATTCCAGCCTGAGCAATAGAGTGAGATGCTATCTCAAAAAACAAAGTAAAAGAAGTTTAAGACATTGCCTACCTCTACGGAGGTTCACATCTATTTGAGTGGAAAAGACATGGAAAAGAATGTTAAATCATCGAACAAGACAATAATGCAAGAAAATACAGGGCAATATGGGATTAGAGAAAGGGAATTGACATTTAGTGAGTGTCTGCTGTGCGCCACGTACTTTGCACATGTGCCATTTAATCATTACATAGACCTTGTGAAGGGTGGGTATTAGTTCAGTTTTATAGATGAAGAAAACGGAAGCTTGGGGAGGTTTACTTATTTAGGGTCCCTCAGCTGGTAAATAGCACAGTCAGTATTAGAACTTGAGTCTTTTTTATTCCAAAGCAGGGGTACCATCAAGTCTACCTGAGTCCGACAAAGAATTAAGATCAGTGGTGGGTACTGTTGTAGTTCAGGGTGGGAGAAGGCCTCTTTGGACTGGAGATGCAAAAAGTGCTTTCCTGGAGTAGGTAGCTTCTAGGCCTGGCCCTAGGAGGATAGGTGGGATGTGGCAGACAGTATGCTTAGTGATTAGGAGCTTGGATCCTGGTCAGATTGCCCAGGTTTGAATCCTGGCTCCCTATTTACTAGCTTTGTGATCTTGGGCAAGTAACTTCTCTGTTCTTTTAGTTTTGTAATCTATAAAATGGGGATACAGTACCTGCCTCACGTGTTGCGATGATTAAATGATACAATGTGTGTTACTTTGAACAATGTTCACATGTACTGAAGACAGTATGGTATGAACTTGATAAATATCGGCTATTATAATTGGGCTAGGCCAATCATTTGCAGCCATTTCAGACCCAGTGTCCCCTTTTTATAGCCAATGTGTGTATTTAAAAACTCTCATTACTTTTTTGGAATGAAACTCACATATAATAAAACCTTTTTATGCCCGTAATTTAAAAAGAATCAATATTGTCTGTGATGTGATGGAGAAAAATAAAGATAATTTATAATGAAATAATATGACTTTCAATTTGCAAATAATTCTGCCTGACCCAGTTTGCAGACATAATGAAATAGATACCTGTGCCTGGCATCATGAATGAGTTTATATTTAAGAGCTGTAAGAAAATCAGAAACTAGCCGCGCACAGTGGCTCATGCCTGTAATCCCAGCACTTTGGGAGGCTGAGGCAGGTGGATCACTTGAGGTCAGGAGATCGAGACCAGCGTGGCCAACATGGTGAATCCCCATCTCTACTAAAAAAATACAAAAATTAGCTGGGCATAGTGGCATATGCCTGTAATCCCAGCAGGAGGCTGAGTCAGGAGAAGCGCTTGAACCCTGGAGGCAGAGGTTACAGTGAGCTGAGATTGTGCCACTGCACTCTAGCCTGGGCAACAGAGCAAGACTCCATCTCAAAAAAAAAAAGAAAGAAAGAAAGAAAGAAAATCAGAAACTACGCCATTTAAGAAGTACAGTAAAAAGAATGAATGGACACTAGCATGAAACTGATGTTAAATAATAACAGGCCAGATTTATTTGTCTCTGATTACAGAAGGTGGGATATGATCTTATAGCTTTTCCAAGTGGAAAGAACAAAGCAATATGAGATTATTGCAAATGAGCTGGGTCTTATTTCTAAGTGGATTGCCAAATTCTTTTACTACCTGGATGGGGTAGTGACAAAATGTCATGGAAATGTATCTCCTGTATTGCAATCTGACCACATTTTGAGGTATACTTTCCTTCTCTGGAGTTCTTACTTGGAACTTGTATCCTTTGATGGGTGATGGAGAGCAGAGAATGGATTGCCAAGAAACAATGGGGACAATATTGGAGTAAGTTTGGAAGACAATAGGCAATTCCCCAAAAAGAATTTCCATGTGTAACTTTCACAGCATAGATTTCTTACCACGTGCTACAAATACAAATAATAAAAACATATGGTGGTATTAATATTAAAAACTTATAAAGCAATTTTTATTAATGAAATTGAACAATATCCCTTTGTTTCAAGTATCTTTGGTGATTGAATAATATTTGGGTCAAAATCTGTTACATATATATGATCAGTTTTAGTATTTCTGTAGCAACTGCATTTTTGCACTAAAATCCTTTTTACCTAAATGTGTAGTTGGAAATGCTACCATAGAAAGTCAGATGAGTAGATTTTTCAGTGATTTCTACATGATTTCTTTATTCTATTAAGCTCCCCTCTCTAAAATCGCCTCCCAAATCACTGGCCTTTTTGCATATCTCTTGAAAACATTTTTTTGGTATTATCTACTAAGGTGTGTACACAACCTGAGACATTTGAAAGATGTGCAGAATCTGCCACAGTTCCTTGTTGTACCGGACAGTTCTGTACTTTGCAGAATTGCTAGTGTCCCATGCCATCTGTGCTCACCAAACATTGTGACAGCTATAACATGTTCCCAACATGTTTACACAACTTCCTCCAGGAGATGATACTCCCTATTGAGAATCGCTAGATTTGACAGAGAGAAATGGCATAGGCATTTCAACCAGGCTGAAAAAGATGGGCAAAGACTGAATTTGCTCTGCTCAGAGTTATAAAGGGAGTGTGATTTAGCTGTTGTCCAAAGCACAAAGAGAAAGATCAGATTCGTTGATTGATTCAACACATGTTATCCAGTACCTACTGTGTTCTAGGTACTGTTTGGGCACTGTCACCATATAAATTGTCCACGGTATTTTCTACTTTGTTCTTTAAGCACCCATTTGTCAAGAGTGCCAAAGGAGTGTCAATACTGCGAGACTTAATTAATGAAGCCATGGATGTGAAACTGAAACGCCAGGAATCCCAGCAGCGGGAAGTGGACCAGGACGATGAAGAAAACTCAGTGAGTGGCAGCCATTGCTGTGGGCCTCAGGCATTGATGCTTGTTATTTTATGATTGCCAAACCAGGTAAGATGAGTAGGAGGTATTGGATCAACTTGGAGCTGGAGACTCTTGCAGCATAGCTATGTCCTAACCTGGACCAACTCATGCTAGAGGGTTGCTGTATCTGTGCTTGTTCTTCTCCCAGTGCTTCCTAAAACACCTTTAAATTTCACTCTTTTGCCCCCTCATCTTTTACTCAATTTAACTTTTTATTTAGAGAGAGAATGCTCAGGTCTGGGATTTGGCTTTTCATAACCTTTTAGGGAATCTGGAATCCATACTTAACATGTAGCGTTTACGTTTATAGACTTCCTCACAACCCTGAGATTCCAAAGATGTTTACATGAGTTTCTTAGATCTATGTTGCAAAACTCTATTAAGAAGAGTGGAGGAAGAATTCTTTTAGGGTTAGATACACTGCTTATTATCACATGGATAAATTTGTCTTCTTTGCTTAAGTAACAGTGCTTTCATTTCTGGAAGGAGAGTTTAGGACCTGAATAAGTGTTAAATGTCGAAATATTTTCACTAAGTAGTAGCTATTCAGAAAACTCAAAGTCTTTTGTCAAATTAGCCCCAATTTGAGATTGTATCCGTTCGCAGGAAGAGGATGAAATGGATTCTGGCACGATGGTTCGAGCAGTGGGTGATGAGATGGGCACTGTCCGAGTAGCCAGCACCATGACTGATGGAGCCAATACCATGATTGAGCACGATGACACGTTGCCGTCACAGCTGGGCACCATGGTGATCAATACAGAGGATGAGGAAGAGGAAGGAACTATGAAAAGTAAGGCTTATCTAAGTAAATCCACTGACTTCTCAGACCAAGCATACATATTTCAGAGAAGACAGATTCTCATGGTTCATGAAGGCTTAGCTTTGAGTTCTTTCTTTTGTCACAACCGAAGGAGTAGAAAACTTGGAGGTTTGCAATGGGGGCAGGAGGTTTGGGGAGGGGAAAAGCTGACCTGTGGCGTCAAAGTCAAGAAAGCATCAACAGTGAGAAAGGATTTTGCTTTTGAACCAGAACAGCCATTTTCTCATTGCATGTTGTCATTATTTTCCTTCCTTACCTTGATCTTTGGAAGCATATGCATTATTTGATGCATAATTCCTATCAAGGTGTAATGACATTCTGAGTTATTTACTGTACATACATCTTCAGTTTATTTTCATGACAGTTTGGGTCTAACGCAAGTTTACCAACACTGTCAGTCAGTGAAAGATGACTGGACAAGTTGAAAAGTTCTATCCAGTTTCTTTTAGTTTAAACTCGTCTCTGCTTCTTTCCATATCTGGCTGATCCTTTTTTGCCTGTAACTAGGCCTAACACCTTGTGTTCAGCTCCTATCTTAGAGTGAAATTCTTGTGTCATTCAGTGCTCGTGATGCTTTATGTTTCATCCCCTAAACTCAAGATTAAGGCACCCTAGAAATCCCATGTTT
This sequence comes from Trachypithecus francoisi, assembly GCF_009764315.1. Classification (NCBI taxonomy): domain Eukaryota; kingdom Metazoa; phylum Chordata; class Mammalia; order Primates; family Cercopithecidae; genus Trachypithecus; species Trachypithecus francoisi. The sequence goes on from NW_022681467.1 coordinate 40,678,457, forward strand.
GGTGATATACAAATTATCAACTAAATGCCATGTACTAGATTGCCCTTCTCCTCCCCTTCTGTTTTAAAAGTATGTTCATTTTGCAGTAATGAGTTACTGACCTCTAGTTCTTTTCATTGACTCTGAGTGCTAAATCGTCTGCTTGTCTTAAGGGGTTTAATTATGTAGATGATTATAATCACTGTGCAATACAACTAGGCCGACCTGTTAGCATGTGTTGTGTATGCACGTGTTAGGGAAATTGTGCCCATTTTTATTTAAAGAATTTTTTTCCAAATGTGATTTTCATAATTCAAATGCGAATTCAATGAGTTGTTTATTCTTTTCAGTTTCTGAACTTGGATAGTTTTAGCATGTCTAATGAGAAACATGCATCTTTTATTATAATCATGAAGAGAACTATTTAAAAACTAAGCAGTCACAGTCTGAGTAACATTAAATAAAATTTGTTCACAGACAGTCTTTTGCAGGTTTTGTAATTCTTACTTTTGGATTACAGATTTGCCACTTATTTTGAGATTTTTAAAAATTCCTTATTGTTTTAGGAGTTACTTAAATTTATCATTATGGAAACTTAAAACATACATACAATTACACAATAATATCATGACCCCTGTGCACCTGTATCACTCAGCTTCAGCAGTGATCAACTCACTGCCCATCTTATTTCAGCCCACTTCACCAAAAAGCAAATAGTAAACGCTTTGTAAACGTATTCATTTTTAAGGCCATAAAAAACAGTGAGAGGAGGAAGGGGAAAAAAAGATTCTTAAGGTAATGGAGACTTCAGAGTCCTAATTTATAGGACATGCTATGACATCAGGGTGTTTTGGGTGAGATTTTTTTTTCCCGAACAGCAGGACACATTATTGAAATTGAAGTGACATGAGAGGGTCTTTGTCAGTGTTAGGATCACTGTGCATTTTCAGGCCAGCAGAGGGAGCTCTGTATTAAGTTAATGGGTTATAGTTGTGTTCCCATTTGAGTTAACAAATGCCCTGTATATGAAGGTAGGCTTTATGCTAGAACAAGACCATTATTTATTCATTTTTAAGTGTATTTTAAGTAACCACAATGATACTAGGGCAATGTCTTTATTTTATTTAGTTGGGAGATTGGATACCTCATACTTGGCAAAGTTCAAATAAGAAGTCAGCTAAAACATCTCAAAATAGTCACTTTTTCTCTCCCTTCCCAGATTTCTCAGTGGACTTGACACAATTGGTGTTCTTTTTCTGTAACATGGTACCGTGCATATAGTTTTGAAACTGTAATCAGCTAAAATGGCCTTACTTGAATAATTGAATAAATTTTTTAAAAACCTAATAATTCTTATGTAGAACTGACTTGAAAGTTCTTGTGTAGAACTGACTTAAAAAATATATATATACACATACTATATATATATTTTAAGTCAAGTTGTTGGGAGCCAGGATTAAGGCTTATGTTACAGTAAATTACAGTAAAAGTATATATATTCCTGATATATATCAGGAATTTGTTTTTATTTACAATATGAGCTCTAGTAGTCTGTTTTATTTTTCCATCTAAAAGACTTGCTTCCTCCCTCTATCCAGGTCTTTGGTCCTGTCACCTTCTCAGTCCTTCTTTGACCATTTATCTGCAATAGATTTCCCATCCCCTTCTTATTTTTCTTTTCATCACAGATTACTTCTTGAAATTTATATCACTATTCTCCCATATAAATTTTTTTTTGAGATGGAGTCTTGCTCTGTCACCGGGCTAGAGTGCAGTGGCGCAATCTCAGCTCACTGTAACCTCTGCCTCCTAGGTTCAAGTGATTCCCCTGCCTCAACCTCCTGAGTAGCTGGGACTACAGGCACATGCCACCATGCCTGGCTAATGTTTTGTATTTTAGTAGAGATGGGGTTTCACCGTGTTGGCCAGGATGGTCTCAATCTCCTGACCTCGAGATCCCCCCGCCTTGGCCTCCCAAAGGGCTGGGATTACAGGCGTGAGCCACTGCACCCAGCCTCTCCCATATAAATTTTAGGATCAGTATATCAAATTTTATAAAATACTACTGGAATTTTGACTTAATTGCATTGGATACAAAGATTAATTAGGCAGAATTGCCATCTCTGTGTTAATTCTTTCTGTGCATGAACATGGTTTATTTATCTTTTGATCTGTTTGATCTATCTTTCATATTCTTAGATAATTTTATAATTGTACCCACAAAGATGTTTTAGAGCTTTTCGTTAAATTTATTTTTAGATACTTATTTGTTGCTATTACAAATGACGTAGTTTAAAAAACTTTTGTTTCTAACATTTTTCTTCTATAGACAACTAGTATAGATATTTATGGACTGTTTTATTCTTTGTAACAGGTTTTCTGGCGATTTCCTTTTTAAAAAAATTGAGACACTCTTATTGTCTGTGAATTATGATTATAGTTTTTCCTTTTGATCTTCATATATAATTTTTTTTTTTTTTTGAGGCACTGTCTCACTCTGGAATGCAGTGGCACGATCCTAGCTCACTGCAGCCTTGAATTCCTGGGGCCAAGCAATCCTCCTGCCTCAGTCACCTGAGTAGCTGGGACCACAGGCATGTGCCACCACACCCGTGACTTTTTTTTAAAATTTTTTTTTTGGTAGAGATGGGATCTCCCTATGTTGCCCAGGCTGGTCTGGAACTCCTGGGTATAAGTAATCCTCCTTCCTCAACCTCCCAAAGTACTGGGATTACAGGTGTGAACCACCAAGCCTGGCTAAGGTTTTTTTTCTTATTAAGACCTCCAATACAGTGTTGCATAGTAGAGCTGGTAGTGGACCTTCTTGTCATGTTGCTCACTTTAAAGAAAATTTTTGGAGTTTTTACCATCGAGTCTGATTTTGCAGCAGAATTTGGTCGATACTCCTTAACAGGATAACAAAACTTATCCAAAACAGATAAGTTTTGATCTGTTTTTAGTTTAAGAGGTTTTATTTAAAAAAAAAAAAAATTCTTTAATTGGTGTTGTTTTGTAGTTTTTTAAAATTTGAATAATTAGCTTTTTAATTTTCTTGCTTACTAATACATTTAATCAACATTATAACTTTTTATCTTAGTTCTGTTTTGGCTGTATTCTATACATTTTCATATGTGGTATATTGTACATATTTTTTTCCAGTGTGTAGTGCTTGTGCTATGCACATTTATTTTTTAACCCATGAGTTATTCAAAAGTGTTTTTTAATAGCAAGTGTATGATTTTTAAAAACTGCTTATTTAAAAATTTTAATTTATAGAATTGTGGTTGAAGAATGTGGTCTGTGTTATATCAATTCTTTGTTATTTTTTGAGACATTTGTGGCCTAACATGTTATTAATTTTTGTTAAATGTGCTTTGTGTGTCTTAGAAAGAATGTATTTTCTAATTGTTTGGTGCAGGAATCTATATAATTAGTAATCAGTTGCTAATTGTCTTTCATTTGTCTATTCTTTACCAATTTTTGATACTTGATCTTTTAGCTTCTGAAGGAGATTTGTTAAAATTGTTAAATTGTTAAAATTGTCACTGTGTGGTTGTGGGTTTTGTTAATTTTGGTATTACTAACATCTGTCATCCAAAGTAATATATTGGTGGCACTGAATACAATTGGTAATACTGTGAAAATGATGGAAAATTTTACATATTTTCTGTTTTATATTAAGTTATATATTTTCTCTTTCATCTTAATATGCAGAAAAATAGTTTCACCATTATCCGTTTTCAAGTAACCATTTTGTTTTTAAAAGAAGAATTTCTTCCATTTTATTTGATCGTTATGAAATAGGGTGTTAATATTTAGAGCTAAAATGAAAAGGGTCCGGGATGCAGTGGCTCATGCCTGTAATCTCAGTACTTTGGGAGGCCGAGGTGGGTGTATCACTTGAGGTCAGGAGCTCACGACCAGCCTGACCAGCATGGCGAAACCCCATCTCTACTAAAAATACAAAATATTAGCTGGACGTAGTGGTGTGCGCCTGTAATCCCAGCTACTAAGGAAGCTGAGGCAGGAGAATTGTTTGAACCCGGGAGGCGGAGGTTGCAGTGAGCCAAGATCGTACCACTGCACTCCAACCTGGGTGACAGAGCAAGACTCTGTCTCAAAATAAAATAAAATAAAACAAAATGAAAAGGATTAATTTTATACTTGACGTAGAAAGAATCCAAGCTTTCACAACGTTATTAAATATTTAAAAAGTCAATTATATGTTTGAGAGCAAAAAAAAAATTTTTTTTTTAGAGACAGAGATAGCAAAAACATTTTGGAGCAACTGAAGTAGCTTGATTTGCACAGATTTGTAGTTTAGCAGTTAAATGCTTTTGCCCCTTGTGAGGAAATGACAAGCCAAAGGATGGCCGCTTGTAATAACATGTACTCATCCACTAAAGATTTGACATGCGGCAGTTCTTCCTCTCAGGATTCATTGGCGATAATGTCATGGTTTTCTTGTCCTTACCACATTCCCAAGAGATGCATAGCCCTGGTCACCCCTCCTCATCTCCAGGCTTAATAGGTCAATGGGAGGCAGAACTTGGACTACTAATTGAAAGAATATTTCCCCTGACCAAGCCTTCAGATAGATTCAGTGAATTGAAGGGCGTGAGGTGATGATTCCTCTTTAAAACTTGTGCTTAGTGCATAAGATTCTAATTTTTCTCCTGGAGCAACAGCCACATTAATCTCTTTGAATTTTAAAGCATAATGACATAATTAAGTTAGGGCAACTCAGAAACATGTTTCAGTTAAATTACTGAGATAGTATTATGTGGTAAAAACATTATGTGTTTATAGTTCCTCAGAATGTCCTAAGTTTCATGAAAGCACCTATTGTTGCTGTGAATTTCCTCATGTTGAAATCAGGTGAAAGGCTAGGCTGTTGTCAAGATGATTTTACTTCAACACCAAACTTCAGATACTGATTTCAGAGCTGCATAAGATAGAAATTCTTGACTCAGAGCCTATTTGCTTTCCATCTTCTGTTTGAAAGGGGTTGTTAGAACATTGTCTCCCTTGTGTGTTATCTGTCTTATTCTCTCTGACTCAGATTATGGCATTTGCAAGTACAGTAATTAGGACATAAAGTACTGCACGTATTTTAACACTTCTTTTACCACAGTAGCCTTACTGTCCAACGTCTGATCCCTTCAGGATTTAAACATCTATCATCAGAGGATTGTGTTGGTGTATGCTTGCCACTCACAGTCAGCATCATATGAGAGTTTCAGACAGCGTTAGTGCAGTTGTGCACCCCAAAACTAAAGCTGAAAACATTTGATTTTGTTGGAACCCTATCTCTGAGTAAGGGCAAGAGAAGGACAAAGGAGTAGTGGAGTGAACATTGATTTATAGCATCAGAGTCTTTGACTTGCAACTTCTCTGAGGGTCTTACAGACTATGCCACCTTGGTCAAGTTCTTTCTTTTTTGAACCCCAGTTTCCTGGTCTGAAAAAATGGGGCACCGAAGTTCCTATTTTGTAGTTTTGTCAAGATGATACGAGATTGTATGTGTAAAATATTTAGTGTGTAAATGCTCAAAAATTGTAGGTATTATAATAAGTCTTTTAATGTATGACTGTTTTTTTCATAGGACCTAAACATTTCTTCAACCAGCGCTACTTTTCTTCTTCCTAATTCTTTTTCTCTTGATAGTTATGCTTTTAGTTTTTACTCTTGGTATTAATGGTGCTTTGTAAGTGCCACCCCAAGAATGCCTGAATGCTGGCTTCATGAACATGGTTGAGCTAAGGGAAGGTCACTTGTCAGTTTCAGTAACATTTTACCATTGTGCGGAGAAGAGAGAAGGAGGCTCTGTGTGTGGGGGTGTGTGTGTCTGTGTCCATGTATTTTAAATTCCTTGGCAATAAGATGATACATGTTTTGAGAATCTGTTAAATAGCTCAGAATACAAGATGACAGATTTTTAAGAGGGCCAGACTTCAGATACACATGAGCCTTCTTTTGTAAAGTTTCAGCCTCTTATCTTAATACAGTGGCATTTATTACCGACTGGATTTTTTTCCACCCCCAAAAGATAACTGCTGTGGTTCACTGTGCATTTTATCAGTAGCTCCCTCGTGGGTGAGATTTACAATAGAAGAGCAGACATCTTGCTACTTAGGTTTTTCTCACAGTTTCAAAAATAATTCAAGGTTGTCCTGCCAGAGTGGAGACTAAATCCTAATTGTTTGTGCAGTTTTTCTTATTGTATCCAGATGTTGGGCCCACTTTTATCTTTGGAAACCATTAGCATTCTTGATTCTTTTGGAATGAGCCAAAAAGCACAGACTCCTGGTGCCTGAAAATTCATTCAGAACACCCTGCCAGACCACATTTAGGATATGAAAGTACCAGATCTCAGTGTAACTTGGGTGAAGGGCTCAAGGCCTATATGTTTTGAAAGATAGCTACTCTAGTATAGTTATATTGGTAAAAGGAGAGCCAAGAACAGCCATGGGGGAAATACATTTTTCAAGAGAGGGCAGTAGCATAATGGTAATGAAGAGCAAAGGAAAGTGAATCACAAAAGATATACTTTGATCCTTAAGCCTAAGAGGCAGATAAATCTTTCTTCATCAGTTAATGGAATATATTATTTCTCTGGTGCTCTAAGCTTGCTGTTCTGACCTTCTTTTATTCAGCAAGAAAATGGAGATACATTTTTAAATATCAATTTAAGTGGATCTATAAAGAAAAAGCAGGTGATTCTTTTCAAATGTTTATGCTGTAGAAATATCAATTTGGAATCAGCTATTGTTAAAAATGAATATTTAATGCCAACCAGGAAGCATTTATTAGATAGTCACTATGTGTCATTAATGTGTAGACTATGAAAACCAAATAAGGCATTCACTGCTCTCAGTAACTTATATATTAAATGACATTTGTCATTATCATTATGTATTACTTATGGCATGTGTACTGTTCTAATTGTTTTAATTTCTTATGTGTATAGAGCATTACTCTAGACGCTTCAAATAATAGTATTTGATAATGACGCAACTTAGGAGAAAGGGCCTCTACATATGAAGGTAGTGATATACTAAGACAAATGCTAGGTAAGTGGTACAGAAAAGCGTTAAAGGATTTGTGAAAAGGAAGGCAATGACTCAGATATGCAGGAAGGCTGGGGAAGGATGTTACAGGCAGGTGCAAAGTCAGAAAGGTAGAAATGTGTTTTCAGTATTCAGGTTGGCTGAAGCAGATGTGGGTGTTGACTGGATTTTGGAAGACTTTGAATTCCAAAGTAAGGAGTTTGAACCTGATTCTTTTGTTAATAGGGTATCTGAAGACACTTTGACTAGGAAAGTGATGAAATGGAGTTTCAAAAGACTGTAAAAGATGAGACCAATTAGGAAATTCTTGCAAGAACCGAGATGTGGACCATTCTCACCTGTGAACTTTTTTTTATCTTTTTAGATGTGCTGCCACTATTGCTCTAGTTAGTAACCCTTTGAATTTTGGATTTAGATCTCTTTGAATTGATATATTTCAGTTCACCAGAATTAAAATAGCTAGAGCACCATTGCCCAGAAATTAAGTCAATTCATATAGAGGCAATTACCAAAACTGCTTAACTGGAAGAGTTATTCTGGGCTCCAGGGAACCTTGTAACTTATGATTCCAACAATTCTTAGTGGTTTCAAAGGAATATTTATGGCCATACACAGTTACTTGGATAGTAACCAGTGTAATTAAATGAGCTGATACATGTAAAGCACTTAGGTGCCTGGTAACAAAAACAAAACCCAAAACCACGCACTCATAACAAATGTTAGAAAAAAACAAACCCTGTGATAAGAATTGCACATTAAGGCATATTATTCCAAGCCAGAGGAAAAGATTTGCAGGAGTACCAGAGTTTTTTGTTCTGTTTTGTTTTTTGTTTTCTTTTTTTCCTGCCAACATTCATGCACGGAACAGAGAAAAAAAGGCAGACTCTGCCCAGTTCTCTGGTTTGCACAAAATTAATTATGATTTAAGTAGAAAAGAGTCATTGTAGGAATTAAGGAAATAGTAGATTGACCATTGTGGTTTACTTAGTGACAGTCTGGAAAATGAAGGTTTGAAATTGAAGGTCATGAAGTTTAAGGTCTAGTAGATGGTCATTCCAGTGGAACAGTGGGCTTCAGTCTTTGGTCAAGCTTCTTCCCAGTTACGACTACCCAGGCATTATGTCGTACTTCATATGAATCCAGAAATAAGAGCAAATAGTAAAGGAAAGGTGTCTTGCTGCTTAAAAAAAATTGAGTTACTGACATATAATTTACACACCATACAGTTTATTCATTTAAAGTGTACAGTTTAATGGTTTTTAGTTTATTCACAGAGTTGTGCAACCATCACCACAATCTAATTTTTGAAGTTCTACATCTAATTTTTAAAGTTCTACGTTTTTTTTTTGTTTTTTTTTTGGAGACAGGATCTTGGTCTGTTGCCCAGGCTGAAGTGCATTGGCACGATCATAGCTTACTACAGTCTTTAACTGGGCTCAGGTGATCCTTCTGCATTAGCCGCCTGAGTAGTTGGGACTACAGGTGTGCACCACTATGCCCGGCTAATTAAAAACATTTTTTTTTTTGTAGAGACAGGGTCTCACTATGTTGCTCAGGCTAGTCTTGAACTCGTGGCCTCAAGCCATCCTCGTGCCTTGGCCACCTGAAGTGCTGGGATTACAGGCATGAGCCACCATGCCTGGCCACTATTTTTAAATTGAGATATAATTATATGTCATAAAATTTGCCATTTTAAAGCACAGAATTCAGTGTTTTTTTTAGGATATTAAGAAGGTGTTGCAACTTTAATCACTATTGAATTCAAGACATTTTTATCATCCCCTCAAAAAACTCTAATCCTTTTAGCAGTCACTTCTCATTCTCCTCTCACTTGATCTTAGCCAAAAGGCTGAGAAGCAATTCGCATTCTCCTCTCATCCCCAGGCAACCATTAATCGACTTTCTGTCTCTATAGATTTGCCTATTTTGGACATTTTATGTAAACGGAATCATACAATTCGGCCTTTTGAGAATGGCTTCTTTCATTTTGCATAATGTTTTTAAGGTTTATCCATGTTATACCATGTATCAGTATTTCTTTTTGTTGCTGAATAGTATTCCACTGTATGGATATACTGCATTTAGTTTATCTGTTCATCAGCTGATGGACATTTGGGTTGTTGATTCCTTTTGCTTTTACTAGCATTTTTCAAAGGAAAATAAATGGAAGATATAGTTGCTTATGAATTCACTGCTTTGTCTGTAGGCTTAGAGAGATTGTTCATTTAGCTTGACAAACGCTGCTTACAAAGAAAAACAGGCCAGTCTTAGTATACGAATTCATGCATTTCCTGCATCAGATAAAGGAATCAGAACAAGATGTAGTTATTTTCAAAGCTTGATTTCTCTCTTCAGTCCATTCTTTCTATGGCTTTAGGTTTCTTGTATTATCATTCAGCTGACCATCTTTATTTCTTGGGATACATCTGGAAAAATATGCTAGCTCAAGTTAAAACAGGAAAATCCACCAGCCAGCTGAAGCCCTGGGGGACAGCATGGCCTTTCATCAGCTTGGAATGATTCTCTATGCTTTTCAACCTGATAGGCTGCTGTCCAGCACACTTGATCATCTATCTAGCTAAAGGGTGTTGAAAGAAAAGTTCAAAGATAAGGTTACTGGGAAAATTACATTTCCCCACTCTTTCTGCACTTAGTTTGATGGCAGTCCTAACATGTCAAGAATCTTTATTTTGATTTTAGAGACTGTACAATATGAGATGTAGCTCACTAAACTTAAAACCTGACATTTGGCATTCAAATCCCATCCTTGTCCGTTACTAGCTTAGAAATCTTCTGCAAATTTCTCACTTGTAAAAGGGGCATAATAACACATATCTCAAAAGACTCTTTCAGGATTAAGTGATATAGTACATTTTCTGGCACTTGGTAGGTGCCTATTAAGTGTAAGGCTTTTCCTCCTCTGCTTTATATGGTGGTCATGCAGTTTGGATGTGCAGTTTGGATGAGACCGTTATGCAAAAGCACCTAGTAGAAAGCCTGAAATTTAGAAGGTATTTAGTGAATGTTTGTTGAATTTGAACCTAAGTTTCCAAATAATATAACTGTTTTTGTAGATTTAGGGGTGTATGTTTATGCACGCGCGCGTGTGTGTGTGTATGTTTATGTGTGAGAGAGAGAGATACTGAAACTATATCAATTAGCTTTTGCTGCATTATAAACCACCCTAAAATTTAGTGGTTTAAAATAGCCATTTTATTTAACTTGATTCATGATTCTGTAGGTTGGCAGTTAGAGTTAGGTTGGTCACAGGTAGGCAGGCAATTCTGGCCTGAGCTGGTTAGCTCTGCTCTGTGGTCAGCTGGTGCCATAACAGCTGGGGATGGCTGACTTGGGCCTCTCCACGTAGTATTTCACCATCTAGCAGGCTCAGGTTTATTTATATTATGGTAAAATGTACAAGACTGTTTTTTTTTTTTTTTTGAGACAGGGTCTTGCTCTGTTATCCAGGCTGGAATGCAGTTGTGCGATCATAGTTCACTGCAGCCTTGACCTCCTGGGCTCAGGTGATCCTCCTGCCTCAACCTCCCAAATATTTGAGACCACAGATGCATGCCACCACACCCAGCTAATTTTTTTAAAAAAAATATTGTTTGTAGAGACCAGGTCTTGCTATGTTGCCCAGGCTGGTCTCGAACTCCTGGGCTCAAGCAGTCCTCCCACCTTGGCCTCCAAAGTGGTGGGATTACAAGCATGAGCCACCATGCCTAGCGTACACAAGAATTTTTAAGTCTCTTCCTGCTATACATTTGCTGTTGTCTCAAAGACCAAAGCAGGTTAGATAACCAGGCCCAGAGTCATTGTGAGAGGGCATAAGGCGAGGATGAAGATACCAGGAGGAAATTGTGGCCATTTAAAAAGATAATTTATCTTAGATACTAATTGTGATAGGAATGCAAATCTGTTTACTGAGAGTTATTATCAGTCTATAAAATCAGACTTAGGACAGGTGCTGCAATTTAATGACAGTGTTATTCACAATAGGAATGCTGTCTTCTTCATATAAACTTAGCATGTCAGTGAAGCACTCTTACACATAAGGAAAGAACCATTATGGTGGAGGCATTTAATTTCTGGAATCACTAAATACAAGGATCAGCTAACTTTTTGAATGTCTGCTGTTTCTTGCCAGTTAAAATAGCTTCCCCTATCAGTCAGTTCATTCAATTTTTCACTTTAGTTCCATAAAATATTATTATCATCTGCATCTCTAGACATCTTTATTACAGTTTAAGTCACCTCTTCCATCTGTTAAACCACCAACAACAAAAAATCCAAAGAATCAGAGATATTCTTGTCACTAAAATATTTCTTGAGTCTCAACTATTTTTCATTTTGGTCTTTGCTTTATGCCTGTACACATCTAGTTGTAGCATGTTTTAGATTAGAGGCATCCAGTATCATAATCCTACTGGAGATAAGAACTTCTTTTGAATAGTTATTAATAACTGAGTATAAATGTGTTTTCATATGCTACTGCCAAGTCATAAAATCATGGAACTTTTCAAAGCTTCAGGGAACATTAGGTATAATCTGGCCCTGTGTCTTCTTTTTGCAGATTGGGAACCTGTGGTTTTTACCAAGATCATATAGTCAGAACTGGAATCTAAATCTTTGAACTGCAGAATAGGGATTTACTTTCCTTTTTTTTTTTTTTTAATTGTGGTAAAATATACATAACATAAAACTTGAGGAGAGGGATTTTTCCATTCTTCTGTCTCCAAAATCAACTTTAGCTTTTTGGCAATCCGATAAATGTAACATTTTAACTAAACATTTTGCTATAATTAAATTTCTAATACATATGTGCATTTTACTTGCAGCTTATATCTCAATGTGTGATTAGATAAAAAACTTCTCTTTTTATTTCACTTTAGTTTTTGGAAATTTGAATTCTAGTAAATGTCAGGTATAATCAGGTCCCTGGTATTGATATCAGAAGGTAAAAGCAAATATATTTTAGATAGACTTCCTTATTTGTGGATTTTCATTGTTGAAAGAGACAAAGAACATTTGGTGTTTTAACTTCAAAAATTAGAAATTTTTAAGTGGTTTGGTAAGAAAGAAGAACTCAAATATGAGGAAGGCAGATGTTCTCACTTTTTCATCTGAACAGTGACAGAAGTTAGACAAATGATTATATTCTCGCTTAACAGACATTTCTTTGATTTTTATGACATGGTTTAGAATTAGTCCACAGAAATGTTATCTTTAGTGTTTTATCATCCTTGGTTTAAAGATTCAATTTCTTAAGTCTACCTGTATTGCAACTGAAAGGAATTAATGAAGAACCATAGAAATATATTGTTGGATATAATACTTTTTTTTTTGAGGAGGAGTCTCGCTCAGTTGCCCAGGCTGGAGTGCAGTGGCGCAATCTCGGCTCACTGCAAGGTCCGCCTCCCAGGTTCACGCCATTCTCCTGCCTCAGCCTCCCGAGTAGCTGGGACTACAGGTGCCCACCGCCACGCCCGGCTAATTTTTTACATTTTTAGTAGAGACTGGGTTTCACCGTGTTAGCCAGGATGGTCTCAATCTCCTGACCTCGTGATGTGCCCGCCTCGGCCTCCCAAAATGCTGGGATTACAGGCGTGAGCCACCGTGCCCGGCCGGATATAATACTTTTTAAACAAGAATGATGCCCTTATGGTTTTTGTAAATTCCATTGGAGAAAAAGTTTTAAATTACCTGTTATTTCTGTCCAGAAGTCACCATTTTTATTGATAAACTCAATTTAGTCATTTATCTGTGCATATGTAAAGATGAATGGATGGATGGATAAACAGACATAAGTGACAGAAATAATGAAAAGAGAGAGGTTGGTGCGTGATATATGCAGCTTACTCTCAAATTTTAAGTGTGTATTTCCTAAGAAAGAAGATATCCTCTTTTGTTTGTATTTCCTACAAAGGAGATGCTCTTTTTTGTTACCACAATAAAGTGGTCAAAGAGTGATTTTTCTTTTTTATTTCTTGAGACCGTGTCTCACTCTGTCTCCCAGGCTGGAGTGCAGTTGCATCATCATGGCTTACTGCAGACTTGACCTCCCAGCCTCCCAAGTAACTGGGACTACAGACATGTACCACCATACCTGGCTAATTTTTTTTTATTTTTAGTAGATTCAAGATCTCAACATGTTGCCCAGGCTGGTCTCAAATTCCTTAGCTCAAGGGATGCTCCTCTTTTGGCCTCCCAAAGTGCCGGGGTTACAGGGTGTGAACCACTGTGCCCAGCGTAAATAGTAGTTTTTCAAAAGAAGAGTTCTCCCTTCCCTCCCAAACCTCCTTCACTTTTAGATTATTGCTCTGATCTCTTATTGAGTGCATTCTTTTTGATGCTCAGAGTGTCCCAAAATTTACCAGTGAGGGCCCTTCAAGGTGGCTCCTGTATCCTTTTGATATGTCCCCATCAGTTTTTGAGTACTTGCTTGCCTTTTTTTTTTTTTTTTTGGCACAAAAAAAATTCCAGATTCAAGTCCATTTTGTAATGTTCCTGCCTTAGATTGGAATCACCTTTTTTTCTTAAGTAATTCTAGTTCCTTTTAGCAGGAAATGGTATTTGGAGACCAATATCTGAGCCACTGACACGTGCTTATTTGTATTGGAGTGTCATTGCTCCAACGCCTTTTGATGAAGAAAGCTCAGAAAGGCCTTTTTTTTTTTTTTTTTTTAAATCATGAGGTCATAATACCTCAGTTCAAATACAATGCAACAAGTTGCTGTGCCTTTCCCAATTTCACATTTTGATATTTAGATAGTGTCAGATCCCCTTCACAGGGATTATGCCATTTTGTATTCCAGGTCAGCAATGTGTGAGTGCCTGTGCCCCCACAGCCTTGCCAACAGATAGTGTGTTTTCAAGCTTTTGAAGCTTTGCCAGTCTGAAATGTAAGAAATGGTCCCTCTATGTAGTTTTAATTTGAATTTCTCCTATTATGAGTGAACCTCAGCAATTTTTTCATGTTTAGGGACCCGTTGGATATCTTTGTGTGTTTATTATCTTTTCAAGTCTTTAGTTTTCTTCTTTTCTTCTGTTGTCTTTCCCTTGATTTAAGAAGTTCTTGGGAGCTTATCTCCCTAACATATAAATAATTCTTAAAATTGTCTTTCTTTCTTTTTTTTTTTTTTTTTGAGGTGGAATCTTACTCTATTGCCCAGGCTATAGTGCAATGGCACGATCTTGGCTCACTGCAACCTCCACCTCCTGGGTTCAAGTGATGCTCCCGCCTCAGCCTCCCAAGTTGCTGGGATTATAGGCTCCTGCCACCGAGCCCAGCTAATTTTTGTATTTTTAGTAGAGGTGGGGTTTCACCATGTTGGCCAGGCTGGTCTTGAATTCCTGATCTCAGGTGATCCTCCTCGGCTTCCCAAAGTGTTGGGATTACAGGTGTGAGCCACCATGCCTGGCTAAAATTTTCTTTAAATAAAAAGAAAATTCTTTAAAACATTTTGATGGTGTGTGTTTGTCATTTGTCTTCTGTCTTGGCTTATAAGGTTTGTGTGTGTGATTATTAATTTTTTAAAATTTGTGGTGTTTTCTTCACATAAAAGGTTTTTACCCATTTTTAAAATTATATCTGGATTTATATCATAGTTGGAAAGCCTTTTCCATACCAGGTTTTAAATGCATTCACACGTTTTGTTTCAGTATTAAAGATTTCCATTTTTTGCAATTAGATTTCTTATCCATTTGGAGTTTTCCAGGCTTAAGGTATGAGATATAGATTCAATTTAATCTTTTCTCAAATAGCTGTCCCATTATTTGGATAGCCATTTGGACTTTTTATTTTGTTTCTAAGCTTTCTATTCTGTTCAGTGGGTTGAGATATTTTGTATAAAAGTTTGCTGTGTATTATATATGCCAGCAGTTTGCAGCACTTTTGAAGTTGCTTCACTTTAGGGGGTTCTCTGAATAGTTTTTTTTTAATTTTTTTTTTAAAATGTGTAAGATTGCTGCAGAGTTGTCTCTGAGCCAGTCTTCTCCTTTGGTGGTCTGAGAGGAGGGGACTGAGCAAAAGAACATAGTTTCCCAACTCATTGGCAAATCCAAAACACCACCATTTTTACAAGTTTTATTTTGTTGTAGTTCCTGCAGAACTATATTATGAAGTAGTACCTTAAATTTAATTTAAAAATGAAAACAAGCATGAAAAGTACCTAGCATCATACCTAGAGCACACAAAACAAAACACCGTATACTCGCTGATTGGTCCTAGCCAATAATGTATTTAATTCTTAATTAGTGAGGAGAAAACAGTGTAGTAGGAAACCATTGGCAGTGTGTGGATGTGGGCAGATATGGGATTGGCTGCTGTTGATCTTAGCAATGGTGATAGTGAGAAAAATAACAACTGTTGTGAGAGGTAGGGTGGCTGGCCTGAAACTGGACTAGGAAGTGTCATGAAATAAGTAAGATTGCATAGACCAAGGGTGCCTGGAGAGAAACACCTGTTGTTCTTTATCTTCTAGATACCTTCTTATCTACTTCTTAAGGTGCTGAACCTTCTGGTTGTTTTTCCTGTTTACTGTAGGAAAGGGCCGTATAAACTCCTATGTTCATGGAAAGCAATGAAAAATACTTCCTGTATCTCCCTATATTAGAATACTAATCACAGGCACAAAGATACTTCAACCTTTGAAACAGGTACATTCAGCTAGCTTGATTTTTAAATCATGCCAGGTAAAATTATTCTTTCTGCTCTTGTTACTAGTAACTAATAGCTGCTGTATTCTGCTGTCTTAATGGTTACTGCTGCTGTGTAACTGCTGATGCTTTTCTCCAGGAT
This sequence comes from Trachypithecus francoisi, assembly GCF_009764315.1. Lineage (NCBI taxonomy): Eukaryota > Metazoa > Chordata > Mammalia > Primates > Cercopithecidae > Trachypithecus > Trachypithecus francoisi. The sequence goes on from NW_022681467.1 coordinate 40,694,309, forward strand.
GATTTGAGGCCCAGTCTAACTCGCCTTTTACCAATCTTCCCTGACCACACAGCCTGCAAGAACTGGGCACATATAATTCTTGTAATCAGTTCTATTTATTTAATACCTGTTCAATACTGTCTTCTTTAAAAAATGTTCATAAGAAGTAAATAAAATCACCAGTAGTGCTGCTACCAGAGATAAATCCTGTTAACATTTTGGGTATTTTCCACTAGTTTTTTTTTTTTTTTTTCTCCTATATATGATTTTATAGAGTCAAAATCTTACTGTATATATAATACTGTATCCTATTTTTTCCCTTAAGTTTATTGTAAGCCGTATGTAGATAGTATTTTTAAAGTTACATAATATTTCAGAGTGGATTAATTGTGATTTATTTATGTTTTCTTTTTCATGTATGTTTTTCTCATTATTCCAGTTAGATTATGAGATTATCAAAGAAAGTCACCTTACTGTATCATCCCCTCTTCCTACTTAAGTGCCTGTAGAGAATATTGTATATGATAGATGCTAAATAAATATTTTTGGTTGCTTCTGTTTCATTCTAAATATTATAGGGGCTATTTGCTATAGGAGACTCCAAATGTATTATTTGCAGATTATCAGAATTATGGCATCACCCAAATCTTTCCATCTAGAAAAAGGGACCCCAGGGAAATTTATGAATGTATTTTAGGAGAAATCTTAACTCCTCTGAAATTCCATGAGAATTTTTTGAGCAAGCATTTGTGCATTTTTCTCTAGTTTCACTAGATTTTTGAAGGAGTCCTTTATCTAACCGAAATATCCACTGATCGGAGATTGTAGCCCATCTGGAGACAGGTCTATTTATTAAACTTATCTAAAATTTTAGAGCGTTTCTTTTCATTTTTCAATTTTCTTGGTTTTCAGGAAGGGATGAGACCATGCAGCCTGCAAAACCATCTTTTCTTGAATATTTTGAACAAAAAGAAAAGGAAAACCAGATCAATAGCTTTGGCAAGAGTGTACCTGGTCCACTGAAAAATTCTTCAGATTGGAAAATACCACAAGATGGAGACTACGAGTTTGTAAGTAGTGTTGGAAGTAAATGGTTATGTCTTCGGGGGAAGTTATTTGAAATATCACACATTCAATTATGTCATTTCACTGAAAGTGCCCAAGCATTTTCTTATGCATTTTGAGTCTCCTAAACCATCCCTGACAGTGTCTCCTGAGCTGAAGGACAATGTTTTGATTGATGTTTGAGCCGTTCTCTGGTCCCTGATTAGTGGCATCTTTTTTGCTTTCAAAATCCATATTCACTTTTTCTTTTTGTCCAATTTGAAATTGTTCATGGTGAGAGAAGTATTGAGTCATCAAATGAAATTGCAACTGTCTTTAATAGTTTATTTGGGGTTTTGATTTTATATTTAAGAATTAGATTGGAGGGTGATTGACGCTGTTTGGTGGTGTCCTTGTTGTTTTGCTAACTATTCTCCTAATTTTAACCCTGCTGAAAGGATTATTCTCAGTTTTTTCAGAGGATGAATGTATAATTACTCCAATTTCATATGAAAAACTGGATGTGTTTTCCTTTCTCTACTGTGGAACATTTTCCCTCAACCATAGACACTTATTAATGTTCATAGGAATTTAAGGAGTAGAGCAATAAAAATTTTAGGAAAAAGTAAGCTAAGGAGTCTGCATTTTCTTCTTGACTCTTACTAGTAAAGGTTTTTCTCTTCAGGAACTTTTTATTTTTACATTCTTAAATTCTGAAGTTTGATCCTCATCTGTCATAACATAATTCTGTTGTTTATAAAAGAGCTTAGACTCTGATAGACCTGTCTAGTTCTGGCTTTCCACTATACTACTGACTGACCTAGAGGAAATGATGCCATTCTTCCATAACTTAATTTCTACTTTTATAAAATGGCGGGAATGTTATAGTTTATACAACTAATGGTAGGGATCCTTTGAGGACCAGAATAACTCATCTGAGGCAAATTAACTGATTAGTCACTGAACCCATGATAGAACCCAGGTTCATTTGTTTTATTACCTGTTTGTTCATTTACTTACTCATCCAGTGTTGTTGTTGTTGTTTTGAATGTCATCTGTTTGACACTATTCTAGGGATGTAGTCATTAACAGAACAGCCAAAAACACATCCCTCATGGAGGTTTCATTCTAGGCGAAGGAAAATAAGTATTTAGTGTGTCAAATGGTAGCAAGTATTGTAAAAGATATAAAGCAAAAGGGAGGTTGGTGGGGGGGAGAGAGAGAGAGTGTGTGTGTGTATGTGTTGTGTGTAGTTTTTTAAAAATAGAGTAGTCAAGGAAGTTCTCACTGGTAAGAAGATGAGAATGTGAACTATGTGAATATCCAGAGGAGAGATTTTTAGGCAGCAGGAATAGCAGATTCAAAGATCCTGAGGCAGAGACTTGGCTAGTGTGTTTACAGAACAACAAAGAAACAGTATGTTTTGGAATGGTATCAATAGGATGTGCAGCAGGAAATGATATCAGAGATATAATGGAGAGCGAGACAATGTAGGGCTTTTTATGTAATAAAAAGGACTTTAACTTTTACTCTTGAATGGAATGAAAGACCATTGGGAGGGGTGACTTGATCCTATTTATATTTAAAAGGTATTATTCTAGTTGCTATATTAATACATTATAGGGTTTCTGAACACAGGTGCAGTGTTTTTATGTACTGTTCAAAGGTGGCCAAATATGGGGCACATCTGCTACTATTCCCCTCTTCTAGGCCTTTGACACCCATCTTTTCCACTGAATCAGGGTTCAGCTTCAGACTCCTTCTTAACACAGTGCACCAGGCTGCCACTGCTAATCAGATTAGACCTTTGAAATTTGAATGATTGCGCATCTATTCCATGTTGCCTGTATAGTTGTCTTCAAAATGTACATAAGGACTGATTTCTCAGTTTATCCAGTCTTCAGGCAAAGATGTTTAACTACTGGGTACCAAATCACATCATCATTGTGATAAAATGTTTGAGAATCCTCAAATCTGTAGTACTTCTAAGCCTAGTTTCCTTGTTTTTAAATGTTATAGATTTTGAAAACCCAGTCACTTTAATCCTTTTTAATTTTTAAAAATCTTGTTTATGATATTTTTAGGGTACATGTAATATTTGAGTACCTGTTCATGATGTGTAGTGATCAAATCAGAGTAATTGGGATATCTATTACCTCAAACACTTTTCTTTGTGTTGAGAACATTGTAAATCTTCTCTTCAGCCATTTTGACGCATACAATAAATTATTAACTATAATTTTCCTACTGTACTAGACCTTATTCCGTCTCTCTGACTATATTTTTGTACCCCTTAACCAACTTCTCTTCATCCCGCTTTCACCTCTTTCCCAGCCGCTGCTAACCATCATTCTTCACTCTGTCTCCATAGGATCCACTTTTTTAGCTCCCGCATGAGTGAGAACATATGATGTTTGTCTTTCTGTCTCTGGCTTATTGTAACTAACATAATGACCTTCAGTAATATCCGTGTTGCAATAAAAGAAGCGACAACATTTCTTTCTCTTTTCTGGCTGGATAATATTCCATTGTTTGGATACCACATCTTCTTTATCCGTTTATCCATTGATGGACACTTAGGTTGATTCCATATCTTGGCTATTGTGAATAGTGTTGCAATAAATAGGAGAGTTTAGATATCTTGTTGATATATTGATTTCCTTTCTTTTGGATATATGCCCAGCAGTGGGATTGCTGGATCATATGGTAGATCTATTTTAGTTTTTTTGAGGAACCTCTATACTGTTTTTTATAATGGTTTTGTTACTTTACATTCCCACCAATGGCGTATGAACATTCCCCTTTCTCCACATCTTCACCAGCATTTGTTATTTACTGTCTTGTTGATAATAGCCATTCTAACTAGGGTGAGATGATATCTCTCTCTCTCTCTCTTTTTTTTTTTTTTAGAGACAGAGTCTTACTTATTCTCCCAGGCTGGAGTGCAGTGGTGCGATCATGGGTCACTACAGTTTCAAACTCCTGGTCTGTAGTAATCCTCCCACCTCAGCCTTCTGAGTAGCTAGGACTACAGGTATAGACCACCATGCCTGGCTGGTTTTTAAATTTTTTTGTAAAGATGAGGTCTGGAAATGTTGCCCCAGCTCATCTGGAACTCCTGGCCTCAAATAATCCTCCTGCCCGGGCCTCCCAGAATGCTAGGATTACAGATATGAGCCACTGCACTGGCTCTTTCATTGTGGTCTCAATTTGCATTTTCCTAATGATTAGTGATGCTGAGCATTTTTTCACATACCTATTGCCCATTTGTATGTCTTCTTTTGAGAAATGTCTATTCAGGCCATTTGTCCAACTTTAATTCTAATCATTATTCTTGGATCAGTAGTTTCAGCATGTAAAGAATTTACTTCTCTTTGCCACAGTTTTCTCATACTAAGATCATTGGCAGGAAACTTGTTTTGGTGGGCAAGCTACTTATACAGAGGAGCTTTAGTAGGTCTTTAGAGAAAGTACTTTTTATTTTGGAAGTAGATGACTTCTAGAGGGAGTGAGCCCATGTCACACAGTGACCAGGTTAGCACATTGCATGACTTGTATTACTCCTGAGACTTTCTTCTAAATCTGAGGTCATAAACTGGCAGGATCCAGCTCACAGACCTTTTTGTGTGTTCTATACGGTGTTTACATTTTTAAAATTAGTTACTTATGTTAAAAGCTTAACAGATTTTACACAAAGTGTTGGATCTCCAGCTTATTTTGAAAATGTGAAAGATCTGGCTACAGTAGACCTATATTATTGGTTAATGGTTGTCTGGAGCTGAGTGGCAGCTGCCCTCTTTAGGTATGACCTCTCTAATTCTTCACACTATTTGGCCTACTTCACTCATTCGTATGAACTGTCTGACCTGTCTGGCACTTAGGGGCATTTGATATTGGGACTCTTGCATTAAATTGTTTGGATTTATATGTGCTTGAGCCAGACCATTCTGATATATAACATTCTACTCTATTTTGTACCTTCAGAGTGTCAAGATAATTTACTTATAAAAGTCTCTTACAAAAAAAATGTCAAACTAAGAGATAAAACAAAATTGAGATGAGAGATACATGAGCTGCTCTACCAACAAAGATCAAATGAAAACTGTCTTCATTGTTGATATTCTTATTACATAGCTTTTGCCTTGATCCCAAAGCAAGCATTTGAAATAATAGTCTAGAACAGTGGTTCTCGAAGTGGTCCCAGACCAGCAGTGTTAGCATCACCTAGAGACTGTTAGAAAGGCAGTTTTTCAGGCCTTACCCCAGGCGAATTGAATAGGAATATCTAGGGACAGCACCCGTTGGTGTTTTAACCTGTCCTCCTGGTGACTCTAACCCATTAAAGTTGTTCTAAAAGGTTTTTAGAGTAGTATATCTTTATATACATTTCTTGTTTTCTTTTCTATTAGGTACTATAGAAATTCAGAGATAAGGATGGATGTATTTCTATTTTATTAACATTGTATGATTTTTAAATTTCCTTGTTATTCCCCTTTTGAGTTTCCTATACTCTTATTGGAGGTACCAAAGAAGCACATAAAATATGGAAAATGTATGTTTGTAAGTGACATCTGGCAAATAAAGAGCTAGTCCTTTGAGTGAAGAAAGTTCTGAATAATCTCCTGAAAGCTTAATGAAGGATATGTGTCAGACTTGCTAGCATGTTTCCCTTACAATTGCTTTTTGTTTTTTTGAGATGGAGTCTCACTCTGTCGCCCAGGCTAGAGTGCAATGGCGCGATGATCTCAGCTCACTGCAGCCTCCCCCTCCCGGGTTCAAGCACTTCTCTGCCTCAGCCTCCTGAGTAAGTGGGATTACAGGTGCCTGCCACCACACCCAGCTAATTTTTGCATTTTTAGTAGAGATAGGGTTTCGCTATCTTGGCCAGGCTGCTCTTGAACACCTGACCTTATGATCCACTCACCTTGACCTCCCAAAGTGCTGGGATTACAGCGTGAGCCACGGTGCCCAGCCTCCCTCACAGTCTCTTACAGACTTTACGATTTCTAGACAGACAGTATTTAATTATGAAAAAAGATAATTCTGTTCCTTCTATGAAGGGAATTGCTGTTTTCCAATGACCTTTTTGCCCAAAATGGCAAATAGGAAGTAATTTAATCAGGAGTAGCAGGATTTTATACTGACAAAAACTTCATATTTTCATCTGAAACTGAATATTTGTCCCATTTCTAAAAGTGAATTGCCTATTTGCCAAGTTTAGAAATCCCCCCAAAGATTTCTAATAATGTTTAAGATACATAGTGATTAAAATATAAAAGGTGCTTGAAAATACAATAGTCTCTAAAATTGATATTTTAATTCTGTTAGCAGATCACATTTTTGGAAAAGAATGTAATATTTTATGAGAATTCAGACCTTCCCATTTTGCCATTCAGAAAGCCACAAAAGCTGTAAACTTAAATCCAGTTTGGCTCATGAATCTTCCAAAAGCACACTGTAATATTTTAGTTTAAGATAACCTGGGCTGGGTGCAGTGCCTCATACCTGTAATCCAGCACTTTGGGAGGCCAAGGTGGAAGGGAGTTCGAAACCAGCCTGGCACATAGTGAGACCCCATCTCTATTACAAAAAAATAAAAATAAAAAGATGGCCCAAATGCCAAAGTAGTGAACAAAACAGACCAGGCCCATGTTCTCATGGAGTTTACAGTGAAGGAAATAGACTTTAAGCCAGTACCCTAGTAGATATCAGTTCAGGTAATAATAGCGATTTTTTTTTTTTTTTTTAAAGCACAGTAAAGAGATATTGTAAGAAAAGGCCTTGTGGAGAGACAGGACATTCAGCTGAGACATCAGTGAAGAGGGAAGCAAGTCACGGGAAGGTAGGGGAAACAAGTACAGAGACTGTGAGACAGGTCATAGATTGTATGTAAGGAAGGAAAGGAGTCCATTGTGGCTGGAGCCGAGTGACACATGGGATAGCAGTTTAAATGTAAATGCATCAGTAATCACAGTAAATGTGAGTGCACTAAAATCTCCTATTAAAAGAGAAAGAGTTTGGATAAAAATAACAGTCAAATTCTGGCTAAATGCTGTTTATAAGTGATGTAACGAAAAGAAAATACAACCGAAAAGTTTAAAACAGAGGAATGGAAAAAGATACACTAAGCAAATACTCACTGAAATAAAGTAGGTGAAACAATATCGATAACAAATGAGGCCGAGCATGGTGACTCACGCCTGTAATCCCAGCACTTTGGGAGGCCGAGGCAGGCGGACCACGTGAGGTCAGGAAGTCGAGACCAGGCTGGCCAACGTGGTGAAACCCCGTCTCTACTAAAGCACAAAAAATTAGTTGGGCGTGGTGGCACACGCACCTGTGGTCCAGCTACTCAGGCGGCTGAGGCAGGAGAATTGCTTGAACCCAGGAGGCGGAGGTTGCAGTGAGCTGAGATTGTGCCAATACACTCCAGCCTGGGTGAGACAGCAAGACTTCATCTCAAAAAAAAAAAAAAAAAAAACCGGCCGGGCGCGGTGGCTCAAGCCTGTAATCCCAGCACTTTGGGAGGCCGAGACGGGTGGATCACGAGGTCAGGAGATCGAGACCATCCTGGCAAACACGGTGAAACCCCGTCTCTACTAAAAAAATACAAAAAATTAGCCGGGCGAGGTGGCGGGCGCCTGTAGTCCCAGCTACTCGGGAGGCTGAGGCGAGAGAATGGCATAAACCTGGGAGGCGGAGCTTGCAGTGAGCTGAGATCCGGCCACTGCACTCCAGCCTGGGCGACAGAGCGAGACTCCGTCTCAAAAAAAAAAAAAAAAAAAAAAACCAAAAAAAAAAAATTCAGATGAAATATAATTTAAGACAAAAGAATGTTACCTGGGAAGGATATGTTTTATACTGTTAAAAGGTATACTTTATCTAGAAGATGTAAGTCATGCACCTATATGAAACATATATTTATCCCAAACTGATAGAAATACAAGGAGCAATGAGAATACTACAATTATAGTTTCAGGAAGTTAACCAAGAAGACTTAAATATTCTTCTCTCCAAAACTGACATTTCAGTTAGACAAAAAACTAACACAATTAACAACATTGATAAAACAGAAAATAGACAAAATTTCTAATATATATGAAACTTTAAAAACATGGAATATTCGTAAAACAACTATGTTTTATTCTTTTTCTACCTTTATTTTAGGTTCAGGGGTACATGTGCAGGTTTGTTACACAGGTGAATTGTGTGTCATGGGGGTTTGGTGCACAGATTATTTCATCACCCAGGTGATAAGCATAGTACCCCATAGGTCGTTTTTCGATCCTCACCCTCCTCCCACCCTCTGCCCTCAAGGAAGCCCTGATTTCTGTTGTTCTCTTCTTTGTGTCCATGTGTACTCAGTGTTGAGCTCCTACATACAAGTGAGAACATGCTGTATTTGGTTTTCTGTCCTTGTGTTAGTTTGCTTAGGATAATGGCCCCCAGCTCATCTGTGTTGCTGCAAAGGACATGATCTTGCTCATTTCTGTGGCTGTGTAGTATACCATGTGAACATGTACCACATTTTCTTTATCTAGTCTGTCATTGGTGGACATTTAGGTTCATTCCATGTTTTTGCTATTGTGAATAGTGCTGCAGCGAACACAACACATGCGTGTGTCTTTATGTGTTATATACTCAATATGGTTATATACTCAATAATGGGATTGCTAGGTTGAATGGTAATTCTCTTTTAAGTTCTTTGAGAAATTGACACGCTGCTTTCCACCATGATTGAACTAATTTACATTCCCACCAGCAGTGTATAAGTAATCCCTTTTCTCTGCAACCTCGCCAGCATCTGTTATTTTTTGATTTTCTAATAATAGCCATTCTGACTGGTGTGGGATAGTATCTCATTGTTTTTGATTTGCATTTTTCTAATGGTTAGTGATGTTGAGTCTTTTTTTCACAAGCTTATTGACCGTATGTGTGTCTTATTTTGAGAAGTGTCTGTTCATGTCCTTTGCCCCTTTTTTAATGAGGTCATTTGCTTTTTACTTGTTAATTTGTTTAGGTTCCTTATAGATTCTGAATATTAGATCTTTCTTGGATGCATAGTTTGCAGAAATTTTCTCCCATTTTGTAGGTTGTCTATTTACTCTGTTGAAAGTTTATTTTGCTGTTCAGAAGCTCTTTAGTTTAATTAGAACTTATTTGCCAATTTTAATTTCTGTTACAATTGCTTTTGTTGTCTTCATCATGAAATCTTTGCCAGGTCCTATATCCAGAATGGTGTTTTCTAGGTTATCTTCTAGGGTTTTTATAGTTTTAGGTTTTACATTTAAGTCTTTAATTCATCTTGAGTTGATTTTTGTATACGGTTTAAGGAGGGGGATCCAGGTTCAGTCTTTTGCATATGGCTAGCCAGTTATCTCAGGATCATTTATTGAATAAGGAGTCCTTTCCCCATTGCTTGTGTTTGTCAGCTTTGAGTAACTACATTTTTTTTGTTTTTTGTTTTTGTTTTGAGACAGAGTCTTGCTCTCTTGCCCAGGCTGGAGTACTGCAGTGGCGTGATCTTAACTCATTGCAACCTCTGCCTCCTGGGTTCAAGTGATTCTCCTGCCTCAGCCTCCCGAATAGCTGAGATTACAGGCACCTGCTACCACATCTGGCTAATTTTTGTATTTTTAGTAGAGATGGGGTTTCACCATGTTGGCCAGGCTGGTCTCGATCTGCTGACCTCAGGTGATCTACCCGCCTCAGCCTTTCAAAGTGCTGGGATTACAGGTGTGAGCCACCATGCCCAGCCAGTGTTTGAAAGGGTTAAAAAAGAAATCTCAACAGAGAAATTATTCAGGCCACGTTAGCTGACTATAATGCAATAAAATTAGAAATTAACATTAAGAAAGTAGTCAAAACCACTTTATCCCGCCTGGAGATACAAAAACATTCCTAAATCTTACTTTAAAGAGAAAATAAAAATATAAATTATAAACAATTTAGAAATGAATAATAAGAATTATACAAAATTCAAATCCCTGTAATTCAGAATCCGTGGGAGGCAGTAAACAATGGCACTTAGAAGAACATTTATAGCCTTAAATGAATTTTCTTTTTAGAATACAAGAAAGATTATAAATAAGTTAAAAGTAGGATAAAGATAAAAGCAGAATTTAATGAAATAGAAAACAAACCAGAAAGTTAAGTGGTAAAAACCAACAGCAGGATATTTGAAAGGACCTGATATTTAGTAGATTTGATCAAGTTAAAAAGGAAGAGTGTATCAATAAACTGCAGTAGGGGAAAGGCAAGAGAGAGAGTTACTAGAAACAGAATATGGCAGCGTGAACAGAGATTATTATTTATAATTTTATATTATTAAATTTGAAAACTTAGATGAATAGATGTTTAAACATTATGCCATATTTACTTCCCATGTGGAAGTATAACTGCATAAAAATGTGGAAGATACTTTTGAACAAGAAGAACAAGGTTGATCTTATTCTTCCAGAGATTAAAACATACCACAAAACCACAGTAATGAAAGCATTGTGATATTGGCATAAGAATAGAACATAGGCCAGGTGTGGTGGTTCACCCTGTAATCCCAGCACTTTGGGAGGCTAAGGTGGGAGGATCACTTGAACCCAGGAATTTGAAATCAGCCTAAGTGTCACAGTGAGATCCCCATCTTTACAAAAAAAGAAAAAAAAAATTAGGTGGGCTTGGTGGTACATGCCTATAGTCTCAGCTACTTGAGAGACTGAGGCAGGAGGATCTCCTGAGCCCAGGAGTTTGAGGCTGCAGTGAGCTAGGATTACACCACTGTATACTACCCTGAGTGACAGATTGAGACCCCATGTCTTTAAAAAAAAAAAAAAAAATCAATGTTACAGAGTAGGATTGAGAAACATGCCTATGTATGTATATGTGTGTGTGTATATATATAGTATATATACATTTTAAAAAATATATACACCTTTGTTGGATGCATAGTTTGCATATATGAGTGTATTATATAATGATAAAATACAAAATAATGCAAATGTAAAATTTGTGTAAATTTAAAAAAACACAAATCGTGCTACCATTTCTATGACTATGCACATATACAGCTGCATAGATAAAAAAGACAGCATCTAAAAATAACTTGAAAGTCATTACCTGTGGAGAGAACTTTAGTTTAGCTGTCTTTACACACAGAGAGAATATATTACTATATTAATATATTACTTGCTTACCTTAAATAAATAGAGCGAGATACATTTTTAAACTTTCTATTGAGATTTTTCCTGGTTTTAGTCTAAATAAAGTTAACCAGGACTTACACAGATTAAGAGAATCACAATACTTTTCCGTCAGTTATCAACTTTGCAAGTATTGGTGATTATTAGCTTTCAGTATCCTTAGGTTTTAGAGTACATTTCCTGTTTATTCAAATGAAGTTGCTTTCAGATTTTTTATGACTTCTTCTATAGAAAGAGTTGATAGTAACTGGCCCCCACATATTAATTCAATCTATATTTATTGAGGTTCTCTGTGTGTACTATGTGTGAATCGATAAGACTGCAAGATCTTTTACAGCCTTCACTTTATCTTACCCGTCTTTGTATTCCTAACACCTAGCAATTGCCCGGCTTAGAGTTAGCACACCATTTTAAATTAAACTCACACATAGTCTCTGAATTCATTCGTTATTTCATTCAACTACTAATTGAATTAAACTCAAATGTAGTCACTACCCTTAGAGAGTTTATGAGGTAGCAGAAAATAATCAAGTGATTTTGATACATTATACTAATGATAGCTTACATGTATTGAAAATTTACTATGTGCCAGGCATTACATATGTTATCTCGTTCTCAGAACTATCCCATGAGGTAGGAATGTTGTTATTGCCATTTTAGGGGTAAAAAAATAACTGAGGCTTAATAGGAAGAATAAGTTCAAGAGATTTATTGTACAACATGGTTACTAGTTAATAAACAATGTATTGTATTTTGAAAATCACTGAGAGAGTAGATTTTAAGTGTTCTCACTGCAAAGAAATTGTAAGTATGTGAGGTAGCACACATGTAAAGTAACTCAATTGAGCCATTTCACAATGTATGTACATACAGTATCTCCTTATGAGATTCCCTTTATGAGGTTTCAGTTACCCACTGCAGTCTGAAAATATTAAATGAAAAATTCTAGAAATAAACAGTTTCTAAGTTTTAAGTAGCATACCATTCTGAGTAACATGATGAAATCCTGTACCATTGCGCATCATCCGGCCTGGGACGTGAATCATCCCTTTGTCCAGCATATCTGTGCAGTACGCGGTACCCACTCCTAGTCACTTAGGAGCCAATTTGGTTATCAGATCACCTATTGAGGTATAACAGTGCTTGTGTTCAGGAAACCCTTATTTTGCTTAATAGTGTCCCCAGAGCGCAAGAGTAGCGATGCTGGCAATTCCAGCTTGCCAAAGAGAAGATGTAAAGTGCTTCTTTTAAGAGAAAAGGTGAAAGTTCTTGACCAAAAATAAGGGGGAAAAAACCATATGCCAAGGTTGCTAAGATCTATGGTAAGAACAAATCATCCATCCATGAAATTGTGAACAAATGTGAACCTTCCATCCACGAATTGTTGTTGTAGTTGTTCTATTTTATTATTAGTTATTAAGTTCTTAACTGTAACAACTTTATAAATAAAACGTCTTTATAGGTATTTACATATGGGAAGAAGCTTGATGTATAGGGTTTGGTACCATCCACAGTTTCAGGCATCCACTGGGGTTTTCAGAATGTATCCCCTGTGGATAATGGAGGGACTACTTTATTTCAAAACGTCGTGTTGTATACAATAAATATGTACAATTTATATTTGTCAATTAAAAAAAAAAAAAACCCTGACACTAAAAGGGGTGGTTGACTACAGTTATATAGTTAGTGATACAGTGAGGATTGTAACCAAAGCAGTTTGGCTCCAAAGCCCATTCTTTTAACCATCTGTACTGTGTGGCATTTTTCTAGGCTATTCTGGTAAGTTCTATCCATAAAGTACATAAAGAAGGGGCTGTAGGAGCCCAAAAGAGAGAGCAAGAACCCCAGGGAAGGCACCAATAAGTGTCATTGGAAGTGTGTTTTGAAAGATGAAGTGTGTCTGTGGAGATACTAAAGAGTGTGGCATGGGGCCAGGAAGTACTGAGTAATTGAGCTAGAGCATTACCAGTGTGGATGTGTGCAAAAAGTGAGGAAGGGAGAGAAGGAGAAAACTTCAGGTGAAGTAAATTAATGTCCAATGTACCCTTTTTTGCTGGAAATATTCAGTACTTTTTTAGATTTTTCCTTGGTGTATCAGAGAAATTAAAAATAGAGTCCTAATGCAGCACAGAGAGCTAATATCCATCTGAAGTTGTGTGATAATGGGTCCATCAGGATATAAAACCACCAAACTGTTAATTCAAAATTAATTTGATAAAAGTAACAGAACCTGAACAAAATTGATTGTTTGGATTCCCTGGATAGTTGTAAGCCATTCACATGGCTTTTTGTGGTAGGGAAGGATACATTTTAGCCCTGAGTTTTTCCCAGGAGGCCGATAACAACGCATGATTCCACGAAACTTTATCTTAACCATTCTCTCCTAGATCAGAGCTCCAAATCTGATTGTAAGTTGAGATTTCTTTGGGTTTTACAAAGAAGCTTTACTGAATTGTCAGAACATAGTTACTCGTTTATTATTAAATTGTACTTTTTGCTTTTGGCCGTACATGTTAGAAATCAGACACTTGCTGAGAGGTAAAAATTATTGCTACCTTATTTATAATTTGAAATCATGATTGATATGATAGAAGAGATGCTTTATTTGCCTCTGCTTAAGTCAATACTCTCAAGAATGCATCTTGATGTTTTCTGGGAGCTCAGTTATCTACAATTTGAAACTTTATCTGCCATTTCATAGAGACAAAAATAACTCTCCCAAAACATTCTTTGAAATTATTTTTCGTTTATTTCAAAATGAGTCTAAAAATTAGTGCATATTCTTACATTTACTGGCTTTTAATGGTAAGGTAAAATTTAATGTCCCATTACTCAGTTACAACAATCACCAAGTCAACTATTCTTGTTTTATTTAATCCTTCACCTCCACTATTCACCACCCACACTGCTTGATTGTTTTGAAGCAAATCCCAGGCATATCCCATTTCTAAATATTTCATATGTATTTATAAAAGATTAATGAACTTTTAAAAATATAATACCTTTATCATACTTTTACAAATTAGGAGTAATAAATTTCCTTAATGCTAAAAAATGCCTTGTTACTGTTTAGTTTCCTGGATTTATATAGATATTTTAGCTTGTTTGAATTAGGATCCAAATGAGATTTATAGGAAGTTGGTTGATATGTCTCTTAAGTCACTTTTAATTTAAAGCCCTCCCTTTCTGCTACCCTTGCTCATGTACTTTGAGATACTGTTGGAGAAACCCAGTTGTTATCCCATATAGTTTCCCTCATTCAGGATATTGCTGATTGCATCTAAGGGGTCTTATTTAATGTTCCCTGAGTTTCTTATAAATTGGTAGTTTTATCTAGAACAGCAATCCTCAGGACCCCTTCATACTTAAAAACATTATTGAGGACCCCAAAGGGCTTTTGTTCATGGGAGTCATATCTACTAATATTTACTGAATTAGAAATTAAAACTGAAAAATTTTTTAAGAATTTTACTTAAAATAAGCTAATAATACAGTAATGTATTTTATCTATGAAAAATGACTATTTCCCCAAAACAAAAACAAATGAGTAAGAAAAATAGCATTGTTTACAATTTTCAGATTTTTTAACTTACACAGATAGATGATCATATCTGTTTTGCATTCAGTCTGTTGTAATATATTGTTTTGTTTGAAGTACAGGAAGAAAGTCTAGCCTAGCAAAAAGAGGTATAGTTGAAAAAGAACTATTGTAATAGCTGTTTAAGATAACTGTGGATAGTCTTCTTTGATCCTACACCAAAACTCAACAAGTAGTGGTTTCTTATAGGTTAGTTGCAATGTAGAACATGAAACTAAATTCGTGAAAATTTCTTACTGTGTATATTAAAATTCATTCGTGTTTTAAAATTTTGAGCGGAACTTTTACTCACACGTGATTTTGTAACATCACGCATTGGGCATTTGGGAAATGTTGGTTCATTCAGTTGCATGGATCTTCTAAATGTTGGCACATTTCATTAAGCAATATAAAAAAAACCCCCACATTCCTTGAAGTTATGACCAGTTTCATCAGAAGAGTATCTAAATGTAGGGAAGTTGTCAGGCTCACAGTGGGGGATTCAAGTTTTCCGGAATACTAATTTTCATTTGAAGGTTTGAATTTTATCATCAGCTACAACACTCTTAGTTGTTTTCCTTTGAGTGACAGACTCACTTTTTTCATTTCTGAGAAAATGTCTGCTAGATACCCAAGTCTGAATACTCACAATTTGTCGTTTTTTGTGTGTGTAAAAATGGTGCTCTGTGGAAAAAAGCAGCTGGTTGAACTTGGAGCTCAATTGCACAAATGCTTTGCTTCAAAATGACCGTTGTATTTCAGTTACAACAGAAGTGCTATATGTGGACTTCCCATTTCGTCATAGATACTATTAAAAAGACATGAACTTTAATAAAATTAATCCTTTTTTACTACTTCATCAAGGATATTCTTAAGGGTTTTTAAAAAACTGTAGCCAGTGACTGTAAAAAATGCAATAACTGCTAACACTGGTGCCACTCTTTTATTTATACTAAGGCTAACAGTTTTAGCCCCCACTGCTTTTGTATGACCAGTGCAGATGTCAACACAGTAGAAAAGTCAAATAGTGTCTTAAGATTAATATTAAAATAGTTTGGTCTTACAGAGCCCTCTAAGAGTGTGTCAGGGATCTTCCAGGGGTCTGCATGCCAGACTGAGAATTGCTGATCTAGAAACTTGATCAGAATCAGGTTCAGTTTTTTTTTTGGCAAGGGTATTTCATAGGTGGTATGTATACTTCCATCAGAAGGTTCATAATATCTGGATATATGGTCATTTCTCTTTTTCTGTTGTTAGAAACCAGTAAAGGTCTTTGTCTGGGTGCCATTTCATTAGAGGTTACAAAGTGGTGACATTTGATCATTTCTTCTCCATTTACCAATTGAAGTAAAGAAGCATTTTATTATTTAGATAATCTCAGGTACAATGTATATAGAAAAGACAGAATATGCACTTGATTTTTTATTTTTTATTAACATTTTCAAAATAATGTATTGGTTCCCTAACGTTCTCCAAAGATATAACCAGTGATTCTTTTTGTATCATAAATTCATGGATTTAAAAATATTTGATCTGTTTCAATTCTTTCAACTCTTTCTTATGTTCAAATTGTTTCATCTTGATATAACCCCAGTAGTTACTTCTAAGTGTTTTATTGAAGTATGCTTTATATACTCCCTGGTAGTTAGTGAGAGCATCCTTGCTTTCTAGTATGATGAGGTGTGAGATGTTCCAGGCTCGTCTTGCTTCAAACCTGGAAACAGACTTTTTTTTTTTTTTTTAAAGCAACTCAGGTTTTTTTTTTTTTTTGAGACGGAGTCTTGCTCTGTCGCCCGGGCTGGAGTGCAGTGGCTGGATCTCTGCTCACTGCAAGCTCCGCCTCCCAGGTTCACGCCATTCTCCTGCCTCAGCCTCCGGAGTAGCTGGGACTACAGGCGCCCGCCACCTCGCCCGGCTAGGTTTTTGCATTTTTAGTAGAGATGGGGTTTCACCGTGTTAGCCAGGATGGTCTCGATCTCCTGACCTCGTGATCCGCCCGTCTCGGCCTCCCAAAGTGCTGGGATTACAGGCTTGAGCCACCGCGCCCAGCCGCAACTCAGGTTTTTAAAATGGGAAATGGTAATTACAGACCACAGTCTGGGTTCAAGTTGTGCTCATGGCAGTTAGGTCATTTTTTTCTAAGCCTTTTCAATGGATGAATCCAGGAAATGTGTTTATTACAAACTCATGCATTCTTCTGCCATTTCCAGTGTAGATTGAATACTACTAGTTTTTTCCTTAACCACTTTCATCCTACATCTGTAATCCTTCCCCCCATGCCACATATCTTCCCAGCAATTCTAATACAATTACTCATTTGTTTTTCAATTCACAATAAATGTGAGCCTCAGAATAATAATACCAGTACTTCTAACAACAATACTGAAAACAGTTAAAGATTTGTGTTGCAGCTTGTTGTCCTTAGGGACATCCCATATAGATATACAATCAAATCATTATATGTTAGAGCTACTTGGAATAATTTCTGTGTGGTTATGCCACAAACTCAATTGGCTGATGGGTTTTTTGTTTCATTTTATTTTTTGTTTGACGTATTGCTTTTTA
Source organism: Trachypithecus francoisi (assembly GCF_009764315.1). NCBI lineage: Eukaryota > Metazoa > Chordata > Mammalia > Primates > Cercopithecidae > Trachypithecus > Trachypithecus francoisi. The sequence continues at coordinate 40,711,670 of NW_022681467.1, forward strand.
TTGTTTTGCTTTATAGTTATATAAACTATATGGTTCCAAGGGCAAGTCTACAAAACAAAGTTGTTCAGATTTAGTTTCTATTCCTATCTCGTCTGTTTCCTCCTTCTTTTATGTTTGGGAGATATACACAGACGCATGCATGCATGCATGCATGCACAGACAAATACGGTATGTTTGTACTACCATTCTGAGATAACAGGAGTGTCCTATCCATACTTTTTTCTGTTTGTTTTTTGTTAACTATATATCCTAGAAATTACTCCATAGCCGTACATAGAAATAGTCCTCATTCTTTTTTCCTATGCTTAGTATTCTATTGTGAGGATGTATTGTAGTTTATTCAGCCAGTCCTCTGTTGATACACATTTAGATTGTTTGCAATAGTTTTTAAGTTGATTGCTTCATAAACCTATTCATAAATAGGGAATGCAATTTTTTATGATTGTTTTGGTTTTTTCATGCTTTGTCAGTTTTGAGAAGCAAGTTACATGTTTTAAGTGTGTTTAGCTTTTTTTTTTTTTTTTAACAGCAAGGAGTAGATTTATTCAGAGTCTCCCTCTGCCACATTTTAGTGCTGTTTGTATAAAGCAGCCCCTAAAACTCTAGTCATAACATCACATGTCACAGGAAGAGTGAGTAATCAATCTCCTGGCAAACACTGTTTGTTGGCATGCCCCAGGTGTTAAAATGTTGCCAGGTGTTAACAACCTGGAGGCCTGGAATTCGTAATTGCTGTAATCAGAACCTGAAATTTTTAAAGTTTGAATCTCATTACAACCAAAGCCAGATTTGGTTCAGTTACTTTAATTTTTCTATAATTTGAAGTTAGAAAAGAAAAAGAAAAACAACTGTAACTTCAGTGTTGTTTATTATTCATCAAGAAGGTTTCAATGGCTAAAATTTAAAATGTAAATTAGCTATTAATCTAGAAAGCACAGTTTTTAGTTTTCAGCTGAGATGAATGTATTTTTCTTATTCCTGGATCTGTAGCCATGCCTTTTGCATTATGATCTCATTCACTTAGACACGCATTTTTCACTCTTCTTCTTTTGAGCTGTTAAAGATATTTTCTTCAGTCTTTCTTCTCAGCTTACCAACTCTTGACAATTCAGTAATCCTTATTCATGGGACACAAAATGTTGAGAAGACTAAGGAGATTTATGCAAGTTTTCCCACTCCATCCAAAGAAAGGGTCTCTATTAGAACTCTTGAAAGTGATACTTGCTTTTGTAGCCCAGTGCCTTTGAAAGAAAAAACATGGTGCAGAACTTTTCTCATTATCTAAGGTGTGTTCCTGGTGTCATTTCTCTCTCCCAACGGGACCACTTTTACTTAATACAAATCTGGATCCTCCACTACTCAAATGAAATACAACGCAATTGGCATCTTTTGTCTTTGATAACACACCTACTCTAAGCACCAGTAATGCTGGAATGGAAAGCATGTTGCATTTCCTTTCTTCATTTCTCTGTTGGAGTTTGATGCTGATATTACTGAGATTTCTAATGGACAGTATAGGGAGGAGAAGGCTGATTGATGGTAATTTATTGTACTGCTACTGAGAAAAAAACACAACTCAGGGTATTGGTTCTATACATTCAGATTTTTTGACTGAAATGTTAGATTTTACTTTTTTTTTCTTTTCTTTAAAATTTCCAACTTTTAAGTTCAGGGGCACATGTGCAGGATGTGCAGGTTTGTTACATAGGTAAATGTGTGCCATGGTGGTTTATGGCACAGATCATGCCATCACTTAGGTGTTAAGTCCAGCATCCATTAGCTATTTTTCCTGATGCTCTCCCTCCTCCCAAACCCCCCGCCTCTGACAGGCCCCAGCGTGTGTTGTTCTCACCATGTGTCCACGTGTTCTGATCATTCAGCTTCCACTTATAAGTGAGAACACACGGCATTTGGTTTTCTGTTCCTTGTTAGTTTGCCTAGGATAATCGCCTCCAGCTCCATCCAGATCCCTGCAAAGGACATTATCTCGTTCCTTTTTATGGCTGCACAGTATTCCATGGTGTATAAAGAACCTTATGTTCTTTATCCAGTCTATCATTGGTGGGCATTTAGGTTGTTCATTACAGCACTATTCACAACAGCAAAGATTTTACATTTGTTAGAAGGCTTGATAAAGGTACCAAGCGTACCAAAGTGATGGTTCTTTTAGTGAAGAAGCAGTAGGTTTGGTAGTTAAGATCATTGGAATCAGGCTTTCAGGGTTCAAATCCTGACTTCACCATTTGCTGAGTAGTTGTGGGCCACTTTCCTCTCCTCTCTGAGTTTCATTGTCCTTATCTGTAAAATGAAGTAATACTAGAACCCATAGAATACATTTTGAGTCTGTATGAGAGTTAAATGGAGTACTGCACATCAAGTGCCTGCAATATAATACAGATTGAGTATCCCAAATCTGGAATCCTGAAATGCTCTAAAATTTGAAACTTTTGAACACTCAAAGAAAGTGCTCATTGGAGCATTTCAAATTTCATGTTTTTGGAAAGGAGATGGTCAACAGGTAAGTATAATGCAAATATTTCAAAATCCCCCAAAATCCAAAGTTTAAAACACTTCTGGTCCCAAACATTTTGGTTAAGGGATACTTCACCTGTAGTCACTTCATAAATGTCAGCTTCTCCTCTCTCCTTCCACTTTCCCCTCCTTTCTTGTAACATTATCCATGGAGTAAATTTCATTACCTAAACTTTTCTCCCAGTGATTTGCCATTGACTTCTGTTATAAAACCAGAAATACATTCCCAACAAATACTTGCTCCCAGAGGGACTGATCTAAAACTACTCTGTAACAAAGGAATTAAAACTATTACTGCTTGGAAATTGATTACCGAAGTGGTCATAGGTATCAGTTGTAGAACTTCCTGATGCTTTCTTCCTTTCTTTTCCTTACATCTCTATACAATAATACAGTGTTTCTTTCTACCCACCTCTCAAATAATGAACTGTTGAGGTTCAACGGAAATTTTCAAATCTTGAAGCTCTGAAACTACTTCCCTTACAATAACACACTTCTACCAATAGATGCCACCCTTTCACTTCTTGAGTGTAGTCTCCCATGTGGCATTTGCTTAAGGTAGAGCTTGCTGGCTATGTAAAATGAATGATAAAATTACTGAACCAGGCCAGGTGAATGATAAAATTATTGAACCAGTGGCTCATGCCTATAATCCCCGCTTTTTAGAAGGCTGAGGTTGGAGGATCACTTGAGCCCAGGAGTTCAAGGCCAGTCTGGGCAACATAGTGAGACCCCACCTCTACAAAAAAATAAAAGCACATTTTAAAAAGTTAGCCAGGCAGGGTGGCATGTGCCTGTGGTCCCAACAAGGAACAGAAAACCAATGCCGTGTGTTCTCACTTATAAGTGGAAGCTGAATGATAAGAACACGTGGACACATGGTGAGGAACAACACACGCTGGGGCCTGTCAGAGGCGGGGGATTTGGGAGGAGGGAGAGCATCAGGAAAAATAATCTTCATATTGGTTGCTCATTATCTTGTCTAATTTTAAATTTTATTGGCAGAGACACTTGGTCTCTTAAGACTACATTGTGGAATTTGAGAAGGAAATGATGAAGATAGCAGTTTTTTAATGCTTATTGTGTATTAGGTCCCTGTACATGTTTTGCATGGGTTATTTGAACTAAGTTTACTTTCAGAATTTTGGTAGAATTTTATTTCCAATGATAAATAAATGCTTTGAGATGCTAGGTGACCAGAGATGCTAGGTGACCTCTCCCACCCTTGGCACGTGATTAATAAATGACAGACCATTATTTTTCTCAGAAGAACACACACTTGTTTGCATGAGAACGGTTATATATGTGCTGATGGTGAACATTTATCTAATTCAGATGCTACATCTTTTCTTTCTCTTAACGTGTGCAGCCCTTAGCAAATTGCCACAGCATGCAGGTACTCAGAATGTATTATTTGATAATGTTATTTGAGCCCATTGTGCACTCTTTGGAAAACTTTTTAAATCTCTTCAGATTTTCTTTTTGTAATATCCATTCATTTATGTGTATAGGAATATATTAATTGGACTATAATTTCATAGATGTGGAATTTAGATTTCTTCCCTGCTTCTTTGGTAAAACTGTAGTAAAAACATTGATTGGAAAAATACAGTGTTGGGAATTCCCTTGATCGAATTGGATAAAGCATAAAGCATTTAGCAAAGTGCCTGTCATTCCTACTCTATTAATACGTGGGTTCCTTTTAGAGTGACGGCTTATTTATAGTGAAGGAGAGCAGTGGATTGGGAATCAGGTCTCAGCTCTGACTGTAACTAGCTTTATGTCCTTAAGTAAGCCACCTAACCTTTCTGGGAATGCGTCTCTCTCATAGGGGTCATATGAGCCCAAAATAAAGAGCTTTTGTAAAGTGTATAAAAGATGCTCAGTATATATAAGGTTCTTTTCCTGTTCTTTTAAAAGCAGAGAAATGCTTAGGACACCCAGGACACCAACATAAGTATCAAAGGCAGTCTAAAATACCGACCAAGAGCAGATAGACTTGGATTCATTGCTGGTTTCATTATTTATGGGACTAGTAACTCTAGGCTTGTCACCCAACCTAGAATGAAGACACTAATCATTTTTACCTCTGAGTTATTGAGAAGATTAAATTTAAAAATGCTGTTACAGTGCTTAGCAGAGTATCTGACACAGAGTAGGCATTCAGTAAATTTTCACGTGTAACACTTAGGGTGGGAGACGTGGATGAACTACCAGAAAAGGGAAAGATACCGAGATGGGCTGCCCCCAAAAAAGGAAAGTAAGAGGAAGACCCACACTTATTTTACACTTTTATTGCAGGCCCTGCTAGTTCACACATAGTTTGCTTTGTGATTTTTTTTTTTTTTTCGAGACGGAGTCTTGTTCTGTTGCCCAGGCTGGAGTGCAGTGGCGCGATCTTGGCTCACTGCAACCTCCACCTCCCAGTTTCAAGCGATTCTCCTGCCTTAGCCTCCCGAGTAGCTGGGACTACAGGTACCTGCCACCACACCCGGCTAATTTTTGTATTTTTAGTAGAGACGGGGTTTTGCCATGTTGGCCAGGCTGGTCTCGAACTCCTGACCTGAGGTGATCCATCTGGCTAGGCCTCCCAAAGAGCTGGAATTACACACGTGAGCCACTGCACCCAGCTGTGATATTTATTTTATACCTAAGATGAGCTTAATTGTGTTATGACTTTCTTGTTCCTAGGGTGAGCTTAATTCTGTTATGACTTTCTTGTTCCTAGGGTTTAAATATCAAGGATACTGACTGAAACATTGACAGACCTTTTGTGTTTTCTCTCATTGCTTCCCTTCTATGCCTGCCTGGAGGCTATAAGTCCTGGAAGTTCCCACATAGATTTTTTTTTTTTAAACAGTTTTATCCTGATGGTACATTTGTTAATGTAAAATAGCTCAAGTAACTGTTTGTGTGTATGTGTGAAAGAGACAGAGAGAGACAGAGAGAGCTGATAGGATCCATCAGCTGCTGAGTGCACCCTTTTGTCTAGCAGAGTTCACATTACACAGAGCATTGAATCAGAGGGTGGCCAGCAGCTGGAGGGAGGGCAAACTTGAATCTACTTTATAGACCCACTGGTCACTTCCATTTGCCCTTTACTTAGGAGAAAATACACAGCAAAAACTGTTCTAGGATTTTGTAACCTTTAGACATGGATGCATCTAGTGTAATAAATCTTAATGTAGTGTTATTAAAAATGAGGTAAAGTCAGAAAATTTTCTACCCCCTCCCAACTGTTCTTATTCCCAGATATGGCAGGACCAAGCATAAAGTTATTTTCACACGTTGGGAAGAAACGTTCTATTCAAATTTCAAGTGGAGGTTTTCCACTTTTGGAAGTGCTGCTGAGACTGCAATTAGAAACTACAACTATTCTTTTAAAACAGTTCCTGGGATGAATTAAGATCTTGTGGTAAAAATACCATATACAATCTGTCACATTATCTGCGGAACTCTTCCGTATGCCAGCTTGGTCAGTGAGGGTAACAGCTGCCCAGAGTTCATTGCTAAAGGGATGTTTAACAATGGTACTATGAATTCAGCACTTCATATTAGAATAGCGCTTGAGTTCCTGGTATTCGGTTAATAGAGTTTTACGTCCGGTGATATAGAAAATATGTGATGCACAGGATTTCAGCTTTTTAAAAATTCTCACCACTTCTCCCATCTCAATTTTGTTATTGTGGAAAATGAAAATCCCACAGGAAAGCCAAGTGTAGTCCTCATTCCCTGACTTCTGGCTTTGTACTCCATCACTCTCCACTTCCTTCCCCTCCCCTGTCTACACTGTTCACCTGGGCCTAAACATGTCTGAAAGACTACAGCCTCAAGGAAAGCTTCAAGTTAGACTAGATGACCTTTAAGGTTTTGTTAATCCTGAGAATCTGTTTGGCCACATCAGTGAGCTCTTTTGTATCTACTCAAATATGATAGAACAGACGAGCATTCAGAGTAAGAGGATCTTCCTAGGCTCGTTGCAGAGAGAACAGGCAGCAGTGCTGTCCCTTGGCTATAGATTACACATCTCGCCCTGGGGGTGTGTGGGGACTGGGGAAGGGGAACCAGTTTGGCCTGTGGCACTTGTGATTTTTATACTTTGAACTACTGAGTGGGTCTGAGTTCTCCAGCTCTTCACAGATCCCACCACTTCCTGGTTGTTGTTTTATGACGGCCTGTTGAGCTTATTTCTGTTGTCTTTGCCAGTCTCTAAAAGCATTTGTGTTTGTGATCTCTGATTTAACCAGTCTACAGTTTACGGTCATTTAGGTAGCATTCAGTTTTTTAATATTAATAAATATTGCTTTAATAAGAACATCTTTGCATGGTGTATCCTTAGAATTAATTCCTGCAGTAGAATTATTGGGTCAACCTGTTTATAAATTTGAAATTTTGATATATATTGTTAAATTTCCCCATCGTTTTTGGTATGTGAATTGTCACTTTATGTTATTTACCAAATTTTCCATGTAATTCTTATTTTCTTTATTGATTTTAAAGACTTCTTCAGTTGTCAAGTCAGGTTATGAGCCTTTTAATATATGTGGTAAAGATATTCTCCTAGAATATATTTTAAAGCTTTGTATAAGGTATCTAACTTCAGACATTTAAATTTTTATATATTTTTATTTATTAGCTTTTTTTTGTGGTTTCTGGAATTTAATGTCATGTTTGAAAAAGTTTTTCACATTCTAAGATTACAAAAATATTAACCCCTACTTTGTTTTAGAATGTTTATTATGATTTTCTTTCTCAATATTTATCAGGTATTTGTCTTGGTGTTAAGAGTAAGGCAGCAATTGAGCTTTATATTTTTCTAACAACCAAGGATTTAAAAAAATACATAATTTAGAATTACCAAATCTTAATAGCTTATAGTATCTAAAAGTGACTTGTTTTCACAGATAGAAAGTTTCCACTTCAAATGAGTTTTAATGTTTTTCGGGTTTTAAAACCTCTAGAAAGAAACTGTGAACAGAACACCATATTGGTTTTGGCATTAACCTTAATGCATCTCCAATAGGCTGATTCTACAGAATTTGATCCAAAGTAGTTCTATGTCTTGATCCTTTTTTTGCCAAGCAAAATTGATTATTTCTAACCAAAAGGCCTTTAGTGCTAGACTGAAAGAAAAGTAAGGGGGTCCTCCTGTGCTGGTTGTACTTTATATAATTTGGCATCAAGTACAATGCTTTTTATTTTTCTCTTTAATTTCTTTCTCTTCACCAGCCTCTGATGGTCCAGGCCTCTTGTTGCTGAGGGGCTTTTTGGGAGACAAATTCAAATCCTTTCTGTCTAGCTCATTGTTATTGTATCTTTTTGTGCTTTCCTTTTTTCATGGTAGTTCAGTAAGTGGTTGACAGATATTACTAGCTTCTCTTGTACAGTGGGATTTAGCTGTGGGTTGATTTGTTGCGCTGGTATGTTTTCAACTGCAGCAATGCATTTCTCTATCACATAGATTATCTTTGTAGCTTCATTAGAGGTGTTTTAGTTCCTCTTTTGAATATTTATCTGAGTATCTTAGTACCTTGGCAGTCACATTATCCTAAATTGTTATAGTGCCTTTTAAAGTAAATTTTGTCTTTGAGGCTTATGTTTAGGTCAGGCTTGCAGGCAGGGAGACAGATTATGCTCTTGTGGTTGAGAGGCATATAGTGGTTAAAACCACTGGAGTTACTTCATTAGGGCTCATAGCCTATCTGCTCCACCTGTTATGTCACCCGTCTAACCCTTGATTGTCTTATCTGTCAAGCATGGTAAAGTCATACCTCTCTCATAGGGCTGTTGTGAGTATCAAATGAGATACAGATTGCGTAATCCCAAATCCGAAAATCCAAAATCCAAAACACTTCTGGTCCCAGGCACCTTGGATAAGGGATACAAAAACTGTAATGCATGTAAAGCACCTTTAGGACAATGGTCCCTATTGCTGGCCTGCAATAAGCACTTAATACATGTTATTATTTTCTTCTTTTTTGGTGTTGGTTTGCTCTTCTACAATGTTACTATTTTTTTAACCTTCTAGTTGTAAAAAAAAGCTCTCATTATAGAAAGTTTAGAGACTGAAGAAAAGCTTAAAGAAGAAAATGTCTCTTACAACTCTTCCACTCCCCCAGCAATAATAATTGCATTTTAACATTTCCTTCCAGTTTTTTATACTTAATATTATTTTACACAACTGAGATCATTCTACATGCATAATAAATCTTGATTTTTCTTCACTTAACATACCTTAAACATTTTCTCATATCATTAAAAACACTTGTGAAATCATTTTTAAAGGTTACATAATAGCCTATCACATTATATTCTTTTGGTTGATTTAATCATTCTCTTTTTACTTGGCATTTAACATTTGGTGCTTTTTTGGTTGGAGTTGGGTTGTTTTCAGGTCATTCTAATGTATTAAGCCAGGCTTTTTTCTTGTCAACAGGAGGTTTGGGGATTGAGTCTTTTTGTTTGTTTTTGTTTTTTTGCCTGTTGAGTGTGTGAATTAAGCTGGGGTTTTAACCATTAGCACCTGAGCTCTCGGAGTCTTGCCACCACCCTTTCTGGACAATCTCCATGCTCTGCTTTTTAACCTTTTTCTGATGAGTTTCTTTTCTTCTGTGCTAGAAGAAAGATGAATGGAGACTATGATTGGTGTTTAGGTTTCTGACCCGGCAGTGCCGTGTGAATGCCCAGGAGCTAGCCAAGGTCAACACCACTGCCTGTTAATGGCCTTTTACTGAAGTAGTCATGCCGAGCAGTTTCTGGTGAGAAGACTATCCTAAATTGTTCTTGACGGGGTACACTATTTTTGTTTCAACTTCTTATTTTTCCTGTAAAGCTTGGTTTAAAGTATGTTGAGACTGAATTTATTTGTGCTTTGGAATATAATGAGATTTTGTGCTCCTTTCTTTCAGAAAACTAGCCAAGAACAGCAGTCTGAAAAAGATATATGTATCCAAAATTGCCAGGGAAACCTGCTGTGTAGATACGCTTTCTGAGAAACCACGTGGCAAATGAATATCATCTTTGTCTCAGAACCACAGTAGCCTGGTTCTGCTGGTGGATCGTGCTAGCAGATTTGAGCTTGGTTTTTAACTCAGTTATTGAAATGGCTTTGAGAGCAGGACTTAAATGCCTGTGGTTTGTGACCCCAAGAGGCTGCTTAAAACAGTATCAGCCTGTGTGAGCCTGAGACCGTTTTTCATTTCCTTTGTTTGGTTTGGAGACTGCTTGATCTATGGCTGCTTGGCAGGCTTCTTCTTTAACGTTCATTCTCGTGGCCATTTATTTTCTGATATTAAACTACAGGATGATTTTAATCTCAACTACATGGAGAGAAAAAGAGATGAGTCCAGACTGGCTCAGAAATGGTTCCTAAGAACTGCAATAAGTATCATAGCACCTTAACCCCTAGGAAGGGCTGTTCTAAGGTTACTTCTGTGTGGCTTCACTGTAAGCACAGGTGACAAATGGGGATGTCTTAAATTCCTAGAAGCCATTGTCTCTCTCAATCAGCTGTTCCAACACTGTATCAGAGAATGATAAACTTTCAGGATTGAAAAGGGTCTTAAAGAATAATTTCCAGCTCTTGCTATATTTCCAACAAGAGGCATCATCTCACATTTGCTTGACTACCTCCAGTCATTTCTGAGAAGAGGGAATTCCACAAGTTGGAAGTAGTTCATATCATTGCCCAAAGCTCTGTGTAAAGATAGTAGGGTTTTTTTGTTTTGTTTTGCTTTGTTTTTTGGCCAAAATTTGTCCCCAGGGAACTTCTATCCATGAAATTTTGATTACTTCTCACAGGAACTTTAGCAAAAGTTAGTTGGGATTATCTGGATTTTCCATTTTGCAGATAGAGAAAGCCACAATCTCTTTCTCCTAACTACTTAGTACTGTGGTAGCTTGGGTTGAGGAAAATTTGCCAGCTCATTGTTACGAAGGCAAGTAACTAAATCATGGCTTCTCTGTATGCTAACACTGCCCAGCATACAGGCTTTACTGCTGTCTGTGCTTCATTCTCTCTCTCTGTTTAGCTGAGAGAATGAGTGTGAAAGCACTTAGCCAATAGTAGTAGATGTTGGGTGACATTTCATTAGAAGTGCAGACTCCTGGCCAGGTGTGGGGCTCACACCTGTAATCCAAGGACTTTGAGAGGCCAAAGTGGGAAGATCCCTTGAGCCCAGGAGTTCGAGACCAGCCTGAGCAACATAGCTAGACCCTGTCTCTACAAAAAGTTAAAAACTTAGCCAGGCATGGTGGTGCCTACCTGTAGTCCTAGCCACTCAAGAGGCTGAGGCAGGAGGGTCACTTGAGCCCAGGAGTTTGAGGCTGCAGTAAGCTATGATTGCACCACTGCACTCTAGCCTGGGTGACAGAGGGAGACCCTATCTTTTTGTTTTTTTTTTTTTTAAAAAGAAAAAAGTACAGACTCCAGAGTCAGACAGAACCTGATTCAATTTTGATTTCAACCACTTGTGGGCTGTGTTAACCTCAGTGGATTATATAATTCTTCAAACCTCAAATTCCCCATCTGTAGCACTGGGTTAATAATTACAGCTGTAAGATATAATGAAGAGCAAATGAGATTAATACATGTAAAATACTTAATGTATGGCTGCTAATAATGAATAGTTAATGCTTAAAAAATTCTGGCTTTTATTATTGCTATTGTTACTATTCCTGTAATCACTGTACAACAAGGTCCCCGAATCCTGCCCTCTTATCAAGGCAATACAGGCAAAGCTTAACCTGCCCCACCTATCCTTGTGATTTCTCCTCTCCATAGGACTACCTTTGGTATTCATTTTCGCTTGATTTACCAAGAAGAGCAATATCAGCATCAAAAGAAGGGATGGGGAGGGGCATGTACACAATGTCTCTGGCCCCTGGATATCCCTGCTTCTCTTACATGGGGAGGTTTCAGGAGTGACCTCGGGATTCTGCCGTGTTGTCAGAACTGGAGGTTGGACGTTAACTTTTTTTTCTTATTTTCCTGCCTTTAGGGAAAACACCTATATTCAAAAATATCATGGTTGTCTCTATTTTCAGAGATGGTTTCATCCTCTGTGGCTCTGTCATTTGAGTATGTGTTTTTAACAGTCTAGCTCATTCTACTTTGTTCTTGTGATCTAGATTTCTTAGTGGTCAGTTTTGTTTGGTTTCACTCCAGATTAATGCAGGTCTCTGCCACTTCCCAAGACATCTTAATTTCATGTACATTTTAAAATTTATTGGCATCAAGTTTTAGATTTTAAAACTTACAGTATCTGTATTTATAACTTGCTTTTTCATTCCTGTTGTTTGTTTCTTCTTTTTTGGGGGGATTGGAGATCAGTCTTATCAAAGTGTAATTTTTTTTTAAGCCCAAACCAGCTTTTGGTTTTGTTGATCCTTGCTACTGCACGTTAACTTTTAAATTCATTAATTTATGTTCTTACATCTTTTTCTTCTTTCTGCTTTCTATGGGTTTATTTTTCTTTTTTTCACTTGGACAATTCAGCTTACTAATTTTTAATTATCTTTCTTTTCTTTTTCTTTCTTTTCCTTTTCCCTGAGATGGAGTCGTTTGCACTGTTGCCCAGGCTGGAGTGCAGTGGCGTGATCTTGGCTCACTGGCCACAACCTCCGCCTCCCAGGTTCAAGCGATTCTCCTGTCTCAGCCTCCTGAGTAGCTGGGACTAGAGGTGCGTACCACCATGCCTGGCTAATTTTTGTATTTTTAGTAGAGATGGGGTTTCACCATGTTGGCCAGGCTGGTCTGGAACTCTTGACCTCATGATCTGCCTGCCTTGACCTCCTAAAGTGCTGGGATTACAGGTGTGAGCCACCGCACCTGGCCCAATTATCTTTCTTTTCTAACATACATTTAAGGCTGTAAAATTTCCTTTAAATATTATTTCAACTACCTTCCACAATTTTTGATATGTAATATTTTTTGTAAAGTCAGGTTTGTTGAGGTTTAATTTATATGCTATAAAACATGCTCCTTTTAAGTGTACAGTTGGATGTTTTAATAGAAATATACAGTTATATAAATACCACCATAATCAAGCTATAGAACACTTCTAATATCCTATCAAGTTCCCTTATGCCCTGTGTTTTGTCCCTAAAGTTTTGTCTTTCCTAGGATGTCAGATGCATGGAATTGTGCAGTATATAGACTTTTGTGTTTGGCCTCATTCACTTAGCGTACTGTTTTGAGATTTGTTCATTTATTGCATATGTCTGGAGTTGATTCCTTTTTATTGCTGAGTAGTTTCCATTATATGAATATTACCAGAATTTATCTGTTCACCACTAATTTATTTTCAGTGGGAGAAAATGAGAGTGTTTTAATTCTGCACTTGGACTGTAAATATCATCCAGACTCTTCTGGATTGGAAAGTATCTTGGCATTTCTCAAATATAAATATTTATTTAGGTTTTATCACTTTGGAAGTTTTTCCATTAGTGGGCGAACATGAGCTCATGTGTGTTCACTTGCACCCTTCCTCCCTGTAGCAGTCTGAGTTCAGAGAGGAGACAGAAACCACACAGTAGGTTAAAGAGGGGAAGTTTAATATAATACGTATTACCTATGATAAAAGAGTAACTATCAGATATGAAGAAACTCTGTAGGGTTCCCTAAGGCTGAGGGCATATATCCAAGGAAGGACAAACTGCCAGGGCTTAGACCTCATTGGAGAAGATGTGATTCAGCCCATGGAATCACAGAGGAGTTTGCTGGTTTGACAAGACTGGAGCTGATCCAAAGTCTCTGGGCAAGCCCTCGTTAACCCTCTGGAGTGCTGGCAGAGAGCAGGCCATCCAGTGGGTTACTGGCCATTTAGTGGGTAGTGGGGTCTGGGCCCACTTAGAACACAAGAGCCGTGTGGAGGCTTTGGTGTCCGTGTCAGCTGAACTCCCAAAACGTTAGGATAGGCTCAGCCTGCAAGGTCACAGAAAGACCATGTTCTAGGCTGTAGCTGGGCCACAGTGTCGATGGTCCTCACAGCTACATTGCCAACTCTCATGCTGGACACTCAGGACAGCCTCTTCGTCCCGGTGCTCTACTGAGAAAACTTCACAGCACACGTTCTTCAGAGAAATGCTTATCACCGAGTGCATCTAGAAGGGTGCACTTGGATCTTAGAGGTAACACACTCTCCCTATTCTTTTAAAAGTAAATACTATCAAGTTGAGAGCAGTAATAACGATATGCTTGTGCTATTAACAGTCAGACCCTTCATGAGGGGAAAAGAGTTTATGAAAATTAGAACTTGCATAGTTTTAAGTAACAAAGATATGTTTATAGACAAATAGAACTATACCTTCCCATGGGACCTGTATGTTATATACTAATCATGATATTGTCACTATTCTCCCCTCTCCCAATCATTGGAATCATAGATTCCAAGTTGTAAGTCAGACCTCAGATTGGAAACACTTTCTTTCTTCAAGATGTTTGCTCATTATAGAAAACATTTAGGAAGCACATTTTAAAGAAGAGTTTTATACCAGAGAAGCTAAGTGTTTTTAACTCTGAGCCTAGACGAGCTTACTGCTAGGAATATGATGTTTAAACCTTTCAAAATGAAAAACTAGGACACATGGTCTTTACAAAATTTTTTTCTGGTTTAGGAATTTATACACATTTGAGAAATACTACCATGGCATAAATTAATTCACATTTGATTATACCAATTAAACAGTTGCCGAAAAGAATAAAGGACTATCCTAAAATATTTAAGCTATATACAGACTAATGCTTTTACAGAATAAGGATTAAACCCATCTTTTTTAGAGTCTTTAACCAGAAAAATGAGCAAATGATAAAAATTCATATTTAGCAGTTTGAAGGTCGTACACACACACACACACTCTCTCTCTCTCTCTCTCTCTCTCTCTCTCTCTCTCTCCTACCCCTATCTAGACCTAATTTATGTTTTTGACACTGTAGAGAGTTCAGGTCCTAAGACTTTATGGCCATTATAAAAAGATTCTGACATGCTTTGCAGAATTCTTGTCTGCTTTTGTTGCGGATTTTTTTTTTTTTTCTTTCAAAGGATTGCTTGAGAGGATATTTCTTTTTTGGGTATTTAGGCTGTGAATCTCTCACCCTTCATTACATGGGAGTACCCAGCAGTAAGGCTTACAGAATGTTATATACTTTCCAGAAACTGAGTGCTGTGTACTTGCAATCTTTTCCACTTTAAGAAAGCCCCAATTTAAAAAATTCGACCTGCAAAGTAGCTTACTTAGGGAATTTCTATTTGTATTCTTCACAAGTTTTCTGTAAGCATTTTTTTCTTTTATGTGTTTAAAATTGGATCCTATTTAGTCTGAAGATGCATTTTAAGACTGCATCTATTAAATAAAGTGAGATCAATTTGCATTTTAGCTTTCAAATTTTGCTTCGGATTCTTTGGGCTTTTTTTATTTGGCAGGAAGAGAGAGAAGAAGCTTGGCCTTTTTTGCTGTCTTGGAAATTTCCAGCCCAAGAAAGCATACAGAGGCATAGCTCGCAGGATTTCTTATGTGATTAGCTAGCTCTTTTCCTGAATTATTAAGCTGCATTAAAACAGCAGCTCAGTGCAGTTGGTGTTTTAGGTTTTCATACCTTCTGAAAGATTAACATTCCTACAAGAATGAGGTTACTTTTGATGCCTCCCTTTAGTGCTTTCAAACATCAAGAGCCTTGCATTCTTGTACTCTACCTTCTGTAGACATTTACAATTATTCTAGGAGGTGTAATGAGTGCTTACTAACTTCTTGAAAGTGTTTCTCTCACAGATTGGCTTCCTTAAGTGTGAAATGTATACACCAACTTAAAACTACAGTGTCCCCCTTGTCAATGGGGGAATATGTTCCAAGACCCCCACTGGACACCTGACACCATAGATAGTACTGAACCCCATTGCCGTCAGTCAGAACATGTTTCTCTTCATGTCTTTCACACACAAATTTAATGCCTTTTCTGTCGTAACCAAGTGCTTATCACACAACTGTGGTTGAAACTTTTGCCCCTTGAGGTATGACAGCAAAACTAGCATGTATTTCTTTTTCCTTCTTCACAGTATCATGGGTAGAAGATTCATTCTTACTGTAATCTTAGCAGCCTTAGTGTATGATTTTTTTTTTTGTTGGCCAACAATGTTCATCTTTTCACTTAAAGGAAGCACATCATGGTTTCTCTTCAGCATACGTGAATTGCCAGCATCACTACTCTTGCATTTTGGGTCTATTATTAAGTGAAATAGAGGTTTCCTTGAACACAAGTACTGTGATACCAATTCTGCAACAGTCCATTTGATAACCAGGGTGACTACTGAGTGGCTGAGGGGTGGGTAGTATGTATAGCATGGTTATGCTGGACAAAGGGATGATTCATGTCCCAGGCGGGATAGAGCAGGACAGTGCAGGATTTCATCATGCCTCTCAGAATGGCACACAGTTAAAACTTAGGAATTGATTATTTCTGGAAGTTTCCATTTAATATTTTCAGACCTTGGTTAACTGTGGGTAACAGAACTGCAGACAAGGGGGAATATAATGTACTCTTAAAATAGAATTTTTCTTAAAGAGCAATCATAAGCAATCAGGACTGGAGTGAATTTTTTTCATTTTTTCCTTGTAACTTTATTGCAATTAGGATACTGAATTAGTTGCTCATTTTGATTTTGGTATGCATGGGTCAATTTTGAGTAATTGATATAACTTTTATTTAATGAACTTAAATTATCCTCTTAGGCTTGTATATTGATTACATACTTTCAATTCTGAAAAGTCTAGTGTCTTACTGGTGCTTGAGAGAACCCAGTAAAAAGTCAGTATCATTTTCGAATAAAGGCTTAAAGATTAAGGATATATTTCTTTATTAAATATTTACTAAGAATTAGTTTTTGCTGGTCTGCTCTCTGAAAATATATTAGATATAGTCTTTATTCTCAGATAGGTCCTACTTCAGTAAAAGAAAAAGATACAGGATTGAGAGAGGAGTTGGAGCTTGTGCTGAGCTGGAACGCTGAATGGGCAGCCCCCTAAGCAGAAGACAGAATTAGATCCAGCAGAAGCTTGGAGGTGTAAAAAAGCATGGCACCTGAAGGAATTGGGAGTTGTTGTTAGTATTACTGACAAATTAGCTCATAAGTCTTCGTTTATTTAACCTAATTTTATTAGTTCTCTGTATCTCGGTTGTGTTACTTGATATAACCAAACTCGCATTTCATTTTTAAAAGTTAAAATTCAGACCTTTACCTGAATTAAAATGACCCCCCCCTTCTCTGCACTATTAGTGTATGATGAGATAAAGTTTTTTTCCCCATAGACTCTGACCACAGGGATTCTTCCATCTGTCAATTCCTATAGCACATGTTGCTCTGACATGCAGTTGGCCAGACACGCTAAGGTTCCTATCCTAATTCAACCACTTACAACCTCTGCGACCAGAGGCAAATGCCTATACTATATCTCTCTAAGCCTCCAGTGTCTGCCTCTGTAAAATGGGAGGTAAGAGTACTTACTTCTTGGACTGTTGTGAGGATTAGTTGAGATAATGCATGTAAGGTGCTGAGCACAATGCCCAGCACATAGAGCTCAATTAAAAGTATCTCTAATTAATGTTAGTGATCATTAGCACTCACTAATACCCCAGACCCTAGCCTGTTTTCGTGACTTCCTACCTCTTTTCTCTCCATAACTAGTGTGAAGGGAGCATGCCATATACTTTTTTTGTCCCATACTCACTCTTACCCATACTCCTCTATGCCTACATCGGTTCTGACACAGAGTGGGTACTGGCTGCATTTTTAAAAAGATGTAATGCTAGATATCAGCAAGTAAACCTTGGAGGATAGGAAAGTTTCTGATGGGTTCTTGCTGTGGAGAGTCAAGGTCAAGATGGCAGGGAAAAAAATCTGTGTTTGGTCAAAATTATATTACCTTTGGCCAAAGGCTATTACAAAACTCACAGAACAAAACCAAAACAAAACAGGTGCCTTGTGAATTCCAGAGTAAGTTGTAAAAGCTCATGCCAGAATAGTGTTGGAACAAATTCTAAGCATGCAAAATACTACTTTAAGAATTTTGTCCTGTAAATTTAAGAATGGTTTTTAATTACAGTAGCTCCCAAACCTTAACTGCGGTTTTGCTTTCCATGGCTTCAGTTATCCACAACCACCAAATATGAAATAGAAAATTCCAGAAATAGTTCATGAGTTTTAAATCATGCGTCATCCTGAGTAGTGTGATGAAACCTTGTGCCATCCTGCTCCATCCTGCCTGGGACATGAATCATTGCTCTGTTCAGCATATCCACTCTGTTGCACCCATTAGTCACTTAGTAGACATCTTGGTTATCATAAAGACTGTTGTGGTATTGGTATTATGGTGCTTGTGTTTAACCCTTTTATTTTTAGTATGGAAATTTATTTATTTTTTTTTTGCTTTTATTTTAGGTTCAGGGATACATGTGCAGTTTTTTACATAGGTAAACTGCATGTCTGTGAGGTTTGATGTACAGATTATTTCATCCCCAAGTAATTAGCATAGTACCCAATAGGTGATTTGTTGATCTTTTCCCTTCTCCCACTTTCCACCCTCCAGTAATCCTCAGTGTCTGTTGTTCTCCTGTATGTACTCATATGTGTTTGTTGTTTAGATAAGTGAGCACATGCAGTATTTTTTTCTTTTCTTTTTTTTTTTGAGATGGAGTCTTGCTCTGTCTGTCGCCCACGCTGGAGTGCAGTGGTGTGATCTCGGCTCACTGCAACCCCCATCTCTTGAATTCAAGCAATTCTCCTGCCTCAGCCTCCTAAGTAGCTGGGATTACAGGCATGTGCCATCACACCCAGCTAATTTTTGTAATTTTAGTAGAAACAGGGTTTCACCATGTTGGCCTGGTCTCGAATTCCTGACCTCAAACGATGCTCCCACCTTGACATCCCAAAGTGCTGGGATTACAGGCGTGAGCCACTGTGCCTGGCCTCAGTATTTGTTTTTCTGTTCCTGTGTTAGTTTGCTTAAGATAATGGTCTCCAGCTCCATCCATGTTGCTGCAGAGGACATGATCTTGTTCTTTTTTATGGCTTCATAGCATTCCATGTTGTATACGGACCATATTTTCTTTATCCAGTCTACCATTGATGAGCATTTAGGTTAATTCCCTGTCTTTGCTATTGTGAATAGTGCTGTGATGAACATAATTGTGCACGTGCCTTCATGGTGTAGAATGATTTATATTCCTTTAGGCATATACCCAGTAATGGGATTGCTGGGCCAAATGGTAATTCTGTTTTAAGTTCTTTGAGGAATCACCACACTGCTTTCTGCAATAGCTGAACTAATTTACATTCTCACCAGTAATGTGTAAGCATTCCCTTTTCTCCACAACCTCACCAGCATCTGTTATTTTTTGACTTTTTAGTAATAGCAAAATATTCTGACTCATATGAGACGATAATCTCACTGTGGGGTTTTTTTTTGGGGGGGGTGGGGGACACAGAGTCTTGCCTCTGTCACTCAGGCTAGAGGTGTGATCATGGCTCACTGCAGCCTCGACCTCTCGAGCTCAATTGATCCACCCACCTCAGCCTCCTGAGTAGCTGGGACTACAGGAATATGCCACTACACCTGGCTAATTGTTTTTGTATTTTTTTGTAGAGATGGGGTTTCACCATGTTTCCCAGGTTGGTCTCAAACTCGTAGGCTCAAGTGATCTGCCCACCTCAGCCTCCCAAAGTGTTGTGATTACAGGTGTGAGTCACTGCACCTGGGCTCATTGTGGTTTTGATTTGCATTTCTCTAATAATTAATGATGTTGAGCACTTTTTAATATGTTTGTTGGCCACATTCTTTTGGAAAGTGTCTGTTTATATCCTCTGCCCACTTTTTAACAGGAAGGTTTGTTTTTTGCTTGTAAATTCGTTTAAGTTCCTTATAGATTCTGGATATTAGATCTCTGTTGGATGCATAGTTTGCAAATATTTTCTCCCATTCTGTAAGTTGTCTGTTTACTCCCTTGATAGTTTCTCTTGCTGTGCAGAAGCTCTTTAGTTTAATTTGGTCTCATTTGTTGATTTTCGTTTTTGTTGCAGTTCCTTTTGGTGTCTTAATCATGAAATCTTTGCCAGGTCCTATGTCCAGAGTGGTATTTCCTAGGTTATCTTCCATGGTTTTTATAGTTTTAGATTTTACATTTAAGTCTTTAATTTATCTTGACTTGATTTTTGTATATGGTATAAGGAAGGGGTCCAGTTTTAATCTTCTGCATGTGACTAGCCAGTTATCCCAGGACCATTTATTGAATAGGGAGTCCTTTCCCCATTACTTTTGTCAGCTTTGTCAATGATCAGTTGGTTGTAGGTATGCAGCCTTATTTCTAGGCTCTCTGTTCTGTCCCATTAATCTGTATGTCTGTCCTCGTACTAGTGCCATGCTGGTTTGGTTACTGTAGCCTTGTAGCATAGTTTGAATTGGGTTAAGCCAACTTCAAACCTGCAGCTTTGTTCTTTTTGCTTAGGATTACCTTGGATTTTTGGGCTTTAAAAAAATTCCTTATGAATTTTTAAACTGTTTTTTCTATTTCATTAGTAATTTGATAGGAATAGCATTGAATCTGTAAATTGCTTTGGGCAGTATAGCCATGTTAACAATGATTCTTCCCATCGATGAGCATGGAATGTTTTTTCATTTGTTGGCATCATCTTTGATTTCTTTGAGCACTGTTTTATAATTCTTTAAGTAGAGATCTTTCACTTCCCTGGTTAGCTGTATTCTATTCACATATCTTTCATTTCCATGGTATTTTATTTTATTGGCTATAGTGAATGGGATTGCATTATTGATTTGGTTCTCAGTTTGGATGTTGGTGTATAAGAATGCTACTTACTATATTTTTGTACATTGATTTTATGTACTGAAACTTTGCTGAAGTGGTTTATCAGATCAAGGAGCTTTTGGGCAGAGTCTGTAGGGTTTTCTATGTATAGAATTGTATTTTCTGCAAACAGATAGTTTGACTTCCCTTCTTCCTGTTTGGATGTCTTTTCTTTCTTTCTCTTGTCTCATTGCTCTGGGAGAACTTCCAGTACTTTGTTGAATATGAGTGGTGAGAAAGGGCATCCTTGACTTGTTCTGGTTTTCAGAGGGAATGCTTCCAAGTTTTGCCCATTTCGTATGATGTTGGCTGTGGGTTTTTAGTAAATGGGTCTTACTATTTTGAAGTGTGTTTCTTCAGTTACTAGTTTGTTGAGGGTTTTTTTTTTTTTTAACATGAAGGGATGTTGAATTGCATCAGAAGCCTTTTCTGCATCTGAGATAATCATGTGGTTTTTGTTTTTAGTTCTGTTTGTATGATGAATCACATTTATTGATTTGTGTATGTTGAACCAATCTTGCATCCACCACTTGATAGTGGTGGATTAACCTTTTTATGTGCCACTGAATTAGATTTGCTAGTATTTTGTTGAGGATTTTTGCATCTATGTTCCTTGAGAAAAATGGCCTGAAGTGCTTGTTTTTGTTTTTTTTTTTGTTTTTTCTGCTGTTGTTGTTGTATCTCTGTCAGGTTTTGGTGTCTGGATGATAGACATAGATGGATGCCTCATAGAATAGATTAGGGAGGAGTCCCTCCTCCTCAATTTTTTGGAATAGTTTCAGTAGGATTGGTACCATCTCTTCCTTACACATCTGATGGAATTCTGCTGTGTATCCATCTGGTCCTGGTTCTACGTTTTGTAGCTTGTGTGTATAGAGGTGTTCATAATAGGTTCTGGGAGTTTTTTGTATTTCTGTGGGGTCAGTGGTAATGTCCTCTTTGTCATTTCTGATTTTGTTTATTTGGATCTTCTCTCTTTTTTTATTAGTCTAGCTAGTGGTCCATCTATCTTATTATTTATTTATTTATTTATTTTCAGAAAACCAACTGCTGGATTCAGTGATCTTTTGCATGTTTTTTCACATCTCAGTTTCCTTCAGTTCAGCTTTGATTTTGGTTATTTATTTTTGTTAGCTTTGGGGTTGGTTTGCTCTTCTTTCTCTATTTCCTCTAGTTTATATGAGTAACCCTTATTTTACTTAATAATGGCCCCAAAGCATAAGAGTTGTGATGCTGGCAATTTGGATTTGCCAAAGAGAAGCTGTAAAGTGCTTCCTTGTCTTACCATGCCTAATTTTAAAATTAAACTTTATCATAGGTATATATGTATAGAAAAAAATTGTGTATGTGTATATACACACACACACACATTATATACACATATACACACACACATATATCTGTACACACACACACACATCTAGCTAGATAGCACCAAAATATATACATCTGTGGTTTTGGACATCCACTGGAATGTATCCCTTGTGGATAGGGGGACTACTGTATCACAAAAAACTAACGGTATGCAAGTACTTCATATTTTATAAAATGTTATTTAAAGAAGAAAACTTGTTTTTTGTATTTGCCATTTATTAAATCATATTCTTTATACATATGCATGTGTACACACACAATGTACTGAGTCTTCTCTCTAGGCTCTGTGGACAAAGTCTTTGGGTTATTTGAACCCAGTCTTCTAAGAGATCCATGTCAGAGGTCTTGTCATTACATCACCATGCCTACTTGAAGCCATATTTCTTTGATTCACCCAGGCTTATGATCTGCATTTCATTCCAGTCTTCTTGGTAAATATTTTTTATATATGTGGTCAAGTTTTCTTTGTTTGGAATTCTGATAATGAGAATTACAAGTGTTGATTAATTATAAACCTAAAATGAGATTGAGGCAATTGTTAACTCATCATGGTTTTGCTGCTTTCCCTCCTTATTGGAGAAGAATTAGGAAGACTTTATAGGGGACTGATGGAAGAATAATTTGCCATGACCATAATTTGAGTCAGAGAAAGTCTCTTATTAAAATTCCCATAAGGCTTATTTAAGGAGCAAGGTCTTTTGAAACGAATGGTGTGGTACTTACTTAATTGCAAAAGTTATGATTTGATTGTCACCTTCTTTGATTTTTCTGCTTGGCTTTCTGTCATCTGATGAGAGATTACTACATTACCTGAGAATCTCATCTTATTAGAGTCACCTCTCCCTAAACTAGAATCCATTCCTAAATAGTAACATTTTCACATCAAGAAAGAGTTAGTATCCTCGGTACTAAATTAGTGCTCTAGATGCCTTTTGACTGCCTTTGTACATTTTTGTTGTTGTTGCACTTTTCCGGACTTTCTAGTGGCCGGTGTTGAGGTATGGGATGGTATGTTGGTGGCTTCATTCAACTTTTTAGCTTCTATCAAGCTTCCCTATCATCTTGCTAAATTCCAAAGGTGTGTTCTTTCCTCATTCTTGGTCACAATAAAACATCACCTGAGACGGGATCAGCCTGACTCGCCCATCCGGAAGGGATGATATGTTTGAGAAATCCTGTTTGTGACACTGGAGGAAGAATTGTGAGTGTTTATATATGATATATATGGAATTGAAGCTTGTCCTTAAAAGCTCTGGCAATTCTCTCTTTGATCACTTTTAGGGACAATAGACTTTTGAGGTGAGAGTTTGTAGTGGCAGAGGAATAGAACTTTGAAATAGGCCTAAACCCTGTACTTTGGATATGGGCCAGACCCATTTGTGTTCCCTGTGGGACTGGTTGACAAGGGAAGAGGAAGCTCTACTATACATTCTCATGTGTTTAGTGTAGCTTGACTCTGCTGATTCAAGATGGGCTAATTGTCAGTGTAATTCCTATGAATTATCTCTGTGATGAAATATCAGCTGGAGCTTCCCAGTAGGTCTCTGGGCCAATTTTGCAGCCGACTTTGAAAAATGGTATGATTCAGAATTTCAGAGTTGCTAAGGTGATTTGAGAAGAAATCAGTTCCCATCAGCCTTCATTATTCATAGTGATGCTGGGAATCAGGACTTTCCTGTGACCTGGCCCAGAGGAAATAAACTGGATGAATATGATTTAGGCTTTCTCATATAGAGTTCACTAGAGCTGCCTCTGTGTATGTGGTATGTGTCCTGTACCGTGTTGTTAGCTCATCTTAGAGCAACAGCAGCTATTATTTATAGTACATACTTCCTCCGTTTTCCAAAAAAGGATATAAGGTGGTAGCCCTCACTCACCCACTTTCTTTCTGGTGGATGCATGACATTATGTTATATACTTTACAAATACCTCCAAACCTTACAACCGCCCTTGTAGAATAAATAATGTCCTCCATTGAAAAATGAGAAAATTGAGGCACATATTAGATGATTTATGCAAAGGCACCCAACTACCAAGGGCAGAACTCGTATGGAACCTGTTCCATCTGACTTAACACCAGTGCTCTTGCCCCTAACCTGAGCTGCTTCTCTGACAGGTATATTGCCCTTTATATTCATGTTGCCCAGCAGTGTTCCTGGCCTAGTGTAGCTGCCAGTGAAGTTGATTGCTTTGATTTGAATCATATTCAGCACCTGGAGTCACTGCACCTTAGCAGCAGCACCATGTGTGTAGTAGGCATTTGGCATTTCTATGTGAACAAAAGGAGCACAGTAGACAGCATACCCATTTTCACAGATGAGAAAACGGAATCTCAGAGAGGACAAGTAACTTGCCTAAAGTCATCCATTACCACTAGTGGCATTTCTGAATGTGAGGGCCATCTGATGTATCTGATGTCAGCTGAATTCATAATTCTTCCAGTCTTCCACATTTTTCACAAACACACCCCCATTTCCAGAAACTCTTCAGGTTTCTTCCAATTGCTTGTTGTCTCTTCTAATTCCTTGTATTACTTCGGTTAAATTCTTTTCCCACTCTTATCCTCAGTGAACCTCATCTCTAAAAGGAGGATAATGATGATACCTACCTTACAGATGGATTACATAAAATAGTGCAGATAAAATGCTGAGTTCAGCACCTAACAGATGCAAATAGTGAAGTAATTAACATACTTCTTCCATATCTATGTGTAGAATCCAACAGTAAGACAGCATTTGTATCCTGCTAACAGAGTGAGGCTGAACTTTAAAAATATGTCTACTTTAAGATACAACACATTTCCAAAGATCACGTATTTTAAGAGAAATCTCATCTGCACAAATGTTGTTACTTTTACATGTTCAGACATCCTTTGGCAGACATCAGACCTCATTACACTGGGTAAAGGTGATGGGAGGGAAGTCTAGGTGTTAGATAATAGTGAGTGTGTGAGTGCCCATAAGACATTGGTACTGTCAGGCTCAGAGCCCGTCTTCTTCCTTTACCCAAGCCTGATGTGTTGCTTACCCTTATTGTGGCAAGGAATTTCTAAATAACCATGATTAAGAGGCTTATTTTAGTTTTTTCTTCCACTGTGATCTCTCCCAGAAAAAGACTCAGAAATCCTTGTACTTGGTCTGATCTCTTCAGCAAAACCCACCTTCAGTAGCAAGTCTGTGGCTGTAGAGTTGGCCTTTACTTTGTCTTGTCCAGTGGGATCCTGTCTCTTATTCTTTTGATGATCTCATTCTTCCGAAGTGTATTTCTTATAACAGAAGTTCTTTTTGTTTGAATAAACAGTTTAAATGGACATGCCTTTAGAGATAACTGAGCCGGGACTGGAGCCCTGCTTCTTATCAGACAGTACAAAACACAGCCATTTTTTTTAAGTGAACAGAGATTTCCTTTGATTTCAAAAGAATGTTGAGGGGAATTACTTTTAGTTTAAAAGCTCCTTGAGGGCAGAACTCACTTCTCATTCTACACTGACTCTTCTCAGCACCCATCCAGAACCTTGCTGCACATGATGATGCCCTGTATAAGCTGGCTTCATTCATTTCAGTGGCTTTTGTTCTTATTTGACTAGAAATGAAGGATAATTTATTCATTTCTTCAACCAGTATTGTGTTTAGCATAGTAAACAAGACAAGGTCAATCCCTTACAGAACTTATATCCTAGTAAGAGAGACAAGTAAAAGAAAATAAATAAAAATAATTACAAGGTACATGATTGTTTTGAAGAAAACAAGAGGCTGAGATAGAGAATAGTGGAGAGGAGGCAGCCTTTCTAGATAAGATGGTCAGAAAACGCTTGCCTGCATCTTCTGAGGAGTTGACATCTAAACTAAAACCTGTAGGATAAGGAAGAACAGGGCCTGAACCATGCAGGCAGAAGATTCATTAACTCTGTAGGCCACTGAGGCTGGAAAAAGTATGGCCTGTTTGAGGATCTAAAATAAAGTGTAGCTGTAGGGTCCTGAGCAAAGGAGAGAGTAATAGGTTATAAAGTCGGAGGGAAGGCAGGGGCCAGCCATATGAGGCCCTTATAGCCACTGATGAGTTGGATTTTATTCTCAGTGCAATAGGAAAGAAACTTAAGGCTGATGTGATTAGATTCATTTCTGTATTTTTAATTATGTTTGTTGCTGTGAGATGATGATAGCCTGGACCAAGGTAGATGGAGGTGGAAAAAAGTGGTTGGGTTTGAGTTATACCAATGTTTCAGGGACAAAATTGATAGGACTGCTAAAGGCAGGAGGCGGGGGTGAGGGAAAAGGAAGGATCGGGGATGATTTTGAGCAAATGGAAGGATGGTGATACCATTCCTGAGATGGGGAAGACTGGGGAGTAAGGAGACAAGATTTTGTGATGAGGAAGGGATGTGACTCAAGAGTTTTGCTTTGGATGTGTTAAGCTGCAGATTCTATTAGCGCGGTGGCTCACACCTGTAATCCCAGCACTTTGGGAGGCTGAGGTGGGCAGATCACCTGAGGTCAGGAGTTTGAGACCAGCCTGGCCAACATGGCGAAACCCTCTCTCTTAAAAATACAAAAATTAGCCGGGCGCAGTTGCAGGCGCCTGTAATCCCAGCTACTTGGGAGGCTGAGGCAAGAGAATCACTTGAACCCAGGAGGCAGAGGTTGTAGTGAGCTGAGATCTTGCCACTGCACTCGCCTGGGGGACCCAGCCAGACTCGAAAAAAAAAAAAAAAAAGAAGACAACTATCAGATCTCATCAGACTTACTATCATTAGAATAGCATGGGAAAGACCTGACCGTGCTATTTAATTACCTCCCACCGGGTCCCTCCCGTAACATGTTGGAATTGTGGGAGCTATAATTCAAGATGAGATTTGGGTGGGGACACAGCCAAACCATATCACAGATTTTCACGAGATAATCAGGGACTAAAATATCCAGCTGCTTGAGCTGTTTTTGGGTTGGGGCTCAGGAATCTGTATTTTTAGCAAATGATTCTGATACAGGTGATCCATAGGTCATACACTGAGAAACATTGAGTCTGGAAAGACTTCTGGCTGGATTGAGAATTTGCTGCTTCAAGATTCTGGCTGCAGCAAAACTGTAGCACCACAGTTATTTTACTGCAAGATATCCATTTGAAATATATTTATGCCACCAAGGACCAGGAAGGTTACACTTGGCGCCATGAAACTATTGTCTGAGCTTGTTTTTTGGAAAAATCCATATCTGGATGATATGACTGAGTCATCAGCAGTGCCTGGCTGGCTGTGTTCTAATAGGTCAGATGTAACTTAAGCCCCAAAGTTCTTAGGACAGCCATAAATTAGTCTGAAGGTGGCTGAGATAAAGCAAGGGTACTTGTCGCCCCCAGATTAGAATCAAGGGCAACAAAGCTGCCTGGAAATCGGAAACCTAGGAGAAGGTTTAGACCAGAGACAGGCAGCAATACTTTCTGAGAATTTTACTAACAGAAAAATAAGGAAGATACAGAATCATGTTTATCAAACTTGAGGATTTATAAGAAATACCTGTATAGCTTCTTTATTTTTGTTTATTTTTATTGTTATCTATTTATTTTTGAGACAAGGTCTTGCTCTGTTGCCCAGACTGGAGTGCAGCGGCTCAGTCACAGCTCACCGCAGCCCCGGAGTGGGCTCAAGTGATCCTCTTATCTCAGCCTCCTAAGTAGCTGGGACTATAGGTGTGCACCACTACACCTGGCTAATTTTTCTTCCCCCATAGAGATGGATCTCACTATGTTGCCCAGGCTGGTCTGGAGTTCCTGGGCTCAAGCAGTCCTCCCAGCTAAGTCTCTGAGAGTGCTGGGATTCAGGCATGAGCCGCCATGCCTAGTGTGAATAGCTTCTTCAAATGTAAAATCCTGTGCTTCCCTCCCAGGGAGTCTGATTAAGCAGCTTTGGGTTGTGGCTCAGGAATCTGTATTTTTCGCAAGTGATTCTGATACAGGTGATCCATAGGTCATACACTGAGAAACATTGAGTCTGGAAAGACTTCTGAGATCATCTAGTTAGCCCTCTCTTACAAATGGGGAAATTAAGGTCTAAGGAGGAGAAGGGGCTTGCCCAAAGTTGCAGAACAAGTTGCAAAGTCAGTGCAGCTCTACTAACGTACATTTCTTCATTTTGCAATTTACTCTTCATCCTAGTGGCTAGATGAAAAGCAAGTCTACCCTCCTAATTCCCAGCTCCCCTTCTTTCACGCTATTTTTTATTTTCTTTGTTTCCAGAGCACCTTCTAGTATGATAATAATTTACTAATTTACTGTGTTTATTGCTATTTTCCTCGCTTCACTAAAATGTAAGCTTCACAAGGGCTCTGATTTTTGTTTGTTTGTTTTCACTAGAGTAACCTATGTGCCTCGAACAGCACCTGACCCATAGTAGGTGTTCAATGAGTATTTATAAATAGATGGGTGAAAAATATTTTGTTAAACTGTACGTAAGTTAACAGGTATTATGTACCAGCCGTTAGGCATTAGCACAGAATAGAGTAGAATATTTTCTTTTTCACATTTGATTCTAGCTTGAATTAGAGGTTACAGAAACAGCTTCTTTATTTAAGGTTAATTAGAGACCAATCATATATACAATAATAATATATGAATAAGAATAGCAACAATAACAACAGTGATAACTTCCACTTATGGAATATTTATCTGCCCAACACATACCATATGAAGTTCTGAGCTAAGACCATCAGACCATTGTCTCATGTAAGTCTTAGTACAGCCCCAGGGTAGAGGAACGAACTAGTATTGTCTGTTTTCCAAAG
This sequence comes from Trachypithecus francoisi, assembly GCF_009764315.1. Classification (NCBI taxonomy): domain Eukaryota; kingdom Metazoa; phylum Chordata; class Mammalia; order Primates; family Cercopithecidae; genus Trachypithecus; species Trachypithecus francoisi. The sequence goes on from NW_022681467.1 coordinate 40,740,200, forward strand.
GAGGAAACCGAGGCTCCGGACGTGAAATTACTGTTTAAGGTTACATAGCCAGTATGGATTTAGGACCTGTGATCCCAAGGATTACATTCTTAACTACCAGTTACATTCAGTATTAGGCTTGGGGAATTCTCTCTTTGCAGAAGGAATTGAAAATGCCAAAGATTAGGCAAGCATTGCTATTTGGGGTGTCCTTGGGCCAAGAATACCAACCTCTAAGGTAGTATAAAACCACAGGCTGGAAAGATGCATTTTTTTTTCAGCCCAACTTTCCAGCATTTACCCACACTCTCAAGTCTTCCATACTCACATTACAAAGAACCTTTCGTCTTGAACTATTAGGGTTTTCTCACTTCTCAGACACCCTCCCTGAAGCAGGCCAAGGAAAATTCCTGTGGTGACAGGCCATTTCTAGGGAGGCCACTGTAGCACTTCACACTTGCTCTCACTCCACCCACTCAAGGAAGGGTAGACAGACAGAGGGCCCTTCACCCAGCTCCTATACTACTTTCCTGTGGAGACCTCAGGAAGGGGCCAAGGATCATGATTTTCTAAATGTGGGCACAACAGACCTCTTGTAAGACTTTGAGTTCTTGAAACACTGTACCTATTAAACTGGTTGTGAGCACACAGAATAAAGTATCACCACCCACTGTGGATAATGTCAGCATTCATTCCCACCCCTGACAGCCAAGACCGGCCCGGCTTGGAATCATTGAACACTCCACACACATGGCAGCAGAGCCCCTTGCCCCACAGCTGCAGACACAGGTTGAACACTGGTGCACCCATGGGCTTTTATGAAGAGAGAGGCTTGTAACACCCATTGCTGTCTTTACACACACAGCGCACCAGGTACTGTGCTGAGAACTTTACAGCCGTGATTTCATTTAATTCTTATAATACATGTGATGAGGCACTGCTGTCCCACTTCTGTAGATGGGGAAGGCCTGGAGAGATTGGTAACTTGACAGAGTCTCATGGCATCTGCAACAGGCAGAACCACGTTTTAAACAAAGGTTGAGTTAGTTCTAAAACCTGTGCTTTGCTAGTCGGCTCTTCTGCAACACTGGTTAAGAGCGTGGACTCTAGAGCCACGCTGCCTGGATTTGAGTCTTTTTTTTTTTTTTTATTGAGATGGAGTCTCGCTCTGTCGCCCAGGCTGGAGTGTAGTGGCCGGATCTCAGCTCACTGCAAGCTCCGCTTCCCGGGTTTACGCCATTCTCCTGCCTCAGCCTCCCGAGTAGCTGGGACTATAGCTACTTGCCACCTCGCCCGGCTAGTTTTTTGTATTTTTTTAGCAGAGACGGGGTTTCACCGTGGTAGCCAGCATGGTCTCGATCTCCTGACCTCGTGATCCGCCCGTCTCGGCCTCCCAAAGTGCTGGGATTACAGGCTTGAGCCACCGCACCTGGCCAGATTTGAGTCTGGACTCTGCCACTTACTAGTTGGGAGACATTGGACAGGTTACTTAGCTACCCTCCTCCTTGGGCTGTTCATCTGTAACATTTGGATAATAATGTCCTCGTAGCATGGGTTGCTGTGAGGATTAAAAGAATCCATATATGTAAAGCACTCAGTGTCTGGTGCATACAAAGCACTAAATGCCAGCCATTATTATTAATTTATATATCAACTCCTTTTTTCCCTCTAGATGATAGAAATTAATCTCAGGAGTTTGAGGTTTTTCCAACTACCCACCCTCACCCCCAACCCCTGCCAGGGGCTGCATCTGTATTCCCAAGGGGCTTAGATTGTCACCTGGCATATAGTAGCCTCAAGTAAATGCTGGTGATGATAATATGGCAGTGCCAAGACATTGGGGGTGTGGGAAGGCAAGGTTAGGGGATGGCATCTGCGCCTCGTCAGCATCTATCTTCCATGGTGTATCCTGAAAGTGGGAAAGGCGCTGTCCAGATAGATGCTCATCTTGTGGACAGAACAAAAACGGGGAGGCAACCATTATTTCACATACAGCAAGTTACCGTTAATGCCGTGACAGTGAATCTATATTTAATTAATTTAAAAGATAGGGGAAGTAAGAGTATTATTCACTAAGTTCTTGGTCAAGGCACATTAAATCAAAGCGGTTAGCACTTAGAACTCTGCCTGGGATACATTATCTCAGACAAGCTTCAAGGTATGCCTTTCTTTGGAATGAATTGTCACTTTCCAACCACCACCACCCAACCTGTGATCTGACCACAGTGTCTTCCTCCTGTCTCCTTTCCCTCTGGGTGCCTGGGCGGGCTGGGGTTCTCCACTGTTCTGCCACCAACGTAAGCTTTGTCGTGACTATACTTTCCACTTCTCTTCTAGCTTAAGAGTTGGACAGTGGAGGACCTTCAGAAGAGGCTCTTGGCCCTGGACCCCATGATGGAGCAGGAGATTGAAGAGATCCGGCAGAAGTACCAGTCCAAGCGGCAGCCCATCCTGGATGCCATTGAGGCTAAGAAGAGACGGCAACAAAACTTTTGAGCAAGGCCAGGCTCTGAGGGCCCCAGCTCCACCCAGGCTTTGGGTGAATTCTGGATGGCTTGCCTCACATTTGTTAGCCAGCACTTCTACTCTGTCGTCTCTCCACAGCACCTTTGTGAACTCAGGAATGTGCGCCAGTGGGAAGGGCTCTCTTGACAGCCAGCGTGCCATCTTGATGTGTGTATGTACATTGGTCAGGTATATTATTTCAAAGGATTTATATTGGCGCTTTTAACTCAGAGTTTTAAACCCCAGGAACAGAGACTCCTAGTTGAGTGATAGCTGGGAAAGTTTTACATTGTCTGTTTGTTTTTCTTCTCCCAATAGCTTTCAATTGTTCTTTCTGGAAGACTTTTAAAATATATATAAATATGCATATATATATATAAATTATAAATAGATTCCCCACTCAGTGTGGTGGCATCTCTGTACAGGTACAGTTTTAAACAGTTTGCCTCTTCTGTAAGATTATGGTACTGTGGAACATGAGGGCAGAGGACACCGGGAGGCTGTTAGGGGGTCACTGAATCCCAGGAGCCAACCTCCCACTTTGCAGGGCTGCATTTAAAAATTAGGTTTGGGACGGTTCTTTTACCATGGTTTCAGCCTTGTGTGGTCATCACTGGCTTCTGGAGCTATTGGTGATGTCCAAGGGAAACCTTTGAGAGTTTGTGTTTACTCTTTGAGTCCCAGGAGAAGCCTGGTACCCTCTTTGCAAATTGGCCTTTGCTCTTTCAATGCCTTTCATCCATCTCCACTCTCTCAACTGCCTAAAGTCACAGCACAGAAACTGCCCAGTGCCTTAAAAGGAGACATGATCCACTGAGGGGATAGGTCTACCAGGAACTCTCAGCAAACACAGGGCTGTGTTCAGTCCATAAAGGAAAAGCATTTTCAAAGCTCTCATTGTTCATGTAAAAATCATACACGTGGCATTTTGCTCCACATTCCTTACACACAGGGGTAGAAGGGATTGCTTTTGTGACTCACATTCAAATATGTGACTGTTTTCTTTTCTCTTTCACTGCTAAGCAGCCTGGAAAGGATAAATGAATATTAGACTAAGATTTGTTCTCCAGGAGGCTCAACCTGAACACACAGAATGTTAGAGCTGGAACGGACTATCGAGATCATCTGGTCTGACCCTCTTGTACGGATGATCAGAAAACTGAGGTGTAGAGGGGAATGGCAAAAATCACAAAGCAAGTTAGCATAAAAGCTCGGACTAGAATTCAGGGTCCTCACTCCCAGGCCACCGAACCATGCAGCCCCTTCTTTGGGGGAAGAGACCTGTGTCAGTCTTGGTTCATTATTCCAGGGAACCTTGCTGACAGAAACTTGCTCTTGCCTTGTCTCTTCAGTAGGTATGATCTGGCTGTAAAAAGATTGCCTAGACGAGCCAGATCATTCAGTTTCAGCAAGTCCTTGAGCTCCGCAACATCTGCCAGATATAGCAGACAAGCACCCATGGAGGCAGGTTTCGGGCCTAAAGCAGATCAGAGGGCTTTGCAAAAGACAGCATAGAGCCATCTTCCTGCAACTTTACCTCTTTCCCTCAGATGGGGAGCCATGACTGGCTTGCACCTCAGGATACTGTAATTTGACTCCATAATTGCTTTTGCTCCTGAAACCTGGGAATCAACGGAAAGGCAGGGAATGTCCCTCTTCTGTGGCCAGGTTCTGTTATTTGCAATTAAAGCAAGTTTTTAAAAAATGCAAGAGGCAGTTGTTAGTCTTCAGGGCTTGGCCACTGAAATAGCTATGTGGCAGATACTGAAAACAGAGGACAATTTGAGGATCTTGCTGGAATAATAAATGGCAGCTACCATTTGTTGAGCACTTATTATATATCAGGCACTGAGCTGGGTAGGCTCTAAACTTCATGATAACCCTATGACTTAACTACTTTATCTCCATTTTGTAGATGAAGAAATAAGTTCAGAGAGTGATTCCTTCCCAAGGTCATGCAGCTAGTAAATGATAGAATCAGGACTCATAGCATCACTATAGGGGAGCAATATTTACACAAAAAAGGAGAGTCCCAAGCCTATTTAAAATAAAGTGACCACCTTTTCTTGCATAGACTCTCTAACTGGCATTTTTAGGTTGGAAAGACAGCTGAATTAGTTAAGTCTGATAGCCAAGTAAGTCTTAAAAACCAAAGCATCCACGATGCATACCCCTGCACCATTTGCTGTGCGAATTAATAGTTCTGTCTCTCTCTCTCTCTCTTTTCTCTTTTTATTTTTTGAGACGGATTTTCACTCTTGTCGCCCAGGCTGGAGTACAATGGCACGATCTCGGCTCACTGTAACCTCCGCCTCCTGGGTTCAAGCAATTCTCCTGCCTCAGTCTCCTGAGTAGCTGGGATTACAGCATTTGTCACCATGCCTAGATTTTTTTTTTTTTTTTGTATTTGTAGTAGAGATGGGGTTTCACCATGTCAGTCAGGCTCCTGACCTCAGGTAATCCACCCGCCTTGGCCTCCCACAGTGCTGGGATTATAGGCATGAGCCACCGCTCCTGGCCTCTCTTTCTTTTTTAAACAAAGAACTTTGCACTTGGCCAGACAGGAGGAGAAAGCCCATTTTCTCCCTTCCTAAGCTAGATCCAAATAAAAGAAAGTTCAGTTTCCCCATAACCATTCTTGGGTCATGAACTTTGATCTGGAGTTTGTTTTGTTTCAGGCATGTGTGCACCCAGCTTGCTGATCCAACAAAGTCTATTGCTTACCAGCTTGATGGAGCCTTTTGGCCAGAAGTCAATTTGTTTTGGATCAGAGAAATTTCCTGACAAGGTATATTTGTTTTCTAGTGACAGAAAGGCAAAGGAGCAAGTCCTAGTTTGTTGTTGTTGTTGTTAAATACTAAATTTAAGATATATCAGCTTGTTTTCCTTGAGCCTTGGGCTTCAGTCATTGCTTGAGCATTTGCAGCTCGAGCTTCCAGGGAAATTTGAGGTCCTCGTTTGTCCTCTGCTTTCAAGAACAATGACCTGATTCTGTCTTTAAAAAAAAAAAAAAATCTCAGAATCCTTTTTTTTTTTTTTTTTTTTTTTGACATGGAGTCTTGCTCTGTCGCCCAGGCTGGAGTGCAATGGTGCCATCTCAGCTCACTGCAACCTCCGTCTCCCGGGTTCAAGCAATTCTTCTGCCTCAGCCTCCCAAGTAGCTGGGACTACAGGCGCTGCTCCATCACGCCTGGCTAATTTTTGTATTTTTAGTAGAGACGGGGTTTCACTATATTAGCCAGGTGGGTCTTGAACTCCTGACCTTGTGATTCACCTGCCTTGGCCTCCCAAAGTGCTGGGATTACAGGCGTGAGCCGCCGTGCCCGGCCAAAAATCTCAGAATTCTTTAAGAATATCTTAATTGCTCCATCAGTAATTTTGAAGCAGAAATTTTGAATTTCCTTTTTTTTTCTTTTTTGTCCTTTTCCCCTAGCCACCAATTGGATGGATGAATGTTTGACGGGGAAGAGGAAGGGTGGGAGGATGCATGGATGAGTGGATGAGTGGATCAATAGACGTATTGATAAATAGAGCCAGTCATCTGAAGCAACTTGAGAATTGTAGCCTTAACTCCTTGAGACTATAGATATCGATCCAGGAAACATTTAGCACCTGCCAGATGCCAGAAATTTATACCATTTAAAGCTCAGTAAGTCTTTTCAATATCAGGAATGAGAGAAGTGACATCATGATACATCCTATGGGTATTAAAAAGCCAATAGAATATTATGAATAATTTTTCGCTAATAAATTTAACAACTTCAACAAAATAGACAAATTCCTTGAAAAATAAAAAGTACCAAAATTCATTCAAGAAGAAATAGATACCAGCCTGAGCAACATGGCAAAATCCCATCTCTACAAAAAAAAAAATTAGTTGGGCTCGGTGGCACACACTGGTAGTCCCAGCTGGTCAGGAGGCTGAGGTGGGAGGATCACCTGAGCCCAGGGAGGTCGAGGCTGCAGTGAGCCATGGTCTCACCACTGCACTCCAGCCTGCATGACAGAATGAGACGCTGTCTCAAAAAAAAAAAAAGAAGAAGTAGATAATCTGAATAGCCCTATATCTATAGAAACTTAATAGTGCTGGGAGATATAGGTATTATTATCCTCATTTTACAGATGTGAAAATTGAGGCTCGGAGAGGTAAAGTCTATTGCTCAAGGTCATGTGGCTAGAATATGGCAGAGCCAGGATTCAAATCCAGGTCTTCTGATTCTTATTCCAGTGTCCTTTCCGGCATACCATGTTGCCTCTGAAGATTGCAGCTCCTTATTTACTAGAAATTTGTTCCTGCCCAATCTACATCTCCACTTCACCCCATCTTTTCTTAAGCACTATGTTTATGTTGTCATCACTATTATATTCATCGTCTTGGGAATACATGTTCTTGTTTGTGTTTGGAAAAAAATTCTTTTACCAGCTTGCACTCGGACCAACTTGGAAAAAAAAAAAAAAGCTTAAATGCTGTTGCTATGTACAGTTTAAAATGTGAAGTTTGTAGCTTTAACTTTTTGTAAGAAAATCTAATAACACTGGCTTAAGGGCTGACTTGAAATGCTATTTTGTAAGGTTTGGATGTAAGTAATCAATTGAGGTCAGCAGTTTGTATAAGTATGAGATGTAGCTTCCTCCATTGTCCCCACTCCTTTTTTTTTTTAAGTTTGAGATGCTTCCTGTGTTTTTATGTTAGAATTGTTGTTCTCCTTCCTTTCTTCTTCCTATACCTCATCACCTATGTTTTAAATAAACTGTCCTTTGGACCACAAACCCTTATTAATGAGAACCTCCATATATAGCCTGGATAATGGTGCTGTGAACAATCTTTGTGACATCGACTCTGGTGTGTTTATTCTAAGATCCAAAGCTGGGGAGAGAGGTAGGTAAACTTTTGTTGGGCTTCTGTTGTGTGTCAGGGTACTGAGCCACTTGTCAGGAATATAAAGATGAACCAGACACAGTTCTTGCAGAGCATTTGGGGAGTTAACCAAGCACAAAAACACACAACATTGAACATACCATGGTAGAAGAAGTTACAGGGCCTGTGGATACACAGAAGAGGGAGTGACGGTTCTGCGGGGATGTCCAAGGAAACTCTTCTAGAGGAGACAATATACCTTGAAACTTTAAAAATGAAGAGATGGCTAGGTTAATAAAGAGTAGGAAGTGAGGGGGAGAAGGCATCCTGGACAGAAGAACCCGCCTGTGTAAAGCCTCTAGTGTGAGATGTCGATCACCTTGGAATCCTTCATTCCCACCTGCTGCATGAAGCCAGGCCAGACGTGGCCCAGCATTCAGAGGTGGAGCAGCAGGTTTCTGCCCTGTTATGGCCCGTTCTTATCCAGGAATAGTTCTCCAGCCTGACCCTGGGTTTTTTTTTTCAGTCTTAAAATTTGACCCCACAGCAGAGAGGGAATAGAGTTACATTGAAAAGTAAGTGTAGTTCTCTTGAGTCAAATTGCTATACAGTATTTAATAGAATAGTTCCACAGTCTGTGTGAATAACTGTCATGTTATTCTGTGGGCCTTTCTTGGAGTGGGGTGATAAGTGTGTTTATCGTTCCCTAATTTACTCACCTCACTCCTTGAAATATTTAGTGTACCTTCCTTCCTGTGGCCAGGGTTGATGACAGATGTTCCTTATTGGTCACACTGAGAACCTGTGGCCAGATGAAAGAAAGAAGGAGGGATGAAATAAGTTTATATTTATTAAGTACTTATTATCTGCCAGGCACAATGCAGAGCCATTTAGATGACTTCATTTGTTTTCTCACACACACTCTTAGGTACGTGATAGTGTACCCTTTCTATAGACAGACGGACTTTTACAGTGTGCAGTACTGCCCACCAGGGGGTGTTTTGGAAATGGAGGAGAGTGTTTTTGTGGTGACAGCAATTGAGGAGCCCTACCAGCATTTAATGGGCAGGGGCAGGTTTGCTAGATGCTCTGCAATGCATTCTGGGACAGTCCTGCATAACAAACATCTGTCCAGTGTCCAGCACACCATTCAGATGTTCCACTGATTATTGATTTTGGTGAAAATTTTGTTTATAAACATGTGATACTAAACCAAAGTTCATTTACATGTAAACACAAAGTACTTTTTATATGGTTTTACTGTGTGTGTGTGTTTTTTTTGTTGTTGTTTTTTTTTTTGAGAATGAACTGTGAAGAATGGAGAGTCACTTGTAGTTTGTTTTGTTTGGACCTTTACTAAGAGTTGTTCTCCATTTCAGAAAACCACGTCGTCAATGGCAGTGATGATTGTGATTTTTGAGTCACTTGTTCAAGATTAGTTTAGATCTGTAGCTGTTGTTTTCACAGAAATTCTATATAACATGTAAACACATGGTAATTTCAGAGAATGATGAAGTACATTAAAAAGAAAAGAACAGGGTAATGGGATTGAAAGTAACATGTGCGCACGCGCGTGTGTGTGTGTGTGTGTAGGGAGAGATGGCTTTATATAGAATGATAACGCTTCTGGAGAAATGATGTTTATTTATTTATTTTATTATTATTATTATTATTTTGAGACGGAGTCTTGCTCTGTCGCCCAGGCTGGAGTGCAGTGGCGTGATCTCGGCTCACTGCAAGCTCCACCTCCCGGGTTCATGCTATTCTCCTGCCTCAGCCTCCCGAGTAGCTGGGTTTACAGGCGTCTGCCACCACACCCAGCTAATTTTTTGTATTTTTAGCAGAGACGGGGTTTCGCCGTGTTAGCCAGGATGGTCTTGATCTCCTGACCTCGTGATCTGCCCACCTCGGCCTCCGAAAGTGCTGGGATTACGGGCGTGAGCCACCGTGCCCGGCCGAGAAACGATGTTTATAATGAGACCTGCATGACAAGAAGGAGCCAGCTAGGCTGAGGGAACAGCAAGAACAAAGACCCTGAGATAAGAACAAAAGTTTGGCTTGTTGGAAGAATGGAAGGATTCTTCTCTGGCTGGAACAGCGTGTACAAGGTGGGTGACGGCAAGAATGTTCAGGGCCTTATGGTCCATGGGAAGGGGTTTGGGTGTTACTGCTGATGAGATGGAGAGCCGTCAAAGGGTTTTAAGCAAGCAACTGGCATGATTTATGCATTTTGAAACTATGCCTTCACGAAATAGTGCTCAGCTTCAGTCATCAGGAAAATACAGCCAGCCCTCTGTATCCATGGATTCTACATCAACCAATCACAGATCAAAAATATTAGGAAAAGAAAAATGGCCCAGCACAGTGGCTCATGCCTGTAATCCCAGCACTTTGGGAGGCTGAGACTGCTGGATCATTTGAGGTCAGGAGTTCAAGGCCACCTTGACCAACATGGTGCGACCCTGTCTCTACTAAAAATACAAAAATTAGCTGGGTGTGGTGGCGTGCCTGTAATCCCAGCTACTTGGGAGGCTGAGGCAGGAGAATTGCTTGAACCCGGGAGGCAGAGGTTGCAGTGAGCCGACATTGTGCTACTGCACTCCAGCCTGGGTGACGGAGCAAGCCTCCGTCTCAAAAAAAAAAAAAAATTGTATCTGTTTTTCTTCTTCTTATTCCTTAAACAATACAGGATAACAGTAATTTGCATAACATTTACATTATGTATTTTGCATAGCATTGTATTAGGTATTATAAATAATCTAGAAATTATTTAAATTATACAGAAGGATGTGCATAGGTTATATGCAAATACTAGGACATTTCATATCAAGGACTTAAGCATCTGCATGCAGATTTTGGTATCCATCAGAGTTCCTGGAACCAATTCACTGCAGATACCAAGGGACAACTATACAGATTAAAACCTTAATGCATTACTACCATGTATGCACGATAATAACTAAAATGGAAGAAATAGAAATGCCAGGTACTGGTGAGGATGTGGAGCAACTGGAACTCTTGAGTACTGGTGAATATACCTGTGACTTAGCAATTCCTTCCCTAGGTATTTTCTCAACAGAAATGTATGCGTTTTTACCACAAGACATGTACTAGAATATTCATAATGGCATTTATAATTTTGCCATACCGGAAACCATCCAGATGCCCAGTGGCAGCATAAATAAATTACGTAGATTTGCATAGTGGAATACTATACAATAATGAAAATGAGCTACCTATAGCTACTGTGGAAATAAGCAAAAGGGTATTGTGAGCTTGCTACAGCAAAGAAGTCAGCCACTGTTACCTGCATTTTGGCAGAAACTCAAAGGCAGGTAAAGGAATGGGAAAGCTCTACAGTAGAAAAAAAGGAAGGCTTCAGGGATGCCCTGTTGGAAGCTGTTGGCCTGGGAAAGCTGTAGGAGAGCTAACTATGTGATTGGACATCCTATGTGATTGATTTAGGGGTGCATATTTGGTTTCTCTGTTTGATCCTAAGTTGGAAGTGGGGACAAAAATTGGGGAAGCTGTCAATTATTAATCAAGTCCTGACCATTTTGACTTGATTGTTACAGAAGTTATTGTTTAGCTTCCTGGATTGCCACTGGAGATAGCAATCTGGCTTCCTGCAAGTCTGACATAGCAGGCTGGCAACCTGGGCTATTTATTGTAGATATGGGGTTGGTTTCCTGGGCAGGTTACTGCAGGTTGTGGGTCAAAGTTCCATTTTTATATATATTCTGGGATTGTCCATTTGTACATTCAGTCTCTCACTATGTGCAGCAATATGGCTGTATCTTTCAAATATTTAAATGAAGCTAGACATATCCATTGATGGATGAATGAATAAGCAAAATAGGGCCTACACATACAATGGAATATTATTCAGCCTTAAGGAGGAGGAAATTCTGACACATGCTACAACGTGGATGAACCTTGAGACTATTATGCTAAGTGAAATAAACCAGTCACAAAAGGACAAATACATGATTGCACTTACATAAGGTACTTAGAGTAGCAAGGTCTCTTCATAGAGACCAAGTAGAATGGCGGTTGGCAGAGGGAGGGAGAGAGGGATGGGGAGTTAGTGTTTAATGGGCACAGAGTTTCAGTTGAGGAAGATGAAAAAGCTCTGGAGACAGATGTTCTTATGCAACAATGTGAGTGTACTTAATGCCACAGAACTTTACTTTTAAAAATGGTTAAAATGGTAAATTCCGTATGTATTTTGCCACAGTATAAAAGCCAGACACAAAGTAGTACATACTGTGCAATTCTATTTATATACAGTTCAGAACCAAGGAAACCTACTCTATGATGTTAAAAGTCAGGGCACCGTTTACCTTTGTTGGTTGTGGGGTGGTGACTGGATGCGAGTGTGAGGAGGGACTACAATGCTACTCAAGTTCTAATTCTTTATTTGAGTGCTTGTTTCACAAGTGTGTTCATGTTGAGGAAATTTATCAGTGTGAACCCTTAGGATCTGCTTTTTTTCCCCATATGTATTTTATACTTGAATAAACAAACCTTTTTGTCTTCTAACTCCACTGGGCTGTTTTAGAAGCTTCCAAGATCATGGATGGGAAGGCCCCTTGGAAACTACCTAGGCCTATGCAGATGTAAGGGATGGTTACTCTTAGCCCATGAGTATTTATCCCAGCCAGCATCTTGTTCTGATGAATGATCCAACAGAGGCCCAAGGCTTGGCAGTGTCAAGTCTGGATTCAAACTTAGGCTTCTTGACTCCAGTGTTCACTCTGAGACGCCAAGGCCTCAAGTGTAAGAGTGAGTCTCTTAGATAAGCAAACCCCTTCCTTTCCCAGTGCCCTCTGCTTGGAATTGCTTTGCCCTCCAGAGGAAAACAAGAGCCCTGGTAGAGGCTGCTGAGCTCTATTTCCTTCCTTTGCATTTTTTTTTTTTTTTTTTTTTTTTTTTTTTTGCTTCTTTAATATTTAACCTTGTGCCAGGCATTTTCATATATATTATCTTACTTGAACTTGACCATAACACTCTGAGGTGTGGATGTTATTAAACTAAGGTAAGTGAAGAAACAGGCTCAGAGAGACAAAGAAACCCAACCAAGATCAAACACCTCATAAGTAGCAAAGATTCAAGCTCAATTCTTTCTGGCCTTAACCACATTCTTTCCTCTGCACCGCATGGCATCCCTCATATTCTCCCATTTTATTCAAATATTTTAAATAACTTACTGTCTGAAGCCAACACAGAAACACAGAGCAGAGATAGAAGCAGGGAAAAATGTCATGATGACTTCAGTGGAACCTCTGGATCCACCTGTACTTAAGTCACTTTGTTGGGTCTCTTTCACTTGTACCTGAAAGATTCCTTATTGATCTAGGTAGGTAGGAAAAGATGGCGGGGAGGTGGGGTGGGGGTTGGATACCAGTTGGAGGTTGGTCCTGATACAATACCCCTTAGAGGTCAACAGGTCCAATCTAAGGTCACACAACTGATGAGTGGCAGGGCCAATATTTGAACCCAGATGTGACTTCAAAAACCAAGGTATGTACAATTCTTTCTCTTGAATGAATGAATTTCCTGAGGGTTCTGAACCCTGCCCTTTTGAACAAGGTTAAATACCAGCCTATAACTGCCCTTGTCCTTCTCTCCTTTCTAGCAGACAGGATTCTGAAAGACACTCCCCTGTGCCCCACCCTCCCCTTCTCAAAGACTCCTGTCTTATAAGATTATCTTCTCAACTTACTAACTTCCTGGAGAATGCTTTCCACACCGGCAGGGCCGGACTGGCCTGAAGTATGAGGTCTGGTAGTGAGGACCATCCCAGCCAGCACCTCAGGGCTGCCTTCAGATAGAAGAAACTTATTATAGGACCCACACTTCAAAGCTACTTCCTTCAGTGGTGCCTGGGAAGTTAAGTTTACCAAAGTGATAATAGTGGAAAGTGGTGCTGAGTGAGTACAATCTGGTATTAAAAAGCCTGAGTTTGAATCCCTGATCTGCTGCTTTTTAACTGTCTGACCATGGATCTTGGTTTTTTCATGTGTTCAGTGGTGATACTACTATTTTATTATTGTTGCTGTTGTCTTGTGGGGTTGTTGTGAGAAGTATATGAGATAATGTATGTGAAACCACTTTGCAGATTATAGTGACAAGGATATGTGGAGGATGACTATTATTTGCTAGGCTATCTTCATTCTTGGGGGCTTCAAAAAGTATTGTATGAGTCAACTGGAGTCTCTTCCACTCCGATGTCCCAGTGTAAACACCCTGCTTGGCCCTTATTTGAGCTGAACAGCTCTTCTCACTCAAAGGGACTCAGGAATGGGATTTGCTTCTTGTGTGACCTTGGACTTCTGGCTCTCTCTTTTCTGATCTGTAAACTGGGGCTGGAGAGGGGGCAGATCTTAAATCTGATAATCCCTAAGGAATATTATGTCTCACAAAGGAAGTCGCCACCTTGAGGTCACTGCAAAGAGGGGGAAAACTATTAGACAGTTTATCATTAACAACAAGCACATCACATCTCAGAGCCCAGATGTGCTGTCCCACGTGCCCCCAGTTGCTCCTTAACATCTCTGGATGTTATCCCTCCATTTTACGGAAGTTGAAACTGAAGACCAAGAGAGCTAGACTGCAAGGGATTACTGAGATCTGTCCTGTGCTCCCTGTTCTGGGAACTGCTTGACTCCTACTCCAGCCATAGGTTCACGTGACCCAGCCTCTCCACCACAGTTGAGTGATCCAGTTGCCTTCCCAAGGTGACCAATCTCTGGGCCAAGCAGAGATTTTTCAGACTAGAAATGGGAAGTTCTCTGGTGGAGGCGCTACAAGATACCACACTGGGAGATGTTGGTAGACCTGTTATCTACCATGTGATGCAGAAATCAATCTCTCCCTCTCTCTGTTTCTCTGTCTCTCATTCTTGATTTCATTGTTGCTGAAACCAAGCCACGTGGCTGCCATTCTCACTCAGTGGTATTGTAAAAGATATCAGTTGGTTTTATCTCCCCTGGATCCTTTCCCCTCATTTTAATGAAATGACCCCCATTTTCCTTCAGGGAGTTACCCCTCTGCCATCTATGTCCTGGTGGGACTGTCTGTGATGGTTGCTCCCATCTCGCCCCCAAATCATGTGATGAGCATATGACCCAAACCAGTCTAGTTAGACTCAATCTTCAGGGAATTTTTTAGCATGAGCAGAGTGATTTATACAATGGAGGCAGTTGTCACTAAGCTTTTTTAATTGCAGTACCCCAAAGAGGTGATTTATGAGTTTTACCTACCTCAATCCCTATGTTGCTCAAATTGCTATCTTTCTCAAAGCCTCATTGTTTAATTTGACTTTGATTCTATCCAGTACCTTTCCAGTGCAGTCATTTTTTGGCTTAAGTTTTCCAGTGTTGGATTCTGTTGTTTGCAACCAAAGATTCTTAACTGATACAGAAATTGGAACTAGAGTTGAGTTGTAGACACCATATCCTCTAGGAAATGTGGGATATTCAAAATTAGTGAGCTGTGATGGGGCAAAATACAATGAGGTTGTTGTTCATGCTCTAGTCTGGGAAGCCAGCAGTGGTCTGCAATGGTAAAGACCTGTGTCTTACATTACTTCATAGCATCTGAGCACTGAGGAGGAAGCTCTCAGAGAAGGGATAACACGTGTCACAGTTAATTTTAAGGAAGTGAGGAACGTTCAGGCTGTGTGATAGAGCATTTTGTTTCTAACTGCACAGAATAATATAAAGAAAGGGAGAGTCAACAAAGGAAGCCCCAATGCCTTTTTTTTTTTTCCATACAGAATGAACAGACAGTATTTCTATGACTACAGTAAAAGACTCTCATGACTTGCAGTACGGCTGAGTTCTGCAAATACCAAAGTTGGCAATTGATTATGCAGGTTGCTGAATTCACAGCCCTGCTGCAGTTTGTGAAGTTAGGCATTAATAGGGTGCGGGACTATGACAAGTGGAATAATCGTATGAGAGATGTGGGAGAAAATCGAAAGCTCTCTAAAACACTGGGTGCAAACAGTTCTAAAACACCGGGTGCAAACAGTTCACACCTTTTCTTACAGGAGAAAGCTCACAATTTCCTGCTTGCCCCATCCCTCAAGGGTACTTAGCTGGAAGGTGGGGATCAGTTTGGCCTAGAGCATGACAAGTAGACACAGTAGGTAAAAATCCTGGACCTGTACAGAATTGCAGAAACTTGTTAACTGACACCATCAAAAATTTGGGGAAGTACCTGTGGAAATGGATTTTTGTGGTGTTTTGTCAAGGAAGGGGGAATGTAATTTTGGCTCAGGCTGATCTTCTTGATATGGATTCACTTACCAGGGATTATTTGGCATTCTCTGTGCTAGCTCCAGGAGCTGGCAAGGCTCTTAACAAAATGCAAACTTAAAACAAATGCTGGCCCATGCGAAATGGAACTTAAGGGCCCCAGATCCCTTGGCATCATGTAGAGGAAGGGATTCAAAGATTTCTGAAGACAGGACGCTGAATTGCATCTATTTTGTGCCTCATTCCCACAAATACCTCTAACTGTAGCCCTCACACTTTACCCTTGCTTTGAGGAAAGTCAAGAATGCTGGGTGGAGAGGCTGTAATTTGAAATAGTTTGCCTGATTCAGAGAGGAAGAAGAATGCAAAGATGTGGGAGGCCAGGCGTTGTCACTTCATCCTCGGAAATGAAGTGGGAATGATCATTGTAATATTCAGTAGGCTCTGTATGAGGCAAGAACTCATGGTGTAGTGTTACAGGCCGAAAGAATGAGGGTCGTGATCAACTCAGTATACTACTGGAGGCTATATGAGTAACCAGTAAACTGTTTCTTATAAATGCAGAATGTTGGCAAACTGACAAACTGCATCTGCCACCCAGAAGGAATGCTGAGGGCAGTCACGCCCCAAGCATAGTGTTTCTTGTAAATAGGTACATCTGAAGCCTGTTAGTAACAATATGAACCTGTGACCAGTTAAGCAGCTGACCAGTCGTTACCTCCTCCTCCCTTCTCTTGTTACCCAATAAATAGGAGGGAAGCTCGGGGGCTGCCTTTGCTCACTAGAAGCAGGGAGCTCTCTTCTTCTTCCCATGGCCCCTTCCTTTAAAACAGTTTCTTTTGTCTTAAGTTTTCATTTTTATGTTCCTCCCTTCATTCAGTCTTGTAATGACGTCTCAGGCAGTAACAGTAGTAACTGTATTAGTGACTGTCTCAAGTAGTAACCATGGCAGACTGCCACAGTGTAGGGCCCTAAAAAGTTAAAGGCAGCCCACTAAAGTCTTACTTGATTTGTTTAACCAGCGAAACATAAGAAACAAAACAAAGCAAGACAAAAACCAAAAACACTCTCCAGTTCTGGCAAAAATAAAAAATAAAAAAAAGTCACGACTTGAGCCACTATGATAGTTACAGATCATCACCTAACACTGGGCTTGCGTTTAATGATCTAAAGCCCTTTGATTGAAGGATATGCTACTCGCCTTTGAGGAAGGACTCTGCTATTCTACATGAGTGTCATATAACTATTTCTCTTGCCTTCTCCAAAAGGATCTGTGGCGATTTCCCAAGGTAACTGGATACTGGGGAAAGGGAAATACCACATTCAGGGAACCTTGATGAAGACTTCGAGCTAATACCAGTTTCTTTGGTTCAAGAGTACCACTGTAGGTCCATCTCATGTGAAAAATCGTGTTTTGGCTTTTGTCCATGCTACTGGAGGCCCAGAGGAATTCCAAAACTATTCTATATCAGCAGTTTCAGAGAGATAGTTGGAAAAGATCCCCATTTTGGCTCTCTGACCCATGAAGTGAGGGCCATTGTGATATAAAAGGCCAATAGAATCCAACTGAACAACTGTTTCAAAATAGAAAAGTCAACGATAGTAACATATCTTTAGGGGAGGCTGCAAAGATTAGTGTTTCTACCAAAGACCTTGCAGGCTGATGACCCCAATCAAAACACCATTAATTTCCTCTGTCTGATAGGTGCAAAATTAGATGGGTCTTGGAAAATGACAGTGGATTATTTTAGTCAGGTGATAATTCCATTTTTAACTGTTGTGTTAGATAAATGCTCATGATTACAGTCCCTGGAGTCATGCATCTACTGGTTTCACTCTCTACTCTGAGGAACAGAAACCACTGGAAGCATTTTGCTATTACCTAGAAGGGATAAGAGTTTTCATTTACTGTTCTAACTCAGGCATACCTCTGTTCGCCAGCTCTGTACCAGAAAGACCTTGATTCCCCAAATATCCCTATTCTAAAAGACAGCAAACTAATTTTGCTAAATCAGTTGACTAAATCACATTAACAAGGCCTGGAGAGCACAAAGAAGCAGACACTTCAGCTCTGTAGGCAAGACACACCTTTTGCAAGGTGGGAGATAAATACAGTGCATCTCAGTGAAGTTTCTTAGAGTGTCCAGTACCCTAGACATATGTGTTGTACTTCTGTCACCACAAAAGAAGTACAATGCTATCTGGATTTTGTTGGTTCTACTGCTGTCAGATCCTGGCTTGCTACTGGGCTTTGATGGTGAATGAAGGCCTAACTATAGGACATCAGGTAGTCTTCTGACCCAATGTGACCAACTACGATATCATCCATCCAGATAGAAAGTCAAGCATGCCTATAAGGACTCCATCATCAAGTGTATCCATGAGTATATAGGATTTGGCTCACGTGGACCCTAATGGTGTAAGTTGATTGCATGAGAAGTTTGCTTTCAATCAAGTTGCCTATTTTCTGATTAAACCCAATGACCCACTTGCAAATCTATTGCTTCCTATCCCTATGACTCTGAGTTCTGCTTACTTAGAGAGACTGTCACCTGGACTTTCTGAGCTTTTCTTTTCCCTAGGTGTGTATAAAGGGAGTTACAATCTTGATTAGGGTAATCCACCACCCTGTCAAGGGGAAATATGGTTACTGCTACACAAAGGAGGCAGAAAGGAATGCAAGTAACTCCATGGAATTCCTTGGGGAATCTTCACATGCCAGCAGGACTAACAAGTGCTCAGATTCTCTACGAATAAAGGTTTAGGTTACCCCATCAAACAAAGAATCCCAACCAACTAAAGTGCTGGCCAAAGGCAGGGGGCATGACATGGTTCACAGAGAAGGGATGTTATAAATGCCAGCGGCAGCCTTATGACCATTACAGAAATGAGGACATAGCAATGACCTGTTTTCCTCCTTGCTGTGTTTTTCTTTTCCTTTCCTCTAGTATATGTAGGGTATGCTGGTGGCAGTTACATTTACTATTTATTCCTTATATTACAGGATACTGAGACAGAATTAGTGGTACTAGTGGAAGAATGAACTTACAGCTGGATTCATGAACAGGATATGCCCCATAAGGTGTCTTTCCTTTGGGGAGATCAGTATATTTTCGTTATATATAAGAGAGTTCCCTTATGTTAGAAACATGCATAAGTCTGTGTGTATGGGAAAAGGATGGGAGTGTATGGTATGCTATTTTTGCCTATTAATACCTTTTGCCTTTATTTTGGTGACAATACGTGGTCTTTTCTTTGGGTAAGTACCCTTCCTCCAACTGCTGCAAATACGAATACGGTACCTTGCCCTCCATCCCTCCCAAGAGAGAGGCATATGACTCAAGTGAAATCAGACTCTCTCCTGGGATTGGAACTGTGAGCAGGATGATACAGGGAAGGAAGGTGACTGGAGGCAGATCATGTGGGTGGCAGTGTTTTAAACAGAAGGTTCATGAGTCTTGCTACGGAGGTCTCTAGAGCTCCCCTCACTCCTATATTTCCTGAGGCCTCGTCAGTCAGCTCTTCCTTTGATCAGGTGAATTTCACAGATATCCTTCTGTAGTGGGCCAAATGGTGGCCCCAAACATATGTCCATATTTTAATCTCTGGAACCTGTAACTGTTACCTTATTTGGGAAAGGGTCTTTTTGCAAATGTGATTAAGTTAAGGATCTTGAGATGAGGTCATCTTGGATTATCCTGGTGGGCCTAAGTGTCATCAAAAGTGTCCTTGTAAGACAGAGGCATTGGAAGATTTGACATACACAGACAGTGAAGTGAGATCAGAGGCAGAGACTTGAGTGATGCAGCCACAGCCAAGGAAAGCCAAGAATGGTGGCAACCACCACAAACTAGAAGAGAAAAGGAGAGGGTTTCCCCCCAGAGCCTCCAGAGGGAGGGTGGCCCTGCTGACATCTTGATTTTGGATTTCTGGCCTCCAGAACTGTCAGAGAGTACGTTTCTACTGTTTCAAGCCATCAGGTTTGTCTGAATTTGTTACAACAGCTGCTGGAAACTAATATCTCTTCCAACAAATTCATTTTTTGCTTAATGTCAGTTTCTTTTGCTTATACCCCAAACTCTAATTGTTAACAGTTATTCATCACTTTAATTATTCAATAAATTATCCTTTTTGACCAAGTTTGTTCCAACTGAATTCCTGTCACTTGCAACCTGTTCTGGCTGGCACAACCACAGACAAAGTCTGTGCCAAATCCAGGACTGGAGCCTGAGAATGTGGATTCCAAGTCACTCCACATATTACCCACCCTCTCCAGGCACTCAGGCAGCATGTCAGGGAGCCATCTCCACACAAGCAGAAACACGTCCTGGGGCCCAGCTCTTTATTTGCATAATGGTTTTCATTGATACATGGGAAGGGGAGCGAGTTGTTGCTTTTCTGCCAGGACCACAAACAGCCTCACAGTGGGCTCAGGCCAGATGGTTCTCTCTTGAGCTTTCTCCACACCAGTATTAGGGACCTGTTCGTAGGGTCAGAAAATTTGGAAGCCATCAGGTTTCTTGGTGTGTTCGGCAAGACCGTAAGGGTGGTCCATGCAGCCCTTCTGATCTGCCCCTAAGCTGGGTTCAGCCGGGCCTTGATGTAAGGAGCGGAGTATGCAGAAGGGCTGGTATGTGTGTGGTGAATTCATGAAAAGCCCTTTCCTGCTTAGCTCCATCCTCTGTTCCAATCTGGAGACCCAGAATCCATGCATATGTAGGAGGCCCACTATGTACTAGGCCCTGTGTATGACACACATGTGCCATTCTCTCTGCTTGGAGTACTCCCCCCTGGAACCCCATTTGCTTAATTAGCCATTTATCATTTGGATGGCAGGTTAGATTGTCACTTGCTCAGGAAAGCCTTCTCACTTTCTCGGGCCATGGTCCCTGATACATCATACACACCCGTACTTAGTAGAGCTCACTATGATGTATTTGTGTGATTACTGCATTAGAGTCTATCTTCCCTACTAGTCAGTAAGCTTCATGAGTATAGGGATATATTTTTCCACCACTGTATCTCTTGAGACTAGTAAGCAGTCCACAAGTCAGAAGCCAGTAAATCAGAGTGGCTGGGCATAACAACAGCATATGCATCTGTCTGTGGATGGCAGCGGGGGAGACGCTATGGGGAACCTGAGAGCGCATGCCTCACGCAAAGGCATTCAAATTCTTAAAATATAATAAAGTACTGTTGGACTAAGCCAAAACATGACTGCAGGCCACACATGAAGCCCCAGTTTAAGACTCTTCCAATGAGTATTTGTTGAGTAAGCGAGTAAACCTACAAGGAAGATATTGTAAAAATTTTAAGAACCAAGCAGGGACGGGGCAGGCAGAGCTGAACAGACCTCCTTTTCAGTCTTGTTCACACCTTTTTGAGGGCCAGGTCTCTCTCTGGCTATCTTTTTTTCCCCCTCTGTGCTTGGCACCCAGTGGGCTGTAGGAATTATCTATTCAACATTTACCAAACACCTGCTCTGCACCAAGCCCAGAGTTCAACCAGACAATGTCTTCCATCTTGAGGCTCAGGATGATGGGACAGAGACAGCCACAGTCAGACAACAGTATCACAGTGCTGGGTGCTGTAGCCACAGTATGTGGAAAGGGCTACTGGACCCCCTCCTCTGAGTTTCTCAGCAAGTGGAGAGAAGATTCGGCAGATGGGTATGAGAGATATGCCCCCAACAGGGATGACGGGGCTGGAGCTGGCCAGAAGGGACAGGACTGTCACACATGGGCCCGGATGGGTACTCTAGGTAGGGCTGGACAAGATAGGGCTGGACGTCTGTGTGATGGGCAGAAAGGAACTGCCAAGGTCAGACTGCGGGAGGAGGGCCTGGGAAGCCAGTATTCATATATGTCAGCCCTCTGCCACCAACATTTCAGAGCTGAGCCGGCTTTAAGTTAGAGACCCCTCTGCTCTACTTGGCTTTCATTGCCCTCTGGGTCATAGATTCTGACCGTTTGACAGAGGGGCTGGAATCTGGACTTGGGGGCAGGGATTGGACCACTTTACACAGCAAGTCTTGGTGCAGCTGGGTCTCCTAGACCTCAGGCCAGGGCCCCTTCAGATTTTCTTTCACATCAGCCCTAGGAGGAAGATTGGAAGATTATTGCTTAGCAAATCTTGCATACCAGCTAAAGAGGCAAGTACAATGCTATTGTACTTCCTCCCAGGACTCATCCTCCTTCCCTCCAGGACTCATCTTTGAGAGCTGACTCCTGCTGGATGCTCCTAGAAAGGAACCACAGCTGAGATCCAGAGCTCCTATATCCAAATCTCCTGTCTGGACCTTTCTCTGGCTCTGAAAGGGATTTCTTACCTTGTGGATCAACTCTGGGGATCCATGAATCCCCAAAACCCACATGCAAACTTCATGAGGGCAGAAGAAAGATGGAGTTGATGGAGCATTGCTCCAGGCCCACCAACAAGTCCAGATTCCAAACCTGTCTCTGCCACTTCTAATTGTGACATCTGGGAGAGGCATTGCTCATCTCTTAGCCTCGGTTTCCTCATCTGTGAAATGGCGATAATTATCTTTCTCCAACACAGGGCCAAACGTGACCTCGCTCATGTACAGGAGGTGCTCAGGAATCATTAGCATCCTTTCAACTTCCTCCCTCTGGCTCATGCCTGCTTCATGAATGGCTTGGAGGAAGGTTTATAAAGCTTTCTGAGTTGCTCGCAGAATCTCACAGAATCTAGGGTAGCACTGTCCTGCCCTGGGCCTTTGGAGGAAGGAATGGAGGAAGGAATGCAGCTTTTAGATCTCATTTCTCAGGACAGCATGAGTGATCTTGAGAGGCTCACTACCATGAAGAACTTTAGCAGGGGAGGAATCTTGGCTGTCTCAGCTGACTGTAGGGGCATGGCAGGGGGTCACAGATCCCTGGTTTTAATACATCTGAGGGTGTGGAGGCTCCCTGGGGGCCTGGGTCTCTAGATCTGCAGACCGTCCCTCCTGAGAGGTTTCTCGGGATGTCTCCAGAGATGCCTCCGACACCTCATCAACGCTGCTCAGCAAGTCCTCAAACTCCTGGTGGTTGCTGTTGCGCACGGCTGCCTCCAGAGCCTTCTGGCGCCGGTAGAAGTGGGAGAACTTGTTGAAGATGATGGTGATGGGGAGCGCCACCACCAGGATGCCCCCTAGGATGCAGCCTGAGGCTGCCAGCTTGCCAGCCACCGTCACTGGCACCACATCCCCATAGCCCACGGTGGTCATGCTCACTGTGCCCCACCACCAGCAGGCTGGGATGGTGTTAAAGCCCACGTCCTCCTCCTTTTCAGCTGTGTAGGCCACACCAGAGAACACTGACACACCCACGGCCAGGTACAGCAGCAAGATGCCCACCTCACGGTAGCTGTGCTGAAAGAGAATGTAGAAAGCCAAGTCAGAGTGGATGGGCTTAGAGGCCTGGTATGAGGCATATGGGGAAAGTGAGGCCCAGAGAGTATAAGGGACAGGTCCAAAGTCAGAGCAAGATAGAGCTGGTGCTAAGACCCAGGTCCCCTGACTTTAAGATCTTTGAACTACAGTTGGTAGCAAAACTCCCTGGTATTCAGCACAGGCCTAATTTCTATTTTCCAAGGTATCTGCTAGGCTACAGCTGTTTTTTCTAACTCCGGGTTACTGGTGGCACCACAGCCAGGGAATGAAGAGCTTGTTGTTGCAGAACCAAGAGAACCATAGTTTATATTCCACAATGCAAATAGTTGGTTTCATGTACTTTTGACTGATCTGAAAAGTATAAAAATTTCTTTTGCTCCTCCGGGAAGCTGAGAGGACATACGTCCCCTGGACCACCTATAGAATTCACTTTCCTATGGCCATGTATGTTTGCTTTGTCCCTGAGGCCAAGCTCTAGGGCAGTGATTTCAAACAGGGTGGTTTTGCCCCCCTCCCCTCTACCTCTGCAACGGACATTTGGGAATGTCTAGAGACATTTTGGGTTGTTGCAACTGGGACAGGTGTGCTACTGTCCTCTAGTGGGTAAAGGCTAGGGATGCTGCTAAACATCCTAAAATGTACAGGGCAGCTCCCAAATCAAAGAATTACTTGATCCCAAATGTCAGTAATGCAAGGCTGAGAACCCCTAGTCTAGAGCAGACTCTCTCCAACTTTAATGCATGGAGGAATCGTGCAGGGGTCTTGGCAGAACCCAATCGTGTAGTCTTGGGTAGAGCCAGAGAATCTACATGTCTAGGAAGCTTCCAAATGATGAGAAAGCTGCTGGTGGTCAGGGGCCTCACTTTGAGTAGCAAGGCTCTCATCTGGAGTATTTTACACCTGCATCTTAGACCCTGGCAGCCCTGATCAGTAATACTCTTCTCCCCTACTGAAGACAAAGCTAGTAGTGTTGGGCCCTGGCTCTCTGCATGGAGGAGACAGGGCAGCGTTCTGGGGCACAGGGATCTTCCCTGGGGAGATGCTGAGCTCGGGATCTGGTGAATGTAATTCCTTATACCTGCCCAGTGCCCTAGGATTCTGCCTAGGTCATCTGCCAGCACCCAGTATCCTGAGGGCATACAAGAGGCTTTACTAAGCCTTGGGTTGAAGGGATCTTTCTTTTAGCATTGTCTGGGGATTATCAGCAGAGTTGCATGGAGCTTTAGGAGAAAGAACATGAGGTGCTGGAGGCAGGCACAGCTGGGTTCTTCTCTGGGCTCTACTGCTTATTGAGGAACCTCCAACAAGCACTGTCACCTCTTGGAGCCTCAGTTTCCACATCTGCAAAGCAGTGACAATAACACTTACCTCTGTTTAAACCTCTCAGGAACTCTCCTATGCCCTCAGGACCAAGTCCAAAATCATGTGCCAAGACTTCATGGCCCTTCGGTACCCTGCCCAGCTCACCTCTTCAATCTCATCTCTGGGAATCTCCTTCCCTCCATGTCCTCCTCCCAGCATTCATCCTGTTCTCTCTCCAGGCCTCGGCACACGCCGTTCGCCTTGCCTCCCTCTTCAAACCAGGCTGATTTCACCCCCTTGAGCGCAAGCTTGCCAGGGCAGTGATTCACCCACAATGCAGCACCTGGCACAAGGAGGATGCTCAGTAAACTGCAACCAGGCTTTAAAGAGCCAACCCTCCAACCTCAGCTTCTTCATCTACCGGAAGAGAATAAATAATAGCATCTTCCTGAGGAAGTTCTCCTAAGGACTAAATTGATAATGGATGTGAAATTGGCACAGATTGAGTGCTCAGTGTTAGCTCCTGGGACTATTCCTACACTTTACCTATTAAGAGTGACCTATGATTATCAGAGCCCCGATAGTGCCAGAAGAAAGGCTCTAGCAGAAAGTCAGCATCCTGCTTGGCACATCTTTATGATACATATAATTTGATGTTTGATAGATATATCAAAAGTGATCTTTGTCTTTTTTCTTTGCTTTGAAAAAGAAAGACAAGCAAAGCTATGCTCCAGTTTTCTCCCCAGGAAAAAGGTAAACCCTTCTTTACAGAGCTATTGGGATAATCAGACTGCATGTGAAACATACACCTGGTGTCCAGCCCTGTGCCTGGCACAAAGGACGGGGTCTCAGTTCAACGTGAGCCTGGACTTGGGAGGCTTGTAAGTTTACCTGCTAACGTGCCAGATGGCTACACCCGCCTTATCCCCGCTCCAACCTGGCCTCAAAGGCCGTACCTTGAGTGTGGCTCCCAGCGAGCGCAGCCCAGTGGAGTGGCGCGCCAACTTGAGTACGCGGAAGATGCGCATGAGGCGGAACACCTGCACCACCTTGCCCAGGTGGCCGAGCTCCTTGCCGCCCTGGTCGCCCAGTGCCACACCAGCCAGCAGCGTGAGATAGAAGGGCAGCACAGACACAATGTCGATGAGGTTGAGCGGGTGGCAGAAGAAGTTGCGCGTACTGGGCGCCAGCAGGAGGCGCGACGACACCTCGAAGCTGAACCAGGCGATGCAGAAGTACTCGAGGCGTCGCAGCACTGGATCGTCGCGCACGCCTTCCGGGCTGCGGCCCGCGGCCACCGCAGCCACGGCGGCCGCCGCCTCGCGGGCCTGGTACTCGGGCAGGCTGTGGATGCACATGGCGGCGATGGAGGCGAGCACCACGCTGATGGAGACGCAGCTGAAGAGCTTGCTCGGCAGCGAGTAGCCCGGGTTCTCCATGGTCAGCCAGAGGCGGCGGCGCAGGCGACCACAGCGCGCCGCGCCATAGCGCGCCAGCTCTCGCTGCACGTCGGAGATCTCGTCGGGGCACGGGTCCACGCTGCTCGGCGTGTCGCTGTCCTCGTCCCAGGCGCGCGGCTGGGTCAGCCGCCTCTCCAGGTAGCGCGCGCGGCAGCACGCGGCCAGCGCGTTCTCGCCGAGGCCCCAGTAGTCGGCCTCCTGGCCAAAGGCGAAGACGCACAGCTCGTCGAGCACGTGCAAGTGGCCGGTGCGGTAGAAGTGCAGCAGGCCCAGGAAGAAGCCCGGGTGCCTGTCGAAGTAGAATTCGCGCGCCGCGGCATCGTAGTCGTCGCACAGGCGCCGCGCCTGCTCCTCCGACGCCGCGGCCTGCAGGCGGCCCAGCCGCGTGCCCGGGAAGCGCGCCAGGGCTCGCGCGCTCAGCAGCCGCCGCACGCCACCCACGTTCACGCGCAGCGCCTCGTCGCTTTGCCGCCAGCGGATCCCAGTGTCAGGACTCGGAGACTCGCTCACCAAGACTTCAGTGCCCCTCCCTGCGGACACCAGAAGGGCGCGCTGAGGAGTTCCTGGGCTTCCCTTCCAGGAAGACCAGGTTAAAATCCCCTCCTCCATCCAACCAGCTAAGGGGTGTTGGAGACTCTGTGTGAAGCATCTGGTATGCAGGAGGCGCTCAGTAGGTGGCAGGTGCCCTCTGGACTCAGAGTCAGGCCTGGCTTTGACTATCCTTCATCCCCATCATTTGACTTTGGTCAAATCACTGACCCACCCCACCCCCATTTCATTTTTCTCCTTTGGAAAATAAATGCTGAGATCTACCTGGAAGGATAGGAAAGCAATGGAATCGCAGGATGTCCTGGCACCTAGTGGGTGCTCAATAGGATGTCTCCTTTTCCAGAACAAACTTGGATTTATTTACAGCAAAGTTCTACTGTGGGATCTTGGGCCCTCCAACCCTCTGAACCTGTTTCTTCTGCAAAATGAGGATAGTAACACTTACCTCCTAGGGGTGTTGGGAGCACCACTTTAGACCGGAAGCTCTCATAGTGTGTTCCCCGGACCAGCAGCATCAGCATTACCTAGGAATTCGTCAAAGATGCAAATTCTCAGCCTGCCATCGATTGACTGAATCGGGAACTCTAAGGGTGGGGTCTAGCAGTCTGTGTTCTAACAAGATTGGAAAGTGATTCAGATACATGGTCAAGTTTGAGATCTCCTGCTTTAGCTTATGTAAAACATCTGTAGAGTCAGCCAGACATGACCTTGAACTTTGGCTCTCTTGTGTCACCTTAGGCAAGTCACATCACCTCTCTGAGCCTCTGTGAAATGGAGATAAAAATACTCACCTCAAAGTGTGGTTATGAAGATAAAATGACCTAATGTCTTTCTTGGGCTTGGCTAACAGAAGGAATTTAATAAATTATTCACTGGTGTCATTGTCTTCTGGAGTCAGGCAAACCTGGGTTTATCTCCACCCCTGATGCACCGGGGGGCTGGAGGAAGCTATTTATCCTCCAGGTCTCAATTTACTGCACATTGTAGACAATAGCACCTACCTCTGGGGATGGCTGGAGGATGAAGGTAGATTATAGAAAGTGCTTAGCCTTAGTGGATACTCAGGGAGGATTTAGGTTCTTCTACCACCCCCTGACTCCTGGCTCTGCTGGAATTGGAGGCTAGTGACACCTCCTCACCACTGGCAATCTCATTTGCATTGTGGGTTCAGTAATGCCTAGACTAGGGATTAAGTGTGTGTAAAGCACCTGGGCTTGGCGTTGAATGAATTTGGGGTTCCACCCTTAGCTCTGTCACGATTAGCTCTGTGACCTCAGGCCAGTCTCCTTCCCACTCTGGGCTTTAGCTCTTTTACCTCTAGAATGGGAGTAATGTTGCTTTGGATGAATCATTATTGTGGTATCTGTTCAAAGCCCTGGGGAAACAGTAGATGCTCAATAAATGTTAATCCCGTGTACTTCCCTCTGGTCAGACCTCAGTCTGCCACTTACTAGCTGCTGACCTTGAGTGCATTCGTTGCCCTCTCTGGGCTTGTTTCCCTATCTGTGGAACGGAGTAGCATCATACTTTCCAGGAGAGGCTCAGAGGATTAAATGATGCAAGATATTGACTGCCAGCATGGTCCCTGGCACATAATCAATGCACAATAAACATGTGTGATGTAGCTCCACTCCCACCTCCACTTGGATCTCCACCTGCATTTGGCATCAAAAAATGAAATTTCTAATCCAGTTCCATCACCCATTAGAAGCATAATATTGGACAAATCCCTTCATCCATCTGGAACTCACTTTCCTGCTCTGTGAAATGGGATAATTAATTCAACAAACATTTTCTGACAAGAACCTGAAGATCAGTAAGAAAGATTAAGTGACTTGTTCAAAATCACCCAGCTAGTCCATGGCACAGCTAAGGTTGGACACCAGGTTTTTTCATTTCATTCTCTCTCCACACACTTATTTTGAGCACCTCCTATCTGCTAGTCACTTCTCTGGGCTCCATGCACACCTCACTTGGTTTAATCTCTACACCAACCCTGCCAGGGAGGTTTTCTAATCCCACTATACAGATGAGTAAACTGGACCAGCCAGGGTCTCCAAAGCGCGGCCACCCCACACTGCTTCCTCCTTGCGGGGTGGGGGGTCTCATAGAGGGGGTAAGAGCACCAGGAACCCCAGGCAGCCCCGCCTCCCACTCTGGCTGCCCCGGACTATCCCGGAGCCCGTCCCTCCCCAGAAGAGACCCCTTACCTGTCGTGGCACCTCCCAGGCGCCTCCTGTGTCTGTCCCAAAGGCACTGAGGCTGGGGGCCGCTGGCTATACTCGGTCTCGCCGCTGTCCCGCCGGCCGCGCCGGCCCCGCCGAGCCTCCTACTGCAGGCGGCCCCGCTGCCCTCTCCTTCCTTCTTACTTGCCTAATCCCCCGCGGCTGAAGGCCGCATCGATCGCTGCCGGAGGAGGGAGTGAGGCCGCTGGCGGCTGGAGGCGGCGGTTTCTATTCCTGACTCGGTTGGGGGGTGGTGGTGTCAGGAGACTGGGCCTACCTGCAGGGGCATCCTCCGGAGTTACGCGACCGGGAAGGAGGGGTCATTTAGGGCATGAGGATTCCCCCTAGAGAGGGATTTCAGCAGAAACTTCTCTGGCAAAGGAACAACAGTAATCATGATTTGCTTAATTGAGTGTTTAGTATGTGCCAGGGTACCTCAGCTGCCGTGATTGATCTCAGCTATTCCTGGCACACTCTTGACAGGGCCAGGATCTTATGTCCCCCATTTTAGGGGTGAGCTCCAGTCACTTCCTCACACCGTGGGCAACTGAGTGAGGGAGCTGTAGAAGGTGGCCTCATCTCCCTTGGAGTCCCAGGTTCTTCCTAGGTGAGCTGTGAAACTTGAAACGATCATTTTACCCCTGAGGCGCAGTGTCCTTACCTGCCCACGGGCTCCTGATTCCAACCTGCCAAGTGGGTTGTGAGGGCAAAGAACATATGCCAAAGAGCTTTGTAGAGGTTGTGAAGTCCCCACACGTGTACCTATTGTGTGGCTGCTGTGTGCCTGGTTGGGGAGAGGCTACTGGAGACTAGGGCCTGGATATGAGCCTTTGCAAATATTGTTATTAACAATAATGATAATTACCATTAATTATTTAGTACTTACCTTGGGTCAAGCGTAGACCTCAATCGCACTCAAACTGCAAATTTATCTGTTCAGTAAGTGCTACTATTATTCCTATCTCACAGATAAGAACTGCTTTGAGAGGTGTGGTGACTTGCCAGAGGTCCCATGGCTGACTTCTGAGTCCTCTAGGCCAGCACTGTCCAACACCTTTAATGTGAGCCACATATATTATTTTATTTTTTATTTTTTGAGATACAGTCTCACTCTGTTGCCCAGGCTGGAGTGCAGTGGCACTATCTTGGCTCACTGCAACGTCTGCCTCCTGGGTTCAAGCGATTCTTCTGCCTCAGCCTCCTGAGTAGCTGGGATTGCAAGCATGCACCACCACGCCAGGCTAATTTTTGTATTTTTAGTAGAGAGGGTGTTTTGCCATATTGGCCAGGCAGGTCTTGAACTCCTGGCCTCAAATGATCCACCTGCCTCGGCCTCCCAAAATGCTGGGATTACAGGCATGAGCCACTGCACCCAATCCACATATACCCTTTTAAATTTCTGATTGCAACATTTTAAAGAAGTAAAAAGCAGGTGAAATTACAGTTACCCCTTGAACAGTGGGGGTAAGTGAAACCACTCCTCCATGCCTAGAAAATTAGAATATAACTTTTGACTCCCCTGAAACTTAACGAGTAATAACCTACTGTTCGCCAGAAACCTTACCGATAACATAAACAGCCGATTAACACATAAATAATATCTACATATATCTTAGGCATTCACGACGTATCTAACTTTTTCTTCAGGCTTTTGATAATTCTAGGCTACATGGTTCATCTGTAAGTTTTTTCAAATTGTCACAAATCTCCAAAAATTTTGCAATGTATTTATTGGAAAAAGATCTGCAAATAAGTGGACACTAGCAGTTCAAACCTGTGTTGTTTCAGGATCAACTGTATTTTTAGTAATATCTTTTATTAAATCTAAAATATTATGATTTCAACATTGGAATCAGTAAAGAAATTATTGAGATATTTTACATTTTCTTTTTTTTTGTAGTAAGTCTCTAAAATCCAGTGTACTGATTTTTCTTATTGTTACACAACAAATAACCACAATTTAGTAGCTTAAAATGATACAAATTTATGATATCATAGTTCCTATAGGTCAGAAGTCTGGGCATGGCCTTACTGGACCCTAGGGTTCTCACCAGGTTGAAGCCAAGGTGTTGGCCAGGGTTGAGGTTCTCCTGTGAGCTTCAGAGTTTTCTTCCAAGCTCACAGATTGTTGGCAGAATTCATTTCCTTGTGGTTATAGGACTGAGGTCTCTCTTTTCCTGCTAGCTGTCCACTGGTGATCAATCTCAGATTCTAGAAGCTGCCTACAGTTCCTGCCCCATAGGCAGTTCATAGCATGAATGCTTGCTTTCTTTTGGGCACATGAGAGTGCTGAATTCCTCTCCTGTAACCGGTCAGAGAAAAATCTCTAACTTTAAAACTCTCACCTGATTAGGCCAGGCCCACCCAGGGCAATCTCCCTCCTGCCATATAACACACATTCACGGGCTCCACCTACACTGAAACAGGAGGAGATTATATAGGGATGAGGATCGTTGAGGTGGGGTCATCTGAATTCTGCCTTCCATATATAAATCCAGTGTACTCATTTATTTTATTTTATTTTTTATTTTTTGAGAGAGATTTTTTGAGATTCACCTATAGCAAATCTCTGTTTGGACTAGTCACATTTTCTGTGCTCAGGAGCCACACATGGCTCGTGGCTGCCATATTCGACAACACAGCTCTAGGCTGGGCCACTTCAGTTTTTCCCTCGAAAGAAGAAGTTAGAGGAAGAAGCTGCTTAGTGAGCATCTTGCCCAATTCCCTCATTTGACCAACAGGGAAACTGAGGCAGATTTGCCGAGAAGCAGGTCTTCTATTTCCTGGCATAAGAGTTTGTCTGCAGCCTTTGCTACCCCTTAGGACTCAGGAGTTTTCCCTGGAGCTGCAGACAAGTTTCCAAAACTGAGAAAAGACCTATTTCCCAAGGGCAGAAGAGAATGCAACCAGGATCTGGTTTCATCCCCAGATGACACAGTGAGAGGTAAATGAAGTTTTGGTGGAATTTGTGAGCCACAAGAGTGGGAAGGTGGGCATTATGGGTGGGAAGGATGGGGTATCCCTGTCCTTCATGTATCATGGATGGGCTGTCCCCCAAATTCTCCCCCAGTCCCTGGCCAGTTTTAGCCACTTGAATCCATGCAGTTTTACCTTCAGAGTAAGCTTGATGTTGCAGAAGATACAGAAATGTTTGGAATTAAGTAGACCTGGATGTGACGGGCACCTTCTAAGATGTCTCCCAGTGATGTCGGCCTCCTGGTGTTCATGCCCTTGTGCAATCCCCTCCCCTTGTGTGTGGACAGGTCTTACTGATTTGCTTCTAATGAACAGAATATAGCAAAAGTATGGGATGTCACTTCTCTGATTAGGTTACTTAAGGTTGTGACGTCCAGCTGGCTTTGATGAGGCAAGTTGCCAGGCGGGAAAGGTAAGGAAATGAGGGTGACTTCCAGCCAACGACCAGCCAGGAGCTGTGGTATTCAGTCCATTAGTCCTCAAGGAGCTGACATTCTGCCAACAACCCTGTGAATTTGAAAGTGGATCCTTCTCTGAGGCTCAGATGAGACTCCCACCATGGCCGACCCCTCGAGTGCAGTCTCGTGAAGCAGAGAAACTGAAACAAAAGACCCAGTTAAGCTGTACCCAGGTTCTTGACCCATAACAACTGTGAGATAATAAATGTGTGTTGCTTTAAGCTGCTGCATTTGTGAAACCTTGTTACACAGCAATAGATAATGAATACACTGGGTTTGAATCATGCCTTTGCCACTAAACTGCTGCGTGTCCTTGGGCCAAGCACTTCTCTTGGATCCTTATCTTCCTCATCTGTAAAATGGGAACAACACCCACCTTTCAGGATTGAGATGAGGATTAGCACACGCTGTTCCCTCTCCCTGAACAACTCTTCCTGCCCTTTCTTTACCCTGCATATCAGTTAAAATTTAATTTTGCTGCAGGAACAGAAACAGAATTACAGTGACTTCACTAGAAAAGAGTTTACTTTTTTCTTTTTTTTGGCAGGCCAGGGTAGGTGCAGCTGCTCATGAATAGCCCTGAAGACCCAGGCTCCTTGTCACGGCTCCTTGTCACTTCCTCCTCCGCCATTCTTATGTGACTCATTCATGCCCACAGCTCCTCTGGGATCCTCTACCACTTTTGTGCACAGAGATTCCTGGTATGTTTTCCCTCCTGACAGCTGGTATCTGGGGCTTTCCTGAGGCTGCCAGAGCCTGCTATGGCTCCACACAGGGAGAACCTGAAGTACCTGAGAATGCATGCGCTCCATGTATGCTTGTTTCTAGAACTGCCCTGGGAGACTTCACTGGATTTCACATCATCACTGGGTTCTCTTCATGGTGAACTTCTGTACTCCTATAGCCACTTTTCCTGAAAACATTTCCAAAGCATCACTGTCATAGGATTCTTCATCTCAAGATTTATTTTGGGGGAACCCAACTAAGACAATCCTCAAGGACAACAGATGGCTGTTCTAGTGGCAGCAGCCATGTTCCAGGAAGGACACAGGGTAAATGGATGACAGACAAAAGGCCAAGTCCATCTCCTTAGTTAGGAAAACTATAGCTTGCCAGGAAGCCCCTCCTAGTAGATTTCCCTTGCTTCTGATTGGCCAGTCTTGGGTCACACGATCATTGTTTGGTGCAAGGGAGCCTGGAGAGGAAACATATTTTTAAATTTTTAATTTACCTTTAAAATTGAAATATACTGTTCCCATGGTAAAGTGCACAAATGTTAAGTTACAGCTGAATGATTTTTTTTTTTTTTTTTTTTTTTTTTTTTTACAAATGTATGTATCCATTTTGACTACCACCTGGGTCAAAATATGGAAAGTCTCCAAGAGCCTGGGGGTGGGGCGGGGCAAGTATTTCTAACCGGGGACATTGCTATTGGTAAGGAAGAAGGGGAGAATGGATAATTAGAAGTGTTCTACTTGGCTAGCTCCTGCTAAAACTCAAGGTCTTGACCTGGATATCATCTTCAGGAAGACTTGCCTGGTTTCTAGGCTGAGTTAGATCTCTCCTGGCCTCCCAGGCCTCTCCAGTTTGGTATATGTCATGCAACTCTCTAGCTAGGGCTTTGTCTCATCCATTAGTGCATGAGTTCTGCAAAGCACAGCCTAGAGCCTATATTAAGTGCTCAGCAAACATTTATTGAATGAGTGAGGGAGGAAAGCAAGGTTAGAGTCTGCAAAAGGAACCAGCCTCCTAGGAGACTTTCCAGAAAGCCAGAGGAGACAGGCAGTAGAGATAGAGCTGATTGGGTTGGAGCTGAACTTGGAGCTGGCACTGCATAGACCAAGTCACAGAACTGCTGGAACAGGGAGTGAGTTAGCCAGGAAGCTGAGCAGGGAATCTGGAATGGGCTGTATAGATGCTGCTACCTATAGCCAGAGAAGCCGTAGTCTGTGACCTGTCACCTCCTGCCATTCCAAGGACCTAGCTCAGAACTCAGAGCTCCAGGGTAGTTACAGGGCTCTTGGCAGCCAAGTCTTAACTGGCTTACCTGGGAGCTTCCTGCTGTGACCCCCTAATTTTCCTCCTGATGCCTTTGAAGAAAGAAACCTGGGGCAATACGCTGTGTATCAACAGGCTTGGGTTCCAGTTGTCTAGAATTAAGTCTGGTCACTTAACCTTTTTGTGTCTTTGTGATCTTCATTTTTCAGATGTGGACACTGAATCTTCAGGTGGGAGGAATCTTAAGTGGGAGGAATCTTCAAAGACCGATGGTAATTAATTAGTATAGTCACTAGGGATGTAAAGTTTATGGTTAGACTCCTTGGGGTTGAATCCCAGGTCTAGTACTTACAAGTTGGACAACTTTGACCAAATTAACCTCTTGGTATTTCTGTTTCCTCATGTGTGAAATGGGGAAAAGGAATGAAGCCTACCCGATAAGGATATGAGGATTTAATGAGATTATACAAGATTATACATGTAAAGGGATTAAAATGATACCTGGTGCATGGCGCATGATCTGTAATTGTTGGCTGTTGCTGCCTTTATTACTCTCAAGGGAGGACTATGGTGTGGTTTAATCCTGGCTACATCATTTCTCAGCTGGGGGTCTTGGGCACGTCACTTATCTCATAGCCACTATTTCTTCACTGTCAAATGCGAAGAGCCTTTCTCAGGGTTATGGGTTGGATGAATGAAATGATGTTTAAAAGTGGGAGATCTACAGTAGCCATTCATTACAGACTAATAACCAGAATCTGAACTAGTTAAGCTCTGACTGCGATGAATCTGTGACAAACAACCCCTGAATCTCTGTGTCCCCCTGAATCTCTGTGTCCCCCTGAATCTCTGTGTCCCCCTGAATCTCTGTGTCTTCTTACCACAAAGATTTATTTCTCTTTGGCAAGTTTGAGGCTTGGCTGGTCTGACTCAGCTTCAGGCTTGCCCTAGGTGTCTCTCCAGCAAGACAAGTGGCTCCGGACAAGCTCTTCTCATGGCAGAGGGCAGAAACTCCAAGAAGGGTGGAGGCCAGGTGCGGTGGCTCACACCTGTGATCCCAGCACTTTGGGAGGCTGAGGCAGGCAGATTGCCTGAGGTCAGGAATTCAAGACCAGTTGGGCCAACATGGTGAAACCCCATCTCTACTAAAAATGTAAAAATTAGCCTGGTGTGGTAGCAGGTGCCTGTAATCCCAGCTACTTGGGAGGCTGAGGCAGGAGGATCACTTGAACTCAGGAGGTGGAGGTTGCAGTGAGCCAAGATCGTGCCACTGCACTCCAGCCTGGGCAACAAGAGTGAAACTCCATCTCAATTAAAAAAAAAAAAGAAGAATGGTGCTGTTTTTCTTTAAACAGGCTACACTGTCACTGCCACCCACATCCCATTAGCTAAAACAGGTCTCCTCGCCAAGCCCAAATCACTGGGGCAGGATGTACACTCTCCGAGGGAAGCCACTGTAAGCATGGGGTGGGGAGGGGAAAGGGAAAATTGTAGGCAAATAATCCAATCTACCATATTATCTGTGTTAACTATATGAAGCTATATGTAGATGGGGAAACTGAGGCCCAGAAAGAGGAAGAGAAATATCTCAGGTTGCTCGGAGTCAGTGACTCCCAGACAGTTCTCCTTCCCCTCTCCAAGACCTCATTCTATATCCATGTAGTTAGCATCTGGCACTTTTCAGTCAATGGTTCAAGCATTTGAATCCCATGGGAAGGACAAAGAGGGTGAGGAAGTAGAATTCCTTCCATCTTCCAATAGGGCAAACAGAAGCCCAGAGTGCAGAAGGATGCACCTGTCATCACACTGCAAGGCTAAGAGAACAGGGAAAGAAGACCAAGGATTCCCAAGTTGACCTCCACAGTGGACCGCCCAGTCCCTCAGTCTTGTGCTGGATACAAGAGGCCCAGCAGATACAGCAGGGAATTTGCCACCTCCTTCCTGAGGGGAAAGTGGGAGGAGAGTCAGGAATACAGCTGTCTGGGTCCAGGCATGTCCCTTGGGATGGCTGTCATCCCCTCATTGACCCCTTCTCCCTGCAAGAAGCACTCATTAAACCCTGAAAGCATACTGGACCCAGGAGAAATTGAAGTGAGTGAGGTGGAGAGAGGCACCATAATAATGACATCCTGACTACTTGAGCAAAATTTCCCCAAATTTGGGGCAATTTGAAGTGATCTTAGTATGTACCTGGATGCAGTGGCACATAACATCAACTCCTGAAGTGAGAAAGCCATTCCCTTCTCAAGCCTTCTGATTGCCCCAGGGAGAAAGTCTCAGCTTAGAGGTTTGCATCTTTAACCCTTTAAATCTTCATTGATTAAAACATAGACTGGCCATGTGCGGTGGCTCACATATGTAATCCCGGCATTTTGGGAGGCTGAGGCAGGCGGATCACTTGAGGCCAGGAGCTTGAGACCAGCCTGGCCAACACGGCGAAAACCTGTCTCTACTAAAAATACAAAAATTAGCCAGGCATGGGGGCGGGCACCTGTAGTCTCAACTACTCAGGAGGCTGAGACAGAAGAATTGCTTGAACCAGGGAGACGGAGGTTGCAGTGAACCAAGATCGCGCCATTGCACTCCAGCCTGGGCAAGAGAATGAGACTCTGTCTCAAAAAACAAAAAAACGTAGACTGAGTACAGGCTTCAGGCTCAGTCTTGGCAGGTGGCTGTTGCTAGCTAGAGTTTAATAACACTATTTAATATCATTTAATCTGACATGATTTACTTTAATGGAACTGAGCTGTTTCCATTGTATTTGTTTTTGTAATTCCATTTGTGGCAATTGATCTCATTTATAGTAGTGATATCAATTTTCTTTTGAAATGAATTTATTTATACACAAAAGTGAGTCATTTAAAGAAAACGTTAAGTAAATGGTGGCACAGGCAGCATGCAGGTCATTGTGGTGCTATTTTGTAGTTATGGTGAAAATCATGAAAGAGGTAAATGACTGATGTTTGGAAAGCTCTGCTAGAATATTCATTCTGGGTGGTTGGGTTGCCTGAGGGAGAGGTCAGGGTCTGCCTGAATTGGGCATTCTTGGTGGAGGAAGCAGCATGTACGGATTGGTGTGAATGTGTTGGAAAGGGTGGGAAGCTCATATGGCAGTGGTGGGGTGATACAGAGGCCTTCCTCCGAGCTCAGGCTATGGACTTTGACTCCCAGGGGGAGAATCCAGGGGCGGATGCGTTGCAGGGAAGTGACAGCAGACCAGTGTTTATCAGAAGGCTGGAACCACCGCTAGTAGAGATAGTGCTGTCCGGTGGGCAGGGCCCCAGGCCTCCCATCGTGAACTCTTTCCGTTGGTCCCCAGCTTAGGTGCAGAGCCACGGATCCTAAATCAGAATTAGCCTGAGGAGGGAGAAAGAAAGGGTTAATTCCTTCCCATAATAGAGCTCTGGTTTCTGGCCTTGGTCTCCCATCCATGCCCCACCAGCTCAGCTCTGGTGGCCACCAAGGCTGGACTCCTCCGCCCCCTTCGAAAGGGCAAACTGAAGCCTGGAGCAGTTTAGGGCTGTTGTCCAGGTGCCACAGCAAGCTCAAGAAGAGAACCAAGGACTTCCAGGTCCTCTGTTATCCTAGCAGGACTCCCCCAGCCCTTATCCAATTCCCCAATCCTAGCCACGGGAGGCCCTGACTTCTGGGGAGGCATCCTGTTAAGCTTGCAGCAGTGAAGAAAGTATTAGAGCTGGGGCTCGGAGAGGGAAGGCACCTGCCCCGGGCGCCCAGGAGCCACACCTCTGGCAGGATCTCGGCAATCCCGGCCACAGGCGCTGTGGCAGCATCGTTTTTTGCCCGAGCAGTCTGAGTCCTTGTGACACAGGTGGTTCATGGGGCTGAGGCAGCGCAGTTGGTCCTGTGGGCAGCTGCCCGGCTTCACTGCAACACAGGAACTGGGTGAGCTCTGCCTGTGCCCACCGGCCCTGGAGCTTGGGGCTTGGGTGGTCAGCAAGGTGGAGAGGGGCATTTACCAGAGACCCTGGGGACGCACTGGCGGAAGCAAGCTCTGTAGCAGCACTTCCTGGTCAAGGGACACTGGCTGTCTTCCACGCACTGGTCAGGCACCGATAGGAGGCACGGCCCATCATCTGCTGGGCAGCCTCCCCATTTCTCTGTAAGAGAATCTCTCAATATTGCAGCTGGAGGAAGCTCACGGTTATGTAATAAGCGCTGACCTGGGAATGACAAGATCTGAATTCTCCATCCCTTGCTTCTTGCCTGTCTTCTGGTTAGTTTGTTGTTGTTGTTGTTGTTGTTTGTTTGTTTCTAATGACTCCAAGCCTCAGTTTTCTGGCTGTGAAATGGGAATCTGGGCTAGTTTGAGACTCAGATGGCACAAATGATAGGGGAAAATGAAGCCCAACATCTCCACTGTGGCCAATAAGGCCATGCCTGGTCTGGGCCCTGCCCATCTCTCTAGCCTCATCCTCTACTGTCTTTCCACTCAGTGGCTCCAGATCTGCTCCAAGCCAGCTCTCTTCGCAGGGTTCTGGCTCTGGCTGCATCCTTTGCCTGGTGCACTTCTCCTGTACTCCATTTGCCTGGGCAGCTCATTAGGACTCAGCAGAAACATCACATCCTCAGAAGACTCTACTTCTCTGACCCTACATTAACTAGGTCAGCCCCCACCCCCAACACACACACACACACACACACACACACACCACACACACACACACACACACACTCAGTTCTTTCCTCCAGAGTTTGTGACGCTGCATCTATTTGTCTGTGTCTCTCACTTGGCTGGAGGTTATGACAGTAGACACCCTGCTAGCTTTGCTCACCATTGGTCCATATCACAGTACTTGGTGCACAACAGTAGGGGCTCAGTGACTTGGAAAGAAAGGGTTTTGAAGTGAGGCCCAGCATCGCACATGCGTCAGCAGCGGCCAGCCTGGTGCACTGTCACAGCCACAGCTGGCCACATCTGCACTATTGCGTTCACCACTGTTGCAAATGGCATGGTTTCGAGGATCAGGCATTAACTCTGTCTCTCAGGTGTTCTTCTGAATGGCTGTAGAGTGTTCTGTCCCAGAGCTTACCTAACCACTCTTCTTGCTGGGATTTTGGGCCATGTTCAGATTTCATGCATAAAGCTGGAAATCAGTATCTTCCTCCATGTAGAGGAGGAAATCAAGGCCTGAAAGGGGCAGTGACTTGCCCAGACCCACATGGGCTGGAGTTAGGCCTCCCAGGGCCCGGCTCCCTCTGACCTCTGTGAGTCTCCATCCACCCTGAGCTGTAGGCATGGAGCCTTTAACCCAGACCTTCAGTTAAATCCAGCATCAGAGAAAATGTTCAAGAGCTCCGAGGGGCAGCTGGATCTGGTGCGGTGACTTTATCTCTGTGTCCGCCACTCCCCCTCAGCCCCCTGCCTGGGTGCTGGCTGCACACATAAGTAGGCACCTTGCTCACATCCTACCTGCTCTAAGTCAACCTCAGTTGTCAGAGCGGGTTGGTTTAAATTGAATTGCTGCCCCCTGCTGGAGAAAGAAAGGTTTGGCCTGGGGAGGGGGGAAAAGTGTGGGTTTGGGGTGGTGGGAGTGATGTGAGGGCTCCTGGGAAACAGTCTGAGGTCCAAGGTTTAGCCCTGAATTCACCAGTCCAAGCCAAAGGTGCTCAGGCCTCAAAGAGTGGGCCAGACGGAGCTGCCTGCACTCAAAGCCAGTGGAGCCAGCTGGGTCAGGCCGGTAGAGTTTCTGTACCGGGGGCCTGGAGCTGAACCTTGGGGAATGGCAGATAGGGAGAGGACATGACAGCTGGCATTTCCAGTGGAAGAACTGTGATAGCTGCAATGTGGAGGTGGGGATAAAAGCCTGGCGTGTGCAGAGCTGGTGTGAGAGGCTCTAGGTGGTCACACTCACTTTGTTTGCCTGCCTTTCCTAACAGTCCCTCCAAACGAGGTTCTTCACTCACAGATGTGTACATCGAGACAGTCACACACACAGATGGTCATCCGGATGCATCCACCATGGGTGTGTAGACTTAGAGAGCAAAAGAATTGTATCCAAACATGGTGAAATATATACACTTGTACACACAGACGATACACACACTGTCAAATACACAAGCACATTTAGATCTAGACACACAATTAGCTACAGGCTTAACAACAGGAAATTGCAGATAGTCAACTGTTTACAAAAGTAGCAGTTTTACATGGTTCAACTTAATACACACATATATACATATGGACATCCATCAGATAGTTATACATATGCAATATATTTATAAACACATATAAAAACAGGCAGTCACATATGTACATATGAGCTGGAACATAATCACTGTAAATACACAAGCATACTGTCATATACACACGCCTACCCACATAGATACATACACAGACACTCAGACACACACACTTGTGTATATAAATATATAGCATATGTGTGTGAACAGAGAGACATATATACGCATACACAGTCATATACACAGAGTCATATGCACAGGGCTACACAGACACGTATATTTTCCCAATACCACATAACCGCTGACAGCATTTAATTAGGCACTCGCTGTTTATCAGGGACTATGCCAGACTCTTTGTATCAGAGGCACCCAGACGTTTGAGTGAGAAGGGGCGGAATGGGGAGCTCTTATAAACAGAGGTGGCTGGGCTTCCACAGGTAACAAACTGAGACTTCCCTTCCCTTGGCCTCGTCACCTTCCTCCATTGTCTGAAATTCTACCAGCAGCCAGGCAGATGTCTCATGGGAGAGAAACCAGTGGGGGACAAGCTGTGGTGAACTGGGGGAGAGACAAGCGTGTCACACCTGCCCATGCAGAGTGGCCCTGCGCAGGCTCGGTTTCTGCTGTGCCAGCTCTTTGCCTCTGAGCAGCCAGGTTGAATACTGGGGTGTGCTCCCTGGGAACACAAGGACTCCCCCAAATCACCCACTTATGCTGTGCTTACTGTGTGCCAGGCCCTTATTCCTCGAGACACCGCTTACTCCTGAGAGAGAGGCATGGGACTTCATTTTACATGGAGTAAGTCTCCAGACCTGTCCTGCTGCCTTCCGGGAGTGCCCTGTATGGAGGTCCTAATAAACTCACACACTTGCCAATCTGGCCTTGTCCAAGTAATTCTTTGGTCTCTCGGCTCCTTCCTAGGTTGGGGGTGCATTCTTCTGTACAGTCCTGGGGTTTTGCTGTAACAGTTGGTAAGGTGAATCTCTCTGATTTCAAATACCTGCATTCAAATGCCACGTTTGGCACTAACTCAGAGTCAGTCTTTGATCTTGTTAAGGGCTTTCCCACTATGCCTCAGTTTTCCTCATCTGCAAAATGGGGATAAAAATAGTCCTGTCCTCACAGCATCACATTGAGGAGTTACGTGGTGATGGTGCATGAATCACAGCCAACACAGGATCCAGCCTTGGAGCTCACCAGTGTACTTCCTTCCTCAGCCTGTCCCCATTACTGTCCCCTTTCTTAAAGGCAGGGCCAGGGTTGCACAGGTGAATGTAGGTTAGAGTGTTCCAACCCCAGAAGAGGATGGAGGTGGAGGCCTCACCCAGAGCAGGAGTCACCTGTCTAGTCACTCAGCGGCCCTCCCTCACCTGTCAGCAGGCCAGCCCCAGCCTTGTCAGGGGTGGGAATGGGGACAGCAGGTTGGGGGCGATGAGAGCTAGAGACAGAGCTTCCTCCCCACAAAGCCCAGATTCCAGAAACCACACTCTCTCCTCAATTCCCAAGTCCTTTCCACAGATGGGACGGTGGACCCACCGACCCAGTCACACCACAGACCAGCAGGTGCAGACAGGGTCCCTCCCCATACCTGGAGGCACAGAGACACACATGGACACACATGGACAGGCACCAAGCTCAGACGTGTGCATGCAGCCATTCCTAAGTGTACGTGTGCAGACAGAGCTTTGCACAGACAGGCGGGCACAAAGACACACGTCTACACAGAGACAGGCACATGCATTCCCCGCCCCGCCACCCCTGACACATAGACAGGCACAGACAAGCACCGAGAAACTGGCAGAAAAGACACGCACAGATACCAGCACAGGCAGGTGGACACAAAGGTACACAAATAAAAACACAGGCTTCTGAAAGCACTAAGAATCAGGCATCCACACATACATACACGCACGCATGCACACACACGCACACACACCCCACACATGGAATTACCTGCCTTCTCCCAAACCCTTATTCTCCCTAGAGAAGTAGGGACAATCTGGTCCCCAGAGCAGAGGGATTTCCCGCACTCACCTCCCTTCTTCCTGCCAAAGACAGCAGGCAGCTGACTCCCCACAGCCAGGAGGGCCCCCAGGAGGAGGAGGCTCTGGATCCTCATATTTCTGCTGCCGGTTCAGGGCCCAGGGCCCCCCAGATTAACACCTGCAGCCTCAGGGAAGCCAGAGAAATTTAGTCAGGAGAGGAAAGAGAGGGTGTGTGGAGTGACACCATGCTTGCTTCATCTTGGCCCCACCCCCTGAGGGCCCGAGGCCTCAGCGCAAGGGATGCTGTCACAATAGCTGAAGATAGGGTGATGGCACATTCTGCATGTGGGGGACTCAGATCCAGTCTTGCCTGTATCGGTGACTTGGGCTGCGATCTTGGGCAAGTCTTGTCTCTCTCTGAGCCTCAGTTTTTTCATCTGTTTACAGGGTGAAGGTTGTTGAGTCAGATACTTGCTTTCCTGGCTCTCAAAGATGTTGAAACCCTAGCAATGTCTAGGCAGTGGATAGAGGTCAGCTTTGAATAGCAAAGGAGTGAGGGTTTGCAGAGTTCTGGGTGCCTAGGAAGGGAGAAGGCGGTAGGGTTAGGCCAGAGTTTGCTGCCAAAGAAGGCTGGCCCAGGTTGGCATAATGAGTGAGGCCAGCCCTGTCTTCTCCTCTTGGGTCCTGTGGATGGGAGAAAGACCACCCCACCTTTGGTGAGATCACCAGTGGCTTCTGGTAGAACTGCCCTCTTCCTGGGACCGGCTTGGCTGTTGAGGGTGGGGTAGCATGGCTTTTGGCTTGGCTAAGTTTGCTGGTCACAGCAGATGCCTGGCCACTGGAAACTCTTCTCTGGCCCTGAGGGATCCTGAGCAAAAAAATGTCATCTCATCCAGGGACCCCTCCTTAGATTTCTCCAACATCTCTGATGTTGGCTCCTGCATTTGGTGGAAGAGAGGGAGCTGAGACTTGGCATCATAAGGGACATCCTAAACAGAAACTCCACTGAAGTACATTTTCTCAGCCTTTCCATTTGAAAGACTAGGAAATTGTGAGATAGAGATGAGAGGGGACTTGCCCAAGGACACACAGCTAATTCCTGACTAAGCTGGGACTTCCCACTGTGGCCTCCCTATCATCCTCATTCAGTTCCCGGGTTTTAAAAGCAAGTCAATACCTCATCTGATCCTGAGAAAGGAGGGTGATATTACAGGGCTTGTCTCACTTACCCATTCCAATCCAGGACAGTCCTCGCAGCAGGAAGTTCTTCCTTGGGTTTAATATGAATCTCTCATGCTGTCTTCTAGGCTAGCAAGATAGGAGAGCCTCTGTCTTCTATGATCTGGTGTTACTTTTGGAATGCTAGCTCCTCCTTGGAAGCTTTATCTTGGAGGAAAAATATATGAGCCCTTCCTTCCTCTCTCTCTCTTTCTCTCTTTCTTTCTCTTTCTTTCTTTCCTCTCTCTCCCTCCTTCCCTCCTTCCCCCCTCTCTCCTCTCTCTCCCTTCCTTCCTTCCTTTCTTTCCTTTTTCTTTCTTTCTTTCTTTCTTTCTTTCTTTCTTTCTTTCTTTCTTTCTTTCTTTCTTTCTTTCTTTCTTTCTTTCTCCTCCTCCTCCTCCTCCTCCTTCTTCTTCTTTCTTCTTTCTTCTTCTTCTTCTCTCTCTCTCTCTCTCTCTCTCTCTTTCTCTCTCTCTCTCTCTCCTCTCTCTCTCTCTCTCTCTCTCCCCCCTCTCTCTGACAGGATCCTGCTCTGTTGTCCAGGCTGGAGTGCACAGTGCCATCATGGCTCACTGAACCCTTGACCTCCTGGACTCAAGTAGTCCTCCTGCCTCAGCATCCTGAGTACCTGGGACTATAGGCATGCACCCCCATATTCAGCCAGTTTTTATTTTTTGTAGAGATGGGGGTGTCTTCCTATGCTGTCCACGCTGGTCTCTAACTCTTGGACTCAAGTGATTCTACCACCTTAGCCTTCCAAACAGCTGGGATTATAGGGGTGAGCCACTGTGCCCAGCCATGAAATGCTCTTTTTTCTTTTTATCTTTTTTTTTTTTTTGAGACGGAGTCTTGCTCTGTTGTCCAGGTTGGAGTGTATTTATTTCTTACAGTTCTGGAGGCTGGGAAGTCCAAGATCAAGGCACCAGCAGATTCAGCATCTAGTGGGGGCCAGTTTCTCATCTCATCTCATCTCCCTGGGGTCTGGACTTTTTGTGACTCTTCCCTCTGTTTAGGGAAAAGGACTTCAAATTCGGATTTTCTTTGCTGGGGTTCAGTATTGCTTCTTCCATATTCCAAGTCTCAGGACCATCAGGGGCAGGTACTGGGTGAGAGTGACCC
Organism: Trachypithecus francoisi; assembly: GCF_009764315.1. NCBI lineage: Eukaryota > Metazoa > Chordata > Mammalia > Primates > Cercopithecidae > Trachypithecus > Trachypithecus francoisi. Next base: position 40,784,690 of record NW_022681467.1, read on the forward strand.
CCAGAGGTGGAAAGGACCCGGCATCATTTCTGAGGACACCCAGTGGAGGAGGAGCCTGGAGACTTGGCCTCCCATCCTGGCTCTGGGCATGGCCCTGACACATCTTCATCCTTGTCTCCTCCTTTGTACAATGGAGATGTTCAGACTAGTTGGTCTCCGAGGGCCCTGCCAGCTTTAGCCATCCCTCCCCAAACCAGCTGAAGAGACTAATTCCTCCGAAGTTTCATGGGCCAGATAGAGGCAGGGGAAGGCACAGCCCCAGTCCTGGGAGGCAGGTCTCCTTACCTTCTTCCAGTTTCTTCACAGGAATCACACACTTGAAGCCACAGTGCAGGTAACAACACTTCCTTTCCCCCAGACGGTCCTGGTCTGTGTGACACTGGGGAGGATCAGACTTGAAGCAGTGTACGTTGTCAGCTGGGCAAACCTCCGCTTTTTCTATACTTAGTGGAGGAAGCCACAAGGTGAGGTGAGAATTCCAGCCCCAGAGGGCCCCTCAGGACCTCTCCCCAGCCCAGCCCCACCCAGCTCCACCATGCCTGCTCACCCCCTTTAACTCCTTCCATGGTCACCGGGGTCACAAGAGCGAGAGACACCATGAGGACCAAGAAGCTGCTGGACCCCATGTTGCTGGGCAGGTGGCTTGGCCTGGAGCTGGGCTGAGCCTGGCTTTATAGTGTCCCTGCTGAGTGCGCCAGTGGGTGGAGCTGAAGGCTCAAAATGGCAAGGGAGGCTGCACTTCCCAGCTCTATTTGGAAATGGCCACTTTTGAGGAGGGATTTGGGGCTTTCCCTAAGGTCTCCTCACTGGAATAGATGAAGAAATCAAAGAGCGACCCTCGTTCTTCACACAAGGAGAAGAAATGGCCACCTGATTGACCATTAGGCACCACCAGGGCCAAACTGTCTTATGGAAGGAGGAAAGAAAGCACAGAAAGGGCATGAAATTACTCAAGTTCACACACAAGGCAGTGGCAGGGCCAGACTTCCTCAACTCCACCATGTTCTCTAACAGTCCCTGTTCATGCCTGATTCACCTGGGACCAAAATCTTCCCTCCTTCCTGTGTTGCCCCGGATTTGTTCTCAGTTCTCTCCTCACCCCAAGGAAGAATCTGAATGGCAGTGCTTAAAATGTCTGTCCTGAACATTCGCTCTCAGCCTTGCGTTCCAGCCCTGTGTGCTCCTGCTCCCACCAATCTCATGTGGCCTGGAGGAAAGCAGATTTTGGACCTGTCACCAGCTGTGTAACTTTGAAAGCGGCTTCACCTTCCTAAGCCTCCGTTTCCTCATTCATACAATGGGCATCATAATTATACTGTATCGCTTCATAGGATTTGTTTTCCCTCCTTTGCCCCTGCATCCCCCTACATTCCTGGATTTGGAAGAAGACATGATGTGTGTGTGTGTGTGTGTGTGTGTGTGTGTGTCTGTGCGTGTGTCTGAGACCAGGCTTTTGGAGTCCTTTCTTTGGGCACTAAAGAGAGGGAAATCCTTCCTGTTGGAAAAGTTGCAGATATGAGCCCAGAAACTCCAGAAATTTGGTCCCAGCCCTGGTGAGAGAGAAATTCTGAGAAGATAAATCTAAGTTGCTGATAAGAAGACATGAGAGATGGGCAGGGAGTAATTTTGAGGAAATCTAGTCCTTTACTAACCTTTTTCCTGAGATCAGCCCCACTCATACTCAGGGTTAGGTTACCACCTAATAAATTCACCTTTCTGGCTAAGCTGATCTGAATTGGATTTCTGTCATTTACTAATAGGACCTCTGAGTAATGCAAAGATTTGGATTTGGGGCATTGCACATACCAAAGTGTGGAAGGGACTGAGTTGGGGTTAAGTGGAGGCAGGGGAGGATCCCTCCACTCCTGGAAGTGAGCCAACTCCTTATTAGATGGTGAATCTTTGGTTACAATCTCACCCGTTGTATCCTTGAGCTCAGATCACTTGGATACCAGGGATGGAGTCTGGGAAGTTAATAAGCAAATACTAGAATGTTGGAATGTATTGGCTATTGTCTCCTCCAGCTTTTTATTATGAACTTTTTAAACATACAGAAAAATTGAAATATCAGAACAATGATACTTGTATACGTACAACTGGATTTAACAATTATTAATATTTTGGGATATTTTAGAATACCTATAGCTACATTTGCTGAAATATTTGAGACGAAATTGAATACATTATGTTCCTATTTCCTAAAAACATCAGCATGCGAATTCTAAGAATAAGGACTTTCTTCAATATAATCACAAAGCCATGATCCTATCTAAGATAATTAATAGTTTCTGCTTGTCATCTCATAGCCAGTTCATATTGGTTTCTCCAGTTCTCCTCAAAATGTCGTTTGTAGTTGACTGTTGATGATACTTCTTTTAAAATTATTGTAAAATAAATCCTACATATAAAAGAATGTAATAAACTTTCTATACCTTTTGAAAAAGAATAATAAACACCTATGAACCTATCAATTTAGAATAGGACATTACCATCCCTACTTCAGAGGTAACCACTATCTTGAACTTTCTGTTAATCATCCTCATGTTTTCCTTTAAAGTTTTGCTCTCTTGCTATGGCTTGCTTAATGGTACATGTTGTTTAACTTTATGTAAACATAATTACGGCCTAAGTATTCTTTTGTATTTTGCATGCTTTGCTCAACACTGTGGTTTTAAAAATATTGTGGTAAGAAATATATACTATAAGACATGACCTCTTAACGTATTTTTTTTTTTGAGATGGAGTCTCGCTCTGTCACCCAGGCTGGAGTGCAGTGGTGTGATCTCAGCTCACTGCAAGCTCCGCCTCCCAGGTTCATGCCATTCTCCTGGCTCAGCCTCCTGAGTAGCTGGGACTACAGGCATTCACCACCACACATGGCTAATATTTTGTATTTTTAGTAGAGACGGGGTTTCACTGTGGTAGCCAAGATGGTCTTGATCTCCTGACCTCGTGATCTGCCCGCCTCAGCCTCCCAAAGTGCTGGGATTACAGGTGTGAGCCACCATGCCCAGCCCCAAAATATTTTTAAGTGAATACTACAGTGTTGTTGATTGTGGGCACAGTGTCATACAGTAGGTCTCTAGAAGTTTTCTGTCTTGCATGACTGAAACCCACTGAATAGCAACTTTTCCCTCCCCCAGACCCTTGGAACCACCATTCTGTTTTCTGCTTCTATAAGTGACTACTTTAGACACTTCATAAAAGTGGAATCATGCAGTATTTGTCCTTTTGTAACTAGCTTATTTTGCTTAGCATAATGTCCTTAAGGTTCACCCATGTTGCAGCATGCGACAGAATTTTCTTCTTTTTTATGGCTGAATAATATTCCATGGTATGCATATATATGTGTGTGTGTGTGTGTATATATATATATATATATTATATATATAATATATATATATATATAAAATCTTTTTTCCTTCCCCCATTTGTCTGTCAGCGGGTCAATGCACATTTGGGTTTCCATTTCTTAGCTATTGTGAATATTGCAGCAATGAATTTGCAGGTGCAAATATCTCTTTGGGATCCTGATTCAAATTCTTTTGGATAATAACCCAGAAGTGGGATTGCTGAATCATGTGGTAGTTCTATTTTTAATTTTTTGAAGAACTTCCATACTGTTTTCCGTAGTGGCTATACTCCTTTAAATCTCACTGACAGTGCAGGAGTTCCAATTTCTCCACATTCTCACTGGTACTTGTTTTCTTTTTCTTTTCTTTTTAAAATAATGGCCATCCTAACAGGTATGAGGTGATCTTATGGTTTTGATTTGCATTTTCCTGATTATTAGACATGTTGAGCATCTTTTCACATACCTGTTCGCCATTTGTATATCTTTTTTGGAGAAATGTCTGTTTAAGTCTTATTCACTTTTAATTGGGTCTTTATATATATATGTGTGTGTATGTGTGTGTGTGTGTGTGTGTGTATATATATATGCATATGCACACACATATTTATAAGGAAAAAGAAAAGAAATATGTATTAGGATGGAAGAAGAGAAAAGCCATTGTTTGCAAATAATACAATAGTCTAATAGAAACACAAAAGAAACTACAGATATATCATGACAGTTAGACAATTTTTTCAAGATTAACTGACACAAAATCAATATATAAAAGTCAACTGCATTTCTGTACACTAGAAGTATTGGTTAGAAAAATGTAATACTCCAAAAGCAATAACATGTAAAATATTTAGTAATAAAGGCAACCTGTGAGATGGGAAAAATATTTGCAAACTACATATCAGATAAGGGGTTAATTTTCAAAATATATAAAGAACTGCAACTCAATAGCAAAAATAAGTTTACACACATACATATATACATAGCAAAAATATGTTTGTATATTTATATATATAAATACATTTAGGCTTACATTTGGGTTACATTTGTCTAGGAAGCAAGCCCCATGAGGAACTTCTCACAGTCTTATTATAAGAAGGTAAAATTGCAGGGGACAATGTTCCTGTTTTGCAGTAGTAAACTACCTTCTCAAAAGGTGGTTATTTTGTCCCCAGGGGACTTTGGCAATGTCTGGAGACATATTTGGTTGTCACAACTGGGGCAGATGTGCTTCTGACATCCAGTGTCTAGAGACTGAGGTTGCTGCTAAATATCTAACAATGCACTGGACAGTTTTTCACAACAAACAATGATCTATCTCCAAGTGCCAGTAGTATTGATGTTGAGAAACGCTGCTGTCCTGCCTCACTGACACATAGCTGTGCATGGCCTCAGAACACCTCAATGTAGGCTGAAGCGAGTAATGATGGGAGTGTCTGCTGGGAGTATCCCATGCTTAGGAGTGCTGATCCTTGGCTCACTGGTTTCAACCAATAAAGGCATTCCTTAGCTCATGCCATGTGACCTTGTGGAATTCATCCCATGTTCTGCTGAATCAGGCAAATAAAGTTCCCTTTTAATTCTAGTTAGCTAAGAGTTTTTCTCATGAAAGGATGTTGAATTTTTATCAAATGCCTTTTCCTCATCAATTGAGATATATCTATGGATTTTCTTTTCAACCTGTTATTTTGTGAATTACATTAACCAGATTTCACATTCATTGTCTTTTTTGGGCATCATTTATTTATATGCTTCAAGAAAGTGGAAAGCCTTGAACCAAAATAGCCTAGCCTAAAACAGACAGAGAATAAAAGGGAAGATATATTTCTAGTAAACATGGAATATACATTCCTGAAAATCATTAAGTTACAGAGTTTTGCTTGCTACAAATAATAGGGCTTCTGGAAAAAATAGAGTTGAAGTAGAACATTCAAAACTTGTGCAGTCTCATAAGTAATACATCAGACAAACAGAACCCACACCCAATAAAAACATGACCACAGTTTTAAACATCTTCAGTTACTAATAAAGAAATTCTGTAGTAAATATAGCACTTTACTTTGACAAAAGATGGGGAGTTTGCTTGGTAAGTGGGTATGGTGAAATACTGTGGCTTTTGGGGTATGCACAAAAGGCGGAATGAAGGACATCATCATTCTTGGGACTAAATGTTGTTATACGGGAAGTCATTGTCTTCTATCTCTTACTTCTGTACTGGCTTAAAATAGCAATCTGCTGTATTAACTTGTCAGTTCCTCCCTTTTGTAAGGAAGCTGTATAACCTTGGATGAAACTGGATAACTGCAAATTTCTATCCTGATGTTCTTGACATTAAAATCTTATTTTTTAGTCTTTTTTTTGAGACGGAGTCTCTGTCACCCAGGCTGGAGTGCTGTGGCCAGATCTCAGCTCACTGCAAGCTCCGCCTCCCGGGTTCACGCCATTCTCCTGCCTCAGCCTCCCAGGTAGCTGGGACTACAGGCGCCGCCACCTCGCCCGGCTAGTATTTTGTAGTTTTTAGCAGAGACGGGGTTTCACCGTGTTAGCCAGGATGGTCTCCATCTCCTGACCTCGTGATCCGCCCGTCTCAGCCTCCCAAAGTGCTGGGATTACAGGCTTGAGCCACCGCGCCCGGCCAACATTAAAATCTTGATCTTTGGCTGGGCATGGTGGCTCATGCCTGTAGTCCCAGCATTTTGGGAGACCGAGGCGGGCAGATCACTTGAGGTCAGGAGTTCAAGACCAGTTGGCCAACATGGTGAAACGCTGTCTCCACTGGAAATACAAAAATTAGCTGGGTGAGGTAGTACATGCCTGTAATCCCAGCTACTTGGGAGGCTGAGGCATGAGAATCACTTGAACCCGGAAGGTAGAGGTTGCAGCGAGCTGAGATCATGCCACTGCACTCCAGCCTGGGCAACAGAGTGAGACTTTGTCTCAAAAAAACAAAAAGCACAAAACAAAAAACAAAACAAACAAACAAAAAAAACTTGACCTTTAATCCACCACAATTGTTTATCTGTCTCACTTGAAGCTGATAGTAACTGATGTGTTAGGCTCACTATCGGTCTCATCTCTGATGGAGTGCAACGTTTAGCTTATTGCTGTGGCAAATAGCATATGCTCTCATTTATTTGAAAATATTTTATTATTTCAAACTTGTCAATATTTAAGGCATGTCTTTTATTTATTTATTTTTAAATTTTTATTCATTCATTTTCTTGAGACGGAGTCTCCCTTTGTCGCCCAGGCTGGAGTGCAGTGGTGCAATCTCCGCTCACTGCAACCTCCGCTTCCTGGGTTCAAGAGATTCTCCTGCCTTAGCCTCCCAAGTAGCTGGGACTGCAAGCTGGCTAATTTTTGAATTTTTCGTAAAGATGGAGTTTCACCATTTTGGCCAGGCTGCTCTCAAACTCCTGATCTCAAGTGATCCACTCCCGTTAGCCTCCCAAAGTGCTGGGAATACAGGCGTGAGCCACCATGCCTGGCCTTAAGGCATTTCTTTTAAAATCATATTTCAGATTCTTGTTTCCAGAACATTGAACACAGTATTAAATAATTCTATCAAGATAGAACTCAGGACAACAGCATATTACACACTTGGTAGGGCAATGCCTATAGGTAAACTGAGATAAGAGGGGGGAGATGAAGTGTGTGTATTTTGTGTGTCACTCCAGAGATACCGTGTTCAATATTTTTGCATTTGATTGGTATTATATGACAGGACAAGACACAGTCACCTTATGAAAAACTGTATTAACCCAGTTTTACATGTTAGTGATTTAATTCCTTACTTATCTACCATGTATGAACATATTCTGCTTGTTAAAGCACTTGCTTCAACAGGAGAGACTCGTGTGTGTGTGTGTGTGTGTGTGTCTGTGCACGTGTACCTTTCGGCTAATGGGAGGTGACATCACAGTAATCTTTGCCCTGACAGTGTGCCTGACTGAATAGTATAAGCTAAATTAATGCCCTTGTTAGAGATTGTGGGATCCCAAAATATTTAATGCCTAAAAATCAGGTAACCTGATCATCTGAACCCCTTCTCCACCTTCCACTGAGCCAGACAAAGGTGCAAACGCTTCCTTAAAGGAAGATCAACCAGGAAAAAGTTATGCCTATTCTTTAGCTACTTTTCCCCTAATTTTAAAGCTATGAAATTCTATTTAAAGTATTATCACAATAATATATGTACACAGTATAAAATGTAAAGTGTAAAACCAGATTTACAATGGGAATCTCCTACATTGCTCCTATTTACCTTGTTTCCTGATACCCAGAGGTCCTGATACGAGAGGTAACCACTTTTAGCTCTTCTAGCTGTTTCTAATATCTATCTCCATGTTTCTAAATAACATTCTTATGTATTATTAATGTTCTTAAATTTGTATTCTAAATTATGTATTACGTAATATTCTTAAATTTCTGAAAATTTGAATTTGGATTAAAAATTATTTTATTGTGCTAAGAACACTTAGCATGAGATCTACCCTTGGAACACGTTTTTAAGTGTGTAGTACCGTATTAACTGTAGGCACTATGTTGTACAGCAGATCTCTAGACCCTTTTCATCTTGCATAACTGAAACTACTCATTGAATAGCAACTCCCCATTTCCCCCTTCCTGAAACCCTTGGAAACCACCATCATACCTTTTGCTTAAATGAGTTTGACTACTTTAGACAACTCACATAAGATACCTTATAATAGTGGAACTGTGAAATTGTTTTCAAATATACTTATGGGTTATTTGTATGTATTCTATTGAAACTATCTATTCAGATTCTTTGTTCACTCTTTAATTGGGTTATATTTTTTCTATTGAGTTGTTTGAGTTCCTTATATATTTTAGATATTAATCCCCTATCAGATGTACAGTTTGTAAATATTTTCTACCATTTCATAAGTTGTGTCTTCAATCTGTTGTTTCTTTTTGTGTGTGTGCAGAAGCTTGTTAGTTTGATGTAATTTCATTTGTCTATTTTTGCTCTTATTGCATATATTTTTGGGGTCATATCCAAAATATTGCCCAGACCAATGCCATGGACCTTTCCCACTATATTTTTTTCTAGTAGCTTTATAGTTTCAATTCTTATGTTTAAGTCTTTAGCCCACTTTGTTGATTTTTACATGTGGTGTGAGATAAGGGTCCAATTTTAGTCTTCTGCATATGGAGATCCAGCTTTGCCAACATTATTACTGAAGAAACAGTCTCTTCCCCATTGGATATTTTTGGCACCTTTGTCAAAACTCAGTTGACTGTAAATGCATGGATTTATTTCTGGGATGTCTATTTTGTTCTATTGGCCTATGTGTCTATTTTTATGCCAGTACCATGCTATTTTGATTACTATGGCTTTGTAGCATATTTTGAAATCAGGTAATGTGATGCCCCCTGACAAAAAGATTTGTCACTTTTGCTCAAGATTGCTTTTGTTAAAGCAGTCTTTAACAAAAGGTCTTTTGTGGTTCCATGTAAACCAAAGGGTCTTTTGTGGTTCCCTGTAATTTCCTAGAATTTCCCTGTAAATTCTAGGGCCTTTTATTTCTATTTCTATGAAAAATATCCTTGGAATTTTGATAGGCATTTCACTGAATCTGTAGATTACTTCGAGTAGTATGCGCATTTTAAAAATATAAATTCTTTAGTTCATAAACATAAAATAATATTTTTATTTACTATGTCTTCCTTAAACTGATAACAACTTAACTTTGATTACATTAAAACTCTATACTTTGATTCCACCCTGTCCCCCTTTTTTAAAAGATGGGGTCTTGCTACATTGCCCAGGCTAGTCTCAAAGTCCTTGGCTCAAGTGATCTTCCTGCTTCAGTCTCCTGAGTAGCTGGGATTATAGGCATGAACTACTGTGCCTGGCTCCCACATTAAACATTTTAATGTTACAACTTACATCATTTTATATTCTGTACTCTTTGACAAATTATTGTAGCTTTTATTATTTCATAGTTTTGTGTTTTAGCCTTCATACTAAAAATATTTGATTTACCCACCACCATTATAGTATTAGAGTATTCTGAATTTGACTATGTACTTACTTTTATTAGTGAGTTTTATACTTTCATATGTTTTCATCTTACTTATTGAAATCTTTTTCTTTCTGCTTGATGAACTTCCTTTAGCATTTTTTTGGTAATACTAGTCTCGTGCCAATAAAGTCCTCCAGCTTTTGTTTGTCTGGACAAGTTGTAATTTGTCTTTCATTCCTGAAGGACAGTTACTTTTTTTCCTTCAGCACTGTGAATATATCATTTCACTTTCCTGATCTTTACAGTTTCTGCTGCAAAGTTCACTGTTAGCCTTATAGGAATTCCCTTATTTCAGGATCCTCTCTCTGCTTTTGATTTTTGACAGACTGATTGTAATATATCTTGGTATAGTGTTGTTTGGTTTCAATTTTATTGAAAGCCTTTGACCTTCCTATACCTATATATTTATGTCCTTTCCCAGATTTGGAAAGTTTTCTGCTGTTATTTATTTAAATAAGATTTCTACCCCTTTATGTCTCTTCTACTTAAAATCTCATAACTTGAATATTTGTTCTTTTGATGCTGTCCTAGACATTTCATAATCTTTCTTCACTACTCTTCATTTTTTTCTTTTTTCTCATCTGAGTGTATATTTTAAAATAACTTTTCTTTGAGTTTACAGGTTCTTTCTTCTGCTTGATCAATTCTGCTATTGATGCTCTTTATTGAATTTCAAATTTCATGCATTACATTTTTCAGCTGCAGAATGTCTGATTTTGAAAAAATGGCCTTTCTCTCTCTATTAAATTTCTCATTTTGGTCATTTACTCTTTTTCTGATTTCATGAATTATTTCTCTGTACTAGTATTATTTTTTGAAGTTCATCAAGCTTCCTAAGAAGAATTAGTTTGAATCCTTTGTCAGGCAGTATTGTATTTCTCCACTTCTTTGAGGTCAGTTATTAGGAGATTACTGTGTTCTTTTGAAGGTATCACACCTCTCTAATTTCTCATGTTTCTTGTTCTCTTATGTTACTATCTGTACATTTGAAGAAGTAGGGACTTATTGCAGGCTTTTCAGAGCCCTTCCCCAGTCAGTCTGTCCAGAGATTCTGGGGAGACCACTGGGTGTGGTCTGTGGGCAGGCTTGAGTCCTTGGGCAGCCTAGCCTTGTGTCTGGGTCAGCAGGTGGTTGGACCTGTTACCTGGGTGAGGTTGGGCCTGGAATCTGTATTCATAGGAGCTAGCCTGAAACCCGGGTCCATGGGGGTTGGTTTGGTCTTGGGGTGGCCGTTGAGCCTGAGTCTGAAGGGACTGACCAAGTACTGAGATGAGCCTGAAACCTGGGTCCACTGGGCAGGCCTGTGGCCTTAGTCCAAGGGATTGGGCCTGTTTCCTGGGTCCATGGTGTCTGACCTTGAGCCTGGGTCTTCAGGGATGGTGCTGGATCCTCAGTGCATGGGGAATTGGCCTGGTATTTGGGTCTACTGGGATGGACCTGGATCCTGGGTCTGCTAGAGCAATCCTGGACCCTTTGTATTCTAGACTCTGAGAACACAGAGTCTGGCCTAGAGTCTGGGTTTGGCCTGGTGTTGTGGCAGCTGTAGTGACGGGGTCTGTGGGGGCTTGTCTGGATCCTGGCATTGCAGATGCTGGCCAGTTTCCTGGAGACATATGTGCTGGCTTAGAGTCTGGATCTGTGGAGACCTGCCTGGAGCCTGGGTTTACTGGGGCTGACCCTGGGGGGTGGGTGTGTGGGAGCTGGCCTGGAGACTATGTTCACAAGGGTTGTCCTGGGTCCTGGCCATAGGGGCTAGCCTGGAGCCTGGGTCTCTGGGGGCCAGTCCAGTGTTGTGTTCTGCTGAGAAAAGCTAGACCCTGGGTCTACTAGGGTTTGGGGCCATAGGAAACATCATGGTACTGACTCAGAGACAGCTAGGGACAGCACCTTTGCCTCAGAGACCACTGAAATTATTCAAACTGGCCAATCTTGAGACACTTACCCTGCCTCACCTGCTCCTTCTTTCAGGAACCACAGAAAAGGTTTGCCCACATTTCTCCCTCACTCTCTCTATCTCTTGATGGAAAAAGGTGCTTCCTATGTGCCCCCCACCCTACCCTTCCCATGGCAAGGTGTGACTCTCCTTTGAGATATGTGAGTATAACAAACTCTCTTTTAAATGGCAGTCATCTCCTGATATGTTGGCTTTGTTATATGTAAATAATATTAAATACCTAAATAATATTAAAACCCAGTTTTTTAAAAAGGAGCTTGGGAGGCAAAGGACTAAAAAATCAGTAGCAAGGATGTCTGTGGTAGGGCAAGAGGACCGACATGTGAGCGGACACTTACTGTGAAGATTTGTGTATTACATATTAACACCCATTGGGAAGCATCTATGATGGATTAGACACTGACAGTCAAGATGAAAAACTCAAGATGTTGACATTAAGCAGCTTTCCTTTCTTTTCTTTCTCTCTCTCCTTCCTTCCTTCCTTCCTTCTTTCCTTCCTTCCTCTCTCTTTTCTTTTCTTTTCTTTCTCTTTCTTTCTTTTGACAGGGTCTGGCTCTGTTGCCCAGGCTGGAGTGCAGTGGTGCGGTCTCCTCTCACTGCAACCTCTGCCTTCCAGGCTCAAGAGATTCTCTTACCTCAGCCTCCCAAATAGCTGGGATAACCAGCCTTCATTACCATACCTGGAGAAGTAACTGTGCAGCACAAGGTAGAGGACAGTGGTGAGCATGGAAATGCACCACTCAGATCTCCTGCTGCTTCAGGGTGTGTAACTGATGGATGCCCCCAGCTACTGTCCTCTGCATCTGCCACTATGTGCAGAAGTCATGGATGCTTCCCTCAGGTTACTCCCAGTCAATGACTGAGTGCGGCCCAAACACTAAGGCAGGCCCATTCTGAGACCTGGGTCTCTTCTGATAGGTGACTTCAGTTCAAGCCTTGTCTTTCAGCCTGGCTGGCACTTTACTAATGTTGTACTTCATTCTGAGACTCTTACTCCTTCCTTCTCTCCTCCCTCAGAGCAGGCAGCCCTGCATCATGGTCTCATGCTGTCCTTGCCATTTTGGCTGCTTCCCTTTGCCCCTCACAGGCATTTTCCCTGACACACATTCTTGATTGTCTAATCCTGTCTAGACATCTGCTTTTCAGAGGGAGGCTTAAACAAACCTACTCACCCATAGTTTTGGTTTGAATAGTTCAGGAAATGATTTAAAAAGGGAGAAGAAGAGCCAGAAGAAGGGAGAAAAGAGCATGCTTTTTCTTTTCCTTAATAGTTATGACTATCAAGTCAAGATGATTAAATTCCATTAGAAACATTAAAAAGATTGAGGTATGCTTTTTAAATGAAATGACAATATTCATCATATTCTTAAAGATTTATTCCCTGTAACTATTATGCAATTATGATAAAAATGTTAGATGTCAACTTAAAGCATGCTAGGGAATAATTGACTTTTCAAAATTTGTTTATAATAGTCACAAATAAAATTTTGGAAGACTTGTCCAGACTTCTACTACCTTTGTGGTCCTGTACTAAATGTGAAATAGTAATCACATCCTTTTTTCAAATCCTAAGGGAAAAAGCCATAAAGGATGGAGAGAGAGAGAGAGAGAGAGAGAGAGAGAGAGAGAGAGAGAGAGAGAGAGAGAAGATTCAGCAGTCTTACAGATTTTTCTGTGGTTTAAAATATACAATGTTTTATCTCTTTGTCTTCTTGTCATATTAACAAGCATTTAACTCTGAAAGGACATCTTGGGCCTGGGAACATCATGGGCAAATTGGAGACCAGTTATCTAAACCTGAGCCTGTAACACCGGCGTCTCCTCAGGCTTGGTTAAGGAGTTTCCACCTTGAGAGAGAAGAGAGAATCAGGGATGTAGGAAGGTGCAAAGGTTCAGGGAAGGTTCAGCCTGGCTTGTACTTTGTCAATGCCAGGGGACATGGCATTGCAGGGAACATGGTTTTGTGTCCCGGGGCACTGTGGCAGAAATCCTGCTAAGTACTCTCCTTCAAAGAAAACTGAGATATGCTGCCCCAGAATCAGGGACTGGGGATCAGGGACTCTAAGCAAGCCATCCTAAGGAATGATGAATTTATAATCCCTTACCTTACAATGTAAATATGAAGAGAAAGGTGCTGTGAAAGGTACCATGAAAAATTAAAATAATAACAATAAAAATTCAATAACCCTTGAGCAGCTTAGGGATTATCTTGTCCAAATGTCCCCTTCATACAGAGAAGGGTAGTGCCCCTTATGTGAAATGGACAGTGCATATTCTGAGCAAGGATATCTATTGAGCTGCCCCCTTCACTGTTCAGAGGCAGATCTGTGGGCCAACCCAATTCGAAAGCTCTGATCTCAATGATTTCCAGGGGCATGGGCAGTTCTCAACTCCTTCTAAGATGAATGCTTCTGCAGGAAGGTTTCAGGGGCAGCTGAGAAGGGCAGATCTGGGGCTCCTTACCTCAATCCAAAGTTCACCAGGGCTCCATACACTGATGTTGACCGTTGAAGAAGCAACACTTCTTGACCCCCAGCCAGGCTTTATCATGCCAGCGCACAGGTAAGAGGGTGAAAGGGCAGGACAGAGTAAACTCTGGGCAATATCCAGGTTTCTGTGCAGCTGGAGAAAAATGCCACAGAGTGAGTCAAGGGCAACCATAAGTCACTTCCAAGCATCAGGGCCAGCTCTTTCCATGGATTCCTCAGAGGACATGTTCCCTAACCCCAACCACACCCAGGATTGCCATGCCTCACTCACTCAGACTCTTCAGGATTCCAGGCTGAACCACGCGGAGGCAAAGGAGGACGGTCACAGAGAGTAGAGAGAGGCTGCTCAGCTTCATGTTGCAAGAAAAGGACGTGGGTGCCCCTGGAGGCTGGACCCGTCTATGTCAGTTCTGGCGGGGCTCTACCAGCAGGCGGCGCTGTGGCTCTGGGGGCTGGAGGTCAGAGGTGCCTCAACTTGACCCAGAACCATCAGCTGTTTCCTTTCACCTCCAGGAAGAGACAATGTGAAACAATTTGTGCGGTATAATTTATGAGAGCCCTCATGGACTGCCTCTCTTCAGGGTGTTGCAGGGATACCCTGGCTCTTCCTCATTCTGACTTTAGCCAGCGGATTTTGAGGCAATAAGAGGGCATTGTCTTTCCCCAGGCTTGCATCAGGTCTGACCAACTCCCCTCGTCCCAGTGTGTATCCAGAACAATTGAAACCCACCCCTCCCAGTGGTGTTCACATATGGGTGCATTTGGGGTACCACATAGACGTTGAAACACACACAAAGACAAAGCAAGATACTGTGCTCTTAGCAAGATAATTTCTAGATTCATAGGAAATATAAATGTATTATGAACTACAGAGAAGTTTCAGTTGCATTATTAGTGTTTGCTCCTTTAACTCCTGTCTTTATGTCACCATGACTCTGCCAAAACTTTATTTGTTGATAAAATTAAAAGTCTAACTAGGTCGTTTTGAAATGTGACCCCTAGGCTAAATAACCATTCTACCTCTCTGCACTCCTGTAAAAGTGTGTGATGTACCTACTCACTTGGTGGCTTAGAACATAGCTATCAGTAATGGTGAGAAATGGGTTTATGAGTGCACACAGGAAAATTGGTACCTGGTGTGGAAGAGAGAAATACTGAGGAAAAAGCTCTCTGAAGCAGGTGTTCTTTCTATCTATCTATCTATCTATCTATCTATCTATCTATCTATCATCTATCATCATCGTCATTCTTTCCTCTCTTTCTAGTACAATCTTGTGGTTACCTCCCAGCTGTGTGTCTTTTTGCTGTTTTATGACACAAAGCCAGAGAGTTAATATATCCTTGAGGTAGGACAGTAAAGGTATATTGCTGGCCTTGCCAGCTGAAGGCAAATTGCTTCTGGTGGGCCTTATGGACAGGAAGGGAGGAAAAGGCATTTGCCAAGTCAATGGCTGTACACCAGGTACCAGGAGATGTGTTAATTTACTCAAGCAATGAAACCACATCTGGTACAGCAGCTGCAATTGGAGTCACCACTTGGTTAAACTTATGATAATCCACTGTCATTCTTTAAGATCCATCTGTCTTCTGCACAGGCCAAATGGGAGAGTTGACTGGGGATGTAGAGGGAATCACCACTCCTGCATCTTTTGAGTCCTTGATGGTGGCGCTAATCTCTGTAATCCCTCCAGGGATGTGATATTGTTTTTGATTTACTATTTTTCTAGGTAGCTCTAATAGCTTCCATTGGCCTTTCCCACCATAATAGCCCTCACCCTACCAGTAAGGGAGCCAATGTGGGGATTCTGCCAGCTGTTAAGTATGGCTATACCAATTATGCATTCTGGCACTGGGGAAATGACCACAGGATGAGTCCCGGGACCCACTGGACCCACTATAAGTTGGACCTGAGCTAAAACTCCATTAATTACCTGATCTTCGTAAGCCCTTACTTTTGGTCCTGCAGGACCACAGTGATGTTTTGGGTCCCCTGGAATCAATGTCAGCTCAGAGCCAGCATCCAGTAGTCCCTGAAATGTCTGATAATTTCCCTTTCCCCAGTGCATAGTTACCCTGGCAACTGAAGACTGAAGCTGTCCTTGGGAAAGAATGGGAGAAAGATTCACTGCATAAATTGGCAGTAGGGTAGTGGGGTCTTTCCTCAAGGGGACCTGGCCTCCCCTTCATTCAAGGGGTTCTGGGTCTGTAAACTGGTTCAAGTCTGGAAATTGATTGAGGGGCCATGATTCTCTGCTTTTATAATTCAAATTAGTCTTTTGTCCATTCGACCTAGAAGTTTTATGTTTGTATAAATTAAATAGCAATGCAGTAGGCCTCCTATCAATTTCACTTTTTAGGAACACTACAATTAATTAGCCAGTGCCAGAGCTCTACATGAGTCAGACTGATTGATGCTTTGCTTCTGCTGTCCATTATGGTAGCTATACCCACCTTGCCTTTGACAGTTGAGTGCTGCCACTTGGCTCCTGCCACCTTGGGCTTCAGTTATTCCCATTGTATCTAAATTTTGTAGTTGAGTGACTGTGGTTCCCACTGTTAGATCTGACATATAGAAAAGAGCAATTACAGGGCTCTTCAAAGATGCAGGTGCTGCCCTCACAAATCTATTTCACAAGGCATTGGTCAAGGGTGTAACTTCTGGACCTCCCAGCTGGTATGAGTAGGTTTAAAGTGACTAATTCACTCTACCATCCTAATCTCCCTAAGCCTTTGGATCCCTTCCTCTACATTAAGCCAAGGGAGATCAGGCATTTACAGCTCACTCACAGTGGGCCATCTTTTAATCCATATTTCAGCTAAACAAGCAAATAAACTATTAGAACCTTTTAAAACTCCCTGAGCTGCAACATTAAATGCAGAGTCCCTACTTAGTGGGCCTAAATAAATAAATTCAGCCTGATCCAACTCTATGTTCCTTCCACCATTATCCCACATCCTTAATATCCATGTCCATGCTTGTTCTCCAGATTTCCGCTCATATAAATGAGAAAACTCAAGCAATTCTTTTCGAATGTAGTACATCTCCTCATGGGTCACACTCTCAACTTCACCTCTAGGGGCCTGCTGGGACTTTAGTCTATTTATAGTTCTAGAAGCAAACAGGGGTATTGGGGGTGGCTCCTGAGGAGACTCAACATTATCTTGCCTGGCAACTGCCTCAGGGGAGGCCATCACTGTTGCATGAGGCAGCACAGGGTTAATCTCCCCAGACAAAGGTAGAAAGGCTGATGGCAGCATGGGTCGGGGAGGTGATGTTGCCACTACTGGGGATGAGGAAGCTGTTTCTTCTGGCAAAAAAGTTCACCAGAGTTTACAAACTCAGTGTCTCCAGCTTCATCAGGGTCCTCCCACATGTCCCCATTCCAAGTTGCAGGGTCCCATTCTTTTCCAATCAATGACACCTGGTGAGGCTGTGCATGCACCTTTCGTTGCAGGTCAATCACTCGCATGATAAGAGCTTGTGTCTGTTTTTCCAAGCCCTTCTCTGGTTCCAGCACTCTTTGGACAAGGCTGTCTTCACTAGTAACAGCACCTCCCATTGCTTGGGAAGTTGGGAGAACTGGTACCCCATATGTGCCTTTGAAACCTGATTTGTGTCTGGAGGACACATCCAATGCATGGATCACATCCAGAATTATTGCAGAGTGAAGCAATGAAACGGCAGCAAGAAAATTAGCATCTTTTCAACTCACCCAAGACATCACTCACACTTTCTTTTTTCTGAGTTGATCTCCATCAAGTACATTAATAATTTTTCTCCAAGTTCTTTCAGTGAGCAATTTCCAGGAGATCTTTGGCATAGTTGAAGACAATGGAAGGCAGAAGAGGAAGAATGAGTAACTTCCACAATCTCCTCCTCAAGTGGTATAAAATAACTCTATCATTAAGAAATTCCTAAGCAAAACCACACCCTCAACATAACTTGAAAACAAAGAATGCCAAAAATACAAAATACCTGTCAGTGAAAAGGGAACAAACAACAAATCCCAGTGCTGGAGACTCACACTTACCTGCCCTTTCCAGCCCCACTATAAAGCTTAAAGATTTGCAAAATTGACCAAAACAAACACACACACACACACACACACACACACACACACCCCACTGCTGAGGAGGGAGTGACATCACCAAGATGGTGAAGTAGAAGGTCACCCAGTCATGTCCCACAACAACCATAAGAATTCTACATCCATTCACAGTTTAAAGTCTCTCTGAGGGAGCCTCTGGATCCAGGGAGGAATTGAGCCTTCCATCCAGCTTGCCCAATGATAAATCTAGGCTTACTCATTCTTCCTGGAAGGAGTTTGGCTATGGACTGAGTACTGCAATTTTTATAGCTCTTTCTAGATCTTAGGACAAAAAAGTTGGTTTTAAATGGGAGTGCAACAAATTCCAGGTGCTACTCCCCCTTGAAGAAGTACAGAAAAGGAGCAAGAATGTGCAGCTCTTATTTTCTCTCCAGAAAGGGCTTACAGCACACGCTTCCAGTGGCTAAGTGATGGCCTAGCTGTTAATGAACTTGCATTTGGGAGTTAATGGGGTAAACAAACAAAATCCCTCTGATGGCCAGGGTTCTCCTGCCTCAGCCTCCCTAGTAGCTGGGATAATGTCTGGCTAAGTAAAAAAAAAAGTTTAGTAGACAGAGAGTCTTGATATGGTGCCCAGGTTGCTCTCTAACTGTGAGTCCCCATCCCCCCACCCGGCCAATGACCAGTGCCTTGGCCTCCCAAAGTGTTGAAATTACAGGTATGAGCCACTGCTCTAAGTCAAGACTTAACTTTTGATGTGCTGGTGGATTCAGTTTGCTAGTAATTATATTGAGGATTTTTGGGTATATGTTCATCAGGGATACTGGCTGGAAGTTTTCTTTTTCTACGTGTCTCTGCCAGATTTTGGTATCAGGATGGTGCTGACTTCATAGAAAGAAATAGGGAAAAGTTGTCTTTGATTTTTTGGAATAGTTCCACTAGGATTGGTAGGACCTCTTCTTTGTAGTTTTGGTAGAATTTGGCTGTGAATCCATCTGGTCTAGGGCTTTCATTGGTAGGTAGAGTTTTTTTAAATTACTGATTCAATTTCAGAACTAGTCATTGGTCTATTTAAGTTTTCACTTTCTTCCTTATTCAATCTTGGGAGGTCATTTGTTTCCAGAATTTTATCCATTTTCTCTAGATTCTCTAATTTATGTGCATGTGTTTATAATAGTCTTTGAGGATATTTTCTATTCTCATGGGATCAGTTTTAATATCATCTTTGTCATTTCTGATTGTGTTTATTTGGATATTCTCTCTTTTTGTCTTTGGTAATCTAGCTAGTGGTCTATCAATGTAGTTTATTCTTTCAAAGAACCAACTTTTGGTTTTGTTGGCTTTTGTGTGAATTTTTACATCTTAATTTGATTCAGTTCTACTTATTTTAGTTATTTCTTTTCTTCTACTAGCTTTGCGTTTGGTTTACTCTTGTTTTCCAAGTTTCTTTCAGTGTGATGTTATATTGTTAATTTGAGATCTTTCTAACTTTTTGGTGTAGGCCTTCAGTGCTATAAACTTGCCTCTTAACACTGCTTTAGCTGCATCCCAAATTAATAATGTTGTTTTTGTCTATTTTCATCAATTTCAAAGAATTTTTAAATTTCTCACTTAATGTTGGGAAAATGGAATATCTACATACAGAAGAGTGAAAATGGGCTCTTATCTCACCCCTTATACAAGCATCAATTTTAAATGTATTACAAACCTAAATGTAAGACCTGAAACTATAAAACTATAGTTTTATTCATTCAGGAGCAAGTTGTTTAATTTCTGTGTAATTATTGACATCTTGACTGTGTAAAGTCTTACTATTTAGGAGCGTGATACATGTTTATTCAAGCATTTTTAATGTAACTCCGAAAACAGGACATTGACCAGTAGACCTCACATGTTTTTTCTGGATATGATGGCAAATGTCAGAAAGCGAAGGTGTGGGCTCCAGTGCTGCCTATTGCTCCAGAAGTTCCACCTGTCTTGACCCAGGAGACTCCAGAGAGACTATTGCTTGTCCAACTCAGTCCCATCAGGTCACTTATTCACTCATGTCCCATTGCAGCTGCCTCTACTGCCAGTGTCCTAAGGATGAGGACCACCATTGGGACCAATAAGCTGCTGGCTTTCATATTGTCAGTAAGGTGCTTGACAAAGAGCTGAGACCAAATCTGTCTTTATGCAGTCCCAGTTTGGCCTGGCTCCAGGGGTGGGTCTCGTACTTACAGGGAACAAGACATAGCCTTCGCTCTATCAGGAAATATCCACCCCTTTCGGGAGAGACCTGGAATCTTTACCCAAAAATTATTCATAGGGAGAAGTGACAGGCATTACGTTACATCTTATCACCACTGATTGTCCCAAGAGCTTTTCTACTTTCTTGCAGAGAAGAAGTGCTGGCTCACTTCTCAGGCAACATTGCAATCAAATTCTTAATGTTTTGAAACACTCTGAAACCCAGGAATAGAAGAGAGTTACCCAAGGTCATTCAGCTACTCACTGGGAGATCCAGTCTTGATTGTAAAGTCAGGATGTTTCCTGATTACGCCCTGATCCTACAAACCCCACCCAGATCTACCCTATCATTTTACTCCTTCCATTATCAAACTGGGCTTTTCTTTCCTTCTTCCCTGTTCTTGAGAAAAACTTTGTAAGGAAGTTTGTTTTAAGAGATTAATGGCTAGTCATTGTGAAACTCTAAGCACAAGAGAAAGAAAAAATGTACTAATGAGATTCAAAATATTTGGGAAGGCAAGACAAAGTATCAGTAAACTTCAAGATATGTCTGTTGAAAT
Source organism: Trachypithecus francoisi (assembly GCF_009764315.1). Classification (NCBI taxonomy): domain Eukaryota; kingdom Metazoa; phylum Chordata; class Mammalia; order Primates; family Cercopithecidae; genus Trachypithecus; species Trachypithecus francoisi. Next base: position 40,805,370 of record NW_022681467.1, read on the forward strand.
GATCCCATCTATAGAACAAAGGAAAAAGGAAGAAAAAAGAATGTGCCTAAGAATACTGTGGGACATCATCAAGCTTACCCACATAGACATAATGGAAGTCCCAGAAAAAGAAAAAAATAAAGGGGAAGAAAAAATATTTGAAGTAATAATGACAAAAGTCACATTCTTGATGAAATATGTGACTCTATATTTCCATGAATCTCAAAGAACTCCAAGCAGGATAAACTTAAAGAAACCTACATTTACTCATATTATATCCAATTGTTGAAACTCAAAGACAAAGGGAGAACCTATAAAGCAGCAAGAGAGAAGTAACTCATTACATACAACAGATTCTTAAGATACTAGTTTCAGATTTCTTACCGGAAACCATGTTTGTCAGAAGGCAATGAGAAACCATTTTCAAAGTGCTGAAAGAAAAAACCTACCAGCCAAGAATTCTACATGTAGCATAATTATCCTTCAAAAATGAAGGAGAAATGAAGACATTCCTAGTATACAAAAGTGAGAGTTGGTAGTTAGGAGACTTACTCTATAAGAAATGCTAAAGGGAGTTCTTCAGGCTGAAATGAAAAGAAACTAGACACTATTCAAAGTCATACAAAGAAAGAAAGAACACTGGTAAAAGTAACTACACAGGTAAATATAGAAGCCAACATTATTGAATTACTTGTAACTTCCCACTTTTCTGTAGGATTTAAAGGCAAATGCATGAGAAAATTATTATAAAGCTCATTAATGGGTACATGATGTGACAATAAAAACATATAGAAGGTTATACTAATGTGTGAGTGAGCATGAATCCCACTGCCACTGCCTCAATGAGAATATTGGAATATTATGGCCAGAGGACTGGGAACACCTCAGCAATCCAGAGCAGCATGTTTCTAACTTTGAAGGGCCCAAGAATAAATCCAGGGGCCTGTTACCACCCCTACTCTAGAGTTAGAGCATGCAGTCCAGGGGTCCTGAACTGAGCCTTGGGCCTTAAAATCTTACAGAAATGAACCCAGTTGACTGAACTCAACTTATAGCAAAATCAGCCACCCAATGGCATCAAAGAAGATAAAAGCAAACAAAACAAAACTAAACAAACAACTCATCCAAAGGACAGCAACTTTAAATGTTGAAGGAACATTGCCTGCAAAGATGAGAAAGAACCAATGCAAGAACTCTGGCAACTCAAAAGGTGGCAGTGTGTTTTTACCTCCAAATGACCACATTAGTTTTCCAGGAATGGTTCTTAACCAGGATTAAATGGCTAAAATGGCAGAAATAGAATTCAGACTATGGATAGGAATGAAGATCATTGAGATTCAGGACAAAGTAAAAACCCATTCCATGAAATCTTAGGAATACAATAAAATGATACAGGAAATAAAGATAAAATGGCAATTTCAAGAAAGGACAAAACTGATCTGATAGAACTGAAAACCTGACGTCAAGGTTTTCAGAATACAATTGCAAGTATTAACAGCAGAATCGACCAAGATGAGGAATCTCAGAGCTTAAGACCTCAAAGCTGTTTTGGATCTTCAAAATAACTCAATCAGACAAAAATAAAGAAAAAACAGTTATGAAGAATGAGGAAAATCTCCAAGAAATATGGGAATATGTAAAGAGACCAAATCTGTGACTCACTGGTGTTCCTGAAAGAGAGGGAGAGAAAGTGAGGAACTTGGAAAACATATTTGAGCATATTACCCATGAAAATTTCCCCAACTTCACTAGAGAGGCCAACATTCAAATTCAGGACATGCAGAGAACCCCTGCAAAATATCATACTAGATGACCAACCCCAAGACGCATAGTCATCAGATTCTCCAAGGTCAAAATAAAACAAATAATGTTAAAGGCAGCTAGAAAGAAGAGGCAGGTCACCTACAAAGGAAAGCCCATCAGGCTAATGACAAACCTGTCAGCAGAAACCCTACAAGCCAGGAGAAATTGGGGGCCTATATTCAACATTTTTAAAGAAAGAAATTCCAACTGATAATTTAATATCCAGCCAAACTAAGCTTCATAAGACAAGGAGAAACAATATTTTTCAAGGAAGGAAATGCAAAGAGAATTCATTACCACCAAACCTGCCTTACAAAAGGCCCTAAAGGGAGTGCTAAATATGGAAAGGAAAGACCATTACCAGCCACTAGAAAAACACACTTAAGTACATAAACCATTGACACTATAAAGCAACCACACAAATCAAATTGTGTATTAACCGGGTAACAATAAAATGGCAGGATCAAAACCACACCTATCTATATTAACCTTGAATGTAAAAAGGCTAAATGTCCCAATTAAAAGGCACAGAGTGGCAAGTTGTGTAGAGAATCAAGACCCAACTGTATGCTGTCTTGAAGAGTCCATCTGACATGCAATGACACCTGTAGGCTCAAAGTAGAGGGATGCAGAAAAATCTACCAAACAGACACAACACAGAAAAAAGCAGGTGTTCCTATTCTAATTTCAGACAGAACAAACTTTAAACCAATAGAGATTAAACACACACACACACACACACACACACACACACACACAAAGAAGGGCATTCGAGAATGGTGAAAGGCTTAGTTCAGCATGAAGACCTAGCTATCCTAAATATGTATGCATCTAGCACAGGAGCACCCAGATTCCTAAGTCAAGCTCCTACAGACCTATGAAGAGACTTAGATAACCACACAATAATAGTAGGAGACTTTAACACTCCACTGACAGAATTAGACAGATCTCTGAGGCAGAAAAGTAACAAAGATATTTGGGACCTGAACTCAACACTGAACCAAATGAACCTAACAGATATCTACAGAACTCCCCACCCAAAACCAACCTAATATACACTCTTCTCATTTGCACATGCCACATACTCTAAAATTGACCACACAATTTGACACAAAACAATCCTTAGCAAATTCAAAAACACCACACTCATACCAACCACATTCTTGGACCACACCACAATAAAAATAGAAATCAATGCACAGAAAATTGCTCAAAACCATGCAATTACATGGAAATTAAACAACCAGTTTCTTAATGACTTCTCAGTAAATAATAAAATTAAGGCAGAAATCAAGAAATTCTTTGAAACTAACGAGAAAAAAATACAGCATACTGAATCTATGGGACATAGCCAAAGCAGTGTTTTTATTTGTTTATTTATTTATTTATTTATTTTTACTATTATACTTTAAGTTCTAGGGTACATGTGCACAACATGCAGGTTTGTTACATATGTATACATGTGCCATATTGCTGTGCTGCACCCATTAACTCGCCATTGACATTAGGTATATCTCCTAATGCTATCCCTCCCACCTCGCCCAACCTGATGACAGGCCCCAGTGTGTCATGTTCCCCTTCCTGTCATTGTTCAATTTCCACCTATGAGTGAGAACATGCAATGTTTGGTTTTGTGTCCTTGCAATAGTTTGCTGAGAATGATGGTTTCCAGCTTCATCCATGTCCCTACAAAGGACATGAAGTCATCCTTTTTTATGGCTGCATAGTATTCCATGGTGTATACATGCCACATTTTCTTAATTCAGTCTATCATTGAGGGACATTTGGGTTGGTTCCAAGTCTTTGCTATTGTGAATAGTGCCACAATAAACATACGTGTACATGTGTCTTTATAGCAGCATGGTTTATAATCCTTTGGGTATATACCCAGTAATGGGATGGCTGGGCCAAATGGTATTTCTACTTCTAGATCCAAAGCAGTGTTAAGAGAAAAGTTTATAACACTAAATGCCCACATTAAAAAGTTAGAAAGATCTCAAATTAACAACTTAAGATTGCAACTAGAGGAACTAGAGAAACAAGAGTAAACCAACACCAAATCTAGCAGAAGACAAGAAATAACCAAGTAAGAGCTGACTGAAGGAAATTGAGACACAAAAAAATGCAAAAAAATCAATGAATCCAGGAGCTGTTTCCTTAAAAGAATAAAGAAGATTGATATGTCATTAGCTAGGGGGATAAAGGAAAAAAGAGAAAAGATCCAAGTAAACACAACCAGAAATCACAAAGATGATGTTATCACTAACCCCACAGAAATACAAACAACTCTCAGAGACTACTTGGAACATTCGGCGGACAAATTAGAAAACCTAAAGGAAATGGATAAAATTCTAGAACTGTGCAACCTCAAGATTGAATCAGAAAGAAATTGAATCCCTAGACAGACCAATGAAGAGTTCAAAAATTGAATCAGTAATAAAAAGCCTACCAACAAGTAAAAGCTCAGGACCAAACAATTCACAGGCAAATTGTATAACATGTATAAAGAAGAGCTCATATTGCTCCTACTGAAACTATTCCAAAAAACTGGAGAGGAGGGACTCCTCCTCAACTCATTCTATCAGACATTATCCTGATACCGAAACCTGACAGAGACACAACAAAAACCTTCAGGCCAACGTCCTTGGCCAACATTGATGCAAAACTCCTTAACAAATTACTAGCAAATCAAATCCAACAACACGTCAAAAAGTGAATCCACCATGATCAAGTAAGCTTTAACTTTGGGATGCAAGGTTAGTTCAACACTTGTGAATTAATAATTGTGATTCGCTACATATACAGAACTAAAAACAAAAATGTGATTATCACAACAGATGCAGAAAAAGGTTTTGATAACATTCAATGTTCCTTCATGTTAAAAACCCTCAACAAACTAGGCATTGAAGGAACATACTTGAAAATAATGAGTCATTTCTGAAAACACTACAGCCAAGATAATAGTAAATGGGCAAAAGCTGGAAGCATTTCCCTTGAAAAACAGAACAAGACAAGGATTCCCTCTCTCACCTCTCCTATCCAACATAGCACTGGAAGTCCTAGCTAGAGGAACCAGGAAAGAGAAAGAAATAAGAAGTTTCCAAACAGGAAGAGAGGAAGTTAAACTATCCCTGTTTACAGGCAATATAATTCCATATCTAGAAAACCGCATAGTTTCTGTCTAAAAGTTCCTTGATCTGATAAACCACTTCAGCAAAGCTTCAGGATACAAAATTAATACACAAAAGTCAGCAGCATTCCTATACACCAACAAATCTAAGCTGAGATAAATCAGGCATGCAATCTCATTAACAATAGCCAAATAAGAAAAAAATTCCTAGGAATATAGCTAACCTAGGAGGTGAAACATCTCTACAACAAGAATTACAAACCATTGCTCAAAGAAATAAGAGATGACACAAATAAATGGAAAAACATTCCTATGCTCATGGTTAGGAAGAATCAATACTGTTAAAATGGCCGTACTGCCCAAAACAATTTACAGATACAATCCTATTCCTATGAACTACCAATGACATTCTTCACAAAAATAGAAAAAACTATTTTAAAATTTGTATGGAACCAAAAAAGAGCCTGAATAGCAGAGTCAATCCTAAGCTAAAAGAACAAAGCAAGAGGCGACACATTACTTGATTGCAAACTATACTTCAAGGCTACAAAACTGCATGGTACTGGTACAAAAACAGATACTTAGAACAATGGAACATTAGAGAGCCCAGAAAAAATGCTGCAAACCTACAACTATCTAATCTTCAAAAAAATCAACAAAAAAGAAACAAAGGGGGAAGGGACTTCCTATTCAATAAATGATTCTGGAATAACTGGCTAGCCATATGCAGAAGACTGAAACTATACCCCTTCCTTAAACCATATACAAAAATCTACTCAAGATGGATTAAAGACTTAAATGTAAAACATAAGACTATAAAACCCTGGAAGATAACCTAGGAAATATCATTCTGGATGTAGAACCAGGTAAATATTTCATGATGAAGATGCCAAAAGCAATAGCAACAAAAACAAAACTTGACAAATAGAACCTAGTTAAACTAAAAAACTTCTGCACAGCAAAAGAAACTATCAGCACAGTAAACTGACAACCTACAGATTAGAAGAAAATATTTGTAAACTATGTGTCCAACAAAGGTCTAATATCCCAAATCTATAAGGAACTTAAACAAGTTAACAAGCAAAAAACAGACAACCCCATCAAAAAGTGGGCAAAGAACATGAACAGAAACTTCTCAAAAGAAAACATACATGTGTCCAACAAACATATGAAAAAATGCTCAACATCACCAATCATTAGAGAAATGAAAATCCAAACAGCAATTGAGATATCATATCACACCAGTCATTATAACATAACATAAGCTATCAAGGTTGTAGAGAAAAGGGAACATTTATACACTGCTGGTGGGAATGTAAATTAGTTCAGCCACCATGGAAAGCAGTATGGCAATTTCTCAAAGAACTTATAACAGAATTATCATTCAACTCAAGATATTACATTAATGGTTGTATTCCCAAAGGAATATAAATCATTCTATTATAAAGACACATGCATGCGGTATGTGCATCACAGCACCATTCACAATATCAAGACATAGAATCAACCTAATTGCTCATCAGTGATGGACTGGATAAAGAAAATGTGGTACATAAACACCATAGAATACTATGCAGTCATAAAAAAGAACAAGATCATGTTCTTTGCAGCAACATGGATGGAGCTGGAGGCCATTATCCTAAGCAAACTAACACAAGAACAGAAAAGTAAATACCACATTTTTTCACTTATAAATGAAAGCTAAACATTGAGTACATATGGACACAAACAAGGGAACAATGGCCACTAGGGCCTACTTGAGGGTAGAGAATGGGAGGAGGGTGAGGATCAAAAAACTAATCAGGTACTATGCTGATTACCTGGTGATGAAATACTTCTGCCCACGAACCCCTCATGATATGAAATTTACCTATGCAACAAACCTGCACATGTACCCCTGAACCTAAAATAAAAGTTAAAAATAAAACCCCCAAATTAGACACACAGTCTGTTCATGAGGCTTGATGGAAACAGGCAATTTTATCCACTACTGGTGGGATTACAATATGGTACAACCCCTATCAAGGGAAATATGGCAATATTAACAAAATTTCAGATGCATTTCACCTTTGTACTAGCAAATATACTTCTGGGAATCTGGTTCACAAGAAAGAAAGCTAAGAAAGGTCACATGTGGTATCGTTTGTAATAGCAAAATATTGGAAACAACCTGTGAGGGTAGCAATGTGGGTTTATTGAAAGCTAAGGTAGTCTATAAATGATTTGCTCTTCAGCTTTCTCTCTCTCTCTCTCTCTCTCTCTCTCTCCAATCAATCCAAGAACTAGAACATTACTAATAACCAACAACTTAAATCAACCCGTGTCCTTCTCACCCATCCAGAATGTTTTCTTCTCTCATTTCCGGGGTTAGCCACTATCTTTTTTTTTTTTTTTTTTTTTTTGAGACAGAGTCTTGCTCTGTCGCCCAGGCTGGAGTGCAGTGGCCGGATCTCAGCTCACTGCAAGCTCCGCCTCCCGGGTTCCCACCATTCTCCTGCCTCAGCCTCCCGAGTAGCTGGGACTACAGGCGCCCGCCACCACGCCCGGCTAGTTTTTTTTGTATTTTTAGTAGAGACGGGGTTTCACCATGTTAGCCAGGATGGTCTCGATCTCCTGACCTCGTGATCCGCCCGTCTCGGCCTCCCAAAGTGCTGGGATTACAGGCTTGAGCCACCGCGCCCGGCCAGCCACTATCTTCTATGTCATGTTTATAGTTTTCTCATTTTTTATGTATCCCTTTTTGAGCTTTGCTTCATATGTAAATATGCCTAGGCAATATATTTCCCAGTTTTCCTTCATTTTGAGTTTTATGACAAGTGTGTAATTCTAAATATTGTCACTGTGGACTTGTGTTGTTTATTCAACATTATTTTAATTATAGTCATATTGTGCATGGCTGTAATGCAGTTATTTTCACAGTTGTATACTACCTCCTTGCATTAATATGTCATGACATATTTATCCAGTATCTTAGTACTGGTAATATGGACTGTTTCCAGTATGTTGTTGTTAAAAACAGTACTTTTGTGAACATTATTGTGCATGTTTCTTGGTAAACATGTGGAAATATTTTCCTTAATTAAATCTTTAGGAGTGCAATTGCTGAATTATAAATTGTGTACACATTCAATTTTACTAGCTGATGTCAAACTGTTTTCAAATAAGTTTCACCAATATAGACTCTCATTAGTAAGGAATAAAAGTTTTTTCTCTACTACAAATCAATAATAAAAGATAAACAACCCATTCAAATCTAAAATAAAAGTTGAAATTAAATAAATAAATAAATAAAAGGTAAGATACTTGAATTGGCACTTCACAAAAGAGGATAGCCAAATGGATAATAGAAATATTAAAAATGTGCCGGGTGTGGTGGCTCATGCTCATGTTAGCACTTTGGGAGGCCAAGGCAGGTGGATCATCTGAGGTCAGGAGTTCGAGATGAGCCTGACCAACATGGTGAAACTACAAAATACAAAAATTAGCTGGGCATAGTGGTGTGTGCCTGTAATCCCAGCTACTTGGGAGTCTGAGGCAAGAGAATCACTCAAACTCGGGAGGCGGAGGTTGCAGTGAGCGGAGATTGTGCCATTGAACTCCAGCCTGGGCAACAAGAGCAAAATTCCATCTCAAATAGAAAAAGAAAAAGAAATATTAAAAAGGGGTCAGCTTCAGCAGTTATTAGGAAAGTGTAAATTCAAATCACAGGAAATCTCACAAGATGTCCACCGGAATGGCTAATGAAAAGGCAAATCATATCAAGCATTGGTAAGGTTATGGAGCAAATGGAATGCTCACACATTGCTAAAAGCAGTGTGAGTTGGTACAATGATATTGGAAAATTGATTGCGGTATTTATGACAGCTGGATGTATCTATACTCCGTGATCTGTACTCTGTGATCCAGCAATTCCATTCCTAACTATATATCCAAAATAAATGCATACCTATGTTCTCCAAAAGATATGTACAAGAATATTCATAGCAACACTATAATAGCTAAAACCTAGAAATATCCAATGTATATTGACAGCAGAATGAATATATAACATTTTTGATATTTTTCATAGAATACTGTACAGCAGTGAAAATGATGAACTACAGGTGTGGGCTTCAAAATGGATGACTCTCAAAAATATAATGTTGCGCAACATAAGCAGGACATATGAACACTACACCTTAGATTTCATTTGCATACAAATTGAGAAGTGTACTAAACTGAATATATATTTCGAACACAGTCAGAGGTGGCATAACTATAAAGGAAAGCAAGGGCTAATTACCATAAAATCTCAGAAACCAGTTATCTTTGGGGAGGAAGGAGAATGAAGCAACTGAGGGAGGCATGGAGCATAGATATAGCAAATATTCTTCTCCTTTACCTGGCAGCTCATTTTAATGCTATTCTTTAAATAGTATAGGTATTTTCTCTGCACTTTTTATTTGTTTGTGTGGCTTATTGTACAATGAGCTTTTGTGTGAAGTAGTCAAAAGACTTCAACAGTCTGACATTTGTTTATGTCTTGCTCAATTTCAGGCTTGGTGGGCATGCAGTCAGAGTCTAAAGAGACAAGGGGTGGGGATTTAACTGGCTGGATTACTATCCAGTTTGTTACCTTCCCTGCCTTAACTCCACCTCAACTCAGTGACTTTCTTAACTCAGATTCTGTCCCTGACCGTACCTAACTCCAGGCTATTCATTTCTATTACTCAGAACTTTTGGTAGCAATGACAGAATAATAAGTCAGACTAGCTGAAGCAGAGGGCTAATTTATTGCCTTATAACCCAAACATGAGAAGGGTGTGTGAAGAACTGCTCTCAAGGTAAAGGAGGGAAGGCTGGCTGTGTCATCTGAATCTTCTCTCACCATCACTTCTCTCCTTGTCTCAGTGTATTAGGATTGTTTTTCTCAGACAATTGATCTTCACCCCCAGACTTAGATCACTGCTTCTGGAATTCGGTGGTTCATATAGATCACCTTTGCCAAAAGAAGGGACCCTCTTTTTCTCCTTTTTTTACCCATTCAAACAAAAGATTTTAATAGACCAGACCAAGTCTCACACACAACACACACACACACACACACCCCTACCTGTTGTCAGGGGTCAGGCTTTTATGATTAGCAGTCCCCCTTAGACTCACAAGTTGATGGTTCAAAGAGACAACAATTCTTCACAAGAAACAAGGTGCTGTTCAAAGTGGGGAGGCATGCTGGACACACACACTGTAGATGTCCAATGTATACATGATTTGTGTTTTCTACTCTTTTCTGATTATTTTCTCCCTACCACTGTGATTTTAAGGGCATCATCCCTCTTCAGACCTAGAATTACACCTTCCAATTACTTTTTTGATGCATCTGAAAGGTCGTCTCTGAAATAGCAAAGTACAGTAATTAGTCATTATATGTTCAAGGCAAATTTATCTTACAGAGTTTTTTGCAGGACCGGGGAAGAAGGAAGGAAAAGCCCAGTTTGATGCTGGGAGTGGTAAAATGATAAAGTAGATCTGGGTGGGATTTGCAGCACCAGAGCATAATGGGGAAACACCTTGGTTTTATAATCAAGACCGGATCTACCAGTGACTTGCTGAATAACCTTTGGTGATTCCTTTTCTCTTCTTGGGCCTCACTGTATTTCAAAACATGAAGAATTTCATTGTAATGTTACCTAACAAGTGAGCCAGCACTTCTACTCTGTGAGAAAGTAGGAAAACTCTTGGGATAGTCAGAGGTGATGTGATGTGATGTCCATTAGTTCTCCCTGTGAATAATCCTTGGGGAAAGCCCACAGGTCCCTCCCAGAATGGGGTGGATATTTCCCAGTACAGCTAAGGAAATGTCCCTTGTAAATACCACAGACCCGCCCCTGGAGCCAGGCCAAGCTGTACTGCATAAAGATTGGTATGGCCTTAGCTCTTAGCCAAACACCTTCCTGACACCATGAGGGCCAGCAGCTTCTTGATCGTGGTGGTGTTCCTCATCGCTGGGATGCTGGTTGTAGAGGCAGCTGTCACGGGAGGTGAGTGAACAGGTGACCTGCTGGGCTGGGTTGGACTAAGGGGAGGCCCTCAGGGACACCCTGGGCCAGGACAGGGAGCACTTATGAAGCAGTAGGCAGCACTGGAGCCCAGATTTCAGCTTTCTGGCCTTTGCCATCATATCCAGAAAAAAGCAGAACTTTGGCTGGTGGACTCCACATGCTTTCCACCCCAGTGACTGAGAGATCAGGACTGTTGGTGGAAGTAATGTTGGTATGTGACCTTGGCCTCAGATGTCAATACCTGTGCAGAATGTGCAATAAAATAATGAACTCCAGGATTTTAAACCTTGGGTGTGGACACTGTCCCTTGTTTCTCTGCCCCATGATAGCACCAGAGTAGTCAGTACTCTAAAAGGAGGTTAAGAAACAACAAGGCTTCAGGAATCATGTCATTTGAGGACCCCCATTTTATAAGGAGGGAACCAAAATGTGGAAATGAGTGAGCAATTGCCAAGGTAATTCCCAGAGCCAGGATGGGGCTCAAGTCTCCTGGGATGTGGCTCAGGGTTCTTTCCTATTCCAATGTGCTTCCTAAGAAATGACAATGTGTTCTGTTCACTGCTGGTTGTCACTCCAGTCTGACCACGGCTCATGAGAGACTTGGAGTGGAGGAAGGGGGAAGAAATAAATACTCAAGAGAACACTGGTCCTGTAGACCCCCCCAAAAAGGGAAGAGCCTTCCAAGAGTGTTGCTCCCCTAGGTGTACCTTCCCTATTCAGGTCATGGTTTGAGGATGCTGCAGTAAGCAGTGGATGGACCCAGGACAAAGACATGGTAGCTAAAGCAGGGGCTTACTGGATATAAATGTGGGCTCGTTTCTTCTTTTAACAGTTCCTGTTAAAGGTCAAGACACTGTCAAAGGCCATGTTCCGTTCAATGGACAAGATCCCGTTAAAGGACAAGTTTCAGTTAAAGGTCAAGATAGAGTCAAAGGGCAAGGGTCAGTCAAAGGTCCCGTCTCCACTAAGCCTGGCTCCTGCCCCAATATCTTGATCCGGTGTGCCATGTTGAATCCCCCTAACCGCTGCTTGAAAGATACTGACTGCCCAGGAATCAAGAAGTGCTGTGAAGGCTCTTGCGGGATGGCCTGTATGGTTCCCCAGTGAGGTGAGCACTAGCTGGAGGAAGAGGAGACCCCTGAAGACACAAAAGAAGGCTGAGCGGTGGGGAACCATCCCAGGTTGGTGGGAGGGAGGTTGTGGCAGGTGACAGAAAAACTGGGAGACTGAGGGGTCTGAGAGGCTATAACCAGTACCCAGAAGGATGATCTGGCCTCCTCACTGCCTCTGAGTGCTTCGATGTGCTGACTCTCACGTCTGATTCTCTTCTCTTCCACAGATGGAGCCTGTCCTTGCTGCACCTGTGCCATACCCAGAGCTACAGGCCCCATCTGGTTCTAGGTCCCTGCTGCCCTTCCCCTTCCCACACTGTCCATTCTTCCTCCCATTCAGGATGCCCAAGCCTGGAGCTGCCTGTCTCATCCACTTTCCAATAAAGAGTCCCTTCTTCTCCACTTGTTTCTGGTTCCTGTGACTTCTGGGCTCCTAGATGCTTTGGGGAAATGGATGTAGAATTGGGACTTCTGTCCAGTGCAGAGGGGAAAGGGTCCCATGGTGAAAGAGAGCAGGGTGCGGGGAGGAAACAGGAGGCCCGTTGCTAGGGCTTCATATTACCAATCCAATAATCAGCCCCAGCACTGCCATCTCCTTTTCACCAGGAAATGGAAATCAAGGAACAGGAAAAACACAAAACACAAAAAATAAATAAACATTACATAAACCATAAGGAGGTCTTTTGTTTCCCAATCCACCATCAGTCCTGACCTGGCTACTGTCGGCCTTGCCAGTGTGACCAGCCAACCCTTATGGCTGAACCTACAGCTCCCCACTTCCTTCTCATTAACGTTTCCCAGGGATCTATATTTTTTCAAGACAACATAGAAAGGATGATATTACAGATGCTGCGAAATTCCTGCTCTTTAGAATTTCACTGGTTCATGCCTGAGATTCCTCCATGATGTAGCATTCCTTTAGGTTAAGCAATATCCTCTTCCAGATTTCTGTTTTAAGATGTGAATGAGGGCCCGGTGCAGTGGCTCACGTCTGTAATCCCGGTACTTTGGGAGGCTGAGGCGGGCAGATCACAAGGTCAGGAGATCGAGACCATCCTGGCTAACATGGTGAAACCCCATCTCTACTAAAAATACAAAAAATTATCCGGGTGTGGTGGCAGGCGCCTGTAGTCCCAGCTACTCGGGAGGCTGAGGCAGGAGAATGGCGTGAACCCGGGAGGCAGAGCTTGCAGTGAGCCGAGATCGCACCACTGCGCTCCAGCCTGTGTGACAAAGCGAGACTCTGTCTCAAAAAAAAAAAAAAAAAAAAAGATGTGAATGAGGAGGATACACTAAGTCATTCATACTATGGTGTCAGAGGTTTGGGTGAATTGCATTCTCTGGAGACATACATATTGTGGGCAGGGCAGACTTGAGTAGTGGAGAAAGGGGCAGGAATGTGAGCAACCTCATGGTTCTCCTGTTGACCCACTTGCCCCACTGCCATTGCACAAGGAAACTCTCAGAGAAGGCCACAGCCCCCAGGCAGGCAGCAGCCTGGGTGAAGCAGAATGAGCACAGGCTTGAGAGTCAGGTGATCTGAGCACTGGCTTTGCCTCCCTATGTATGTCCCCCTTCCAAGCCTCAGAGGTCTATTTCAGTTGAGGGGGTAAGGTAAAATTATTCTGCAAAGGAAGGTCTAATCCTGCCATTCTGGGATCTGAAACAGCTCTTTGTGTGTTGGGTTCCTGCTCTGAGAAGACATGGGGAGCAGAGGCTTGGGGTGAGAAAACGTGGATCCTTGCACCACTTTGCCCCATCCATGAGCATCTGAGTCATGATTTTTCCCTATCGTTCAGGGGCTAGTCTGAACAACAGTAGGGCTTTGATACTAGGGTATCTTGGAGCACAGGTGAGAGCAGTATCCAAACTTCTGGCTTGACAAATACTAAATACATCATTGTAGGAAATAATGGTTTCTGTTTTTTAATATTTATTCTGTTTCCTATACTGGGTAGATTACATGTATTGTCACTTATTTTTCATAAGTCCTTTTCAGTGGCCATTATACATATTTTATTTTCTAATTTTGTAAAAAGATTGAAGCTAAGAGAGATTAAGTAACCATTAAAAGCCACAAGGTTAGTAAGTGATAGTAAATATTTTTATTATATGCTAGCAACAATCAGTTAGACATGCTGCATTTTCTATTGTTAATATCAACAAAATCATACCATTGTTATAAATAAACTAAACAAGAGGGAGGCAGAGCTCTAGAAAAGAGATCTATATAACTTTTCAGAGGCATATAAAAAGACTTGAATATACACATACCACAATACATGAATGGGAAGACTATGTGGTGAAGATGTCACTATTTACTCAATATTTAATATTTATTTAATTTATCCCTAAGGTGTATTACACCCAAAATCCATTTTTAATATGGTGTTGTTATGGAAGTTAAGGGAACTTGAAACCGTACTTAAATTTATGGGGAAGCATAAATTCTTGTGAATAGGCATAGATGTTTACAAATGAAGATTAAGCCTAGGGCACTGGAACCTCCAAGACTTAAAAAAAAGTTTTGCAAAGTAACAATAATCAATATGTTGCTTTTATTAGGATAGTCAGGTTGAGAAATCAATAGAAAACAAAAGAAAACCCAGAATCAGGCCTCATTATATCTAATTCAGGTAAAGATCAATGTCAAGTTCCAAAACAATGAAGAAAACTTGGATTTTTTAAGAAACAAGATGCAGACGGTAGGTTCACTATTTACAAAAACAAAAGAACTAACTCTTGTCTGAATTCAGGCGAAGATTAAGCCACTGAGAGAGAAAAATTGAAAGGCTGCAAAAAGACACTTTCTTTTCCCTCAGGAAGCAGTCCAGGATGACAGTCTATGCCTAGTAAGGTAGCTGAGCAACTCAAGACCTCACAGAGACCAGTGGTTTCTTCCATCCAAGATTTGCTGTGGAATAGAGACTGTAATTCCTTTCATGTTCACTCAGGCAGGGATGCATCGCCCAGGAAGACCCTGCCAGTTGGAATAGTCCTCTGACTGCAGTAGGAGAGAGTGGAGCTGATACTGGGCCCCTCAGGATCTGCTGTGGGGCAGTGGCTGGAGAACCCAGTCTGATAAACTTAGAAGGAGTGCACATCTTCCAGCAAGTTCCTGCAGAGACGTGATAGTTTCCTGATTGCAGCAGAAGGAGCTGAAACTGGGAATGCCCCCCTCGCCCCTCTTGGGATCTGCTGTAGGCTGGAGGCTGGAGAGTCCATCTTGTTGGCCAAGACAAGTACGTATCTTCCTGCAAGTCTCAGCACCGAAAGGATAGTTCAGTTACAGCAGGAAGCATCAGAGCTGAGACTTGATCCCATCTCAACCCGCTGTGCAAGAGAGATTGGCAAGCCTGTCAGGGAGGCTTAGACTCTTAGGCTATGAGACATGTGTGAGTCTCCCTCTGGGTTGCTGTGTGAGCAGCTTTGAGCTGGGACCTCAGCTGATGAGGGCCGGAGCTGAATCACAAGGCAGCTTTCAGGTTCACTGCCCAGTCAGTGAGCAGAAGGGCCTTTCTGCCAAAGCGCTAGTGTGTGTGATTCATTCTGGACCCCACAGCAGATGGGTTTGATTGCAGGCTCAAGGCCAAATGTAACCAAACTCCTGAATGACTGGGCCATTTCTGGGATTAAACTCTGGAGCCAGCTCAGCGGATCAGCCACGTGGTTGTTGGTCTGTACTCTCAATATGACCCTCCAAGGTCTTAGGCTCCACCAGAGCTTCACAAACTTCCCCCTGAATCCAGATCCAGAGGCTCCCAGGGAGACTTTGGACTGTGGAGGAGTGTAGAATTCTTGTCATTCTTCTGGTGGGACATGAGCAAGTGCCTTCTGTTTCACCATCTCGGTTACGTCATTCCTTACTCAGCAGTTTTTTTTGGTCGATTTTGCAAAGCTTTAAGTTTTACAGTGGGACTGGAAAGGGCAGGAGAGTGTGAGTCCCAGCCCTGGGATTTGCTGTTTCCTCCGTTTTCACTGACAGGTATTTTATATTTTTGGCATTCTTTGTTTTCAAGTTATATTGAGGGTGTGGTTTAGCTTAGAAATTTCTTAGTGGTGGTGTTATTTTATACCTCTTGGGGAGGAGATTGTGGAAGTTACTCATTCTTCCTCTTCTGCATTCTATTATCTTCAACTACCCCCAAAAATCCCCTGGAAACTACTCTATGAAAGAAGTTGGAGAAAAATTATTAATGCACTTGAAGGAGATAAAGAAAAAAGAAAGCATGAGTGATGTCTTGGGTGAGTTGAAAAGAAGCTATTTTTCTTGCTTCCATTTCATTGCTTTCCTCTGCAATAATTCCGGATGTGATCCAGGCATCAGATGTGTCCTCTAGACACAAACCAGATTTCAAAGGCAGAAATGGGGTACCAGTTCTCCCAACTTCCCAAGCAATGAGAGGTACTGTTACTAGGGAAGACAGTCTTGTCCAAGGAGTGCAGGAACCAGGCAAGGGCTTGGAGACCCAAGACCTCAAAGAGAGGTATAAGGCCCCAAACATGTTTCACTTTGCTGTCCCTGCATGGCCTCCCTAGAGATATTGACACTTGATTAACAAATCTTGAATGGCATAAGGGACAACAAAATGACTGTGGGGAGATGTCATTTCCCTCCTTACTTTATCCAGCTTGCACAGACCCCTGAAGGGAGAAATGCATTTCCTAATTTCACTCAGTTAGTCAAGCCCAGAAAAGAGCTGGTTCTCTGATTCCCAGACTTGGGTTCGTTATACAATTGTCTGAAAATAGCTGACTTGATCAAATTGTTTGAAATGTAATTTCTATGATTCCAATTGATGCCTCCGTATTTGTCTCCTAATACTTGGAGTCTTTCATTGTTTTCCAATTGTTTAGAATTTCAAAAGGAATTATTAATTGATAGAAATAAGGAATTCACAGCACAATAAGGGCCCAATTTGGGAGATGCAACTTTGGACCAAGTTTTTTTTTTTTTTCCCCACATCTAAGCTTGGTCCTGTCCACCTAGGAGGCTGTGTAACTGGGCAGAGAAGACAGTCTTTTTACCCATATTAACTTATCCAGCTTCAAGCCCCTTCTAGGTACACTCTGTCCTCTGATTCCCTTCTGGAATTCAGGAACAGGTAGTACTATGCCACCTCCCAGACCTAAGTCTTACTCCTAACCGACCTGGATGAGTTCCCTCTTCTCACTAACCTCAGAAACACCATCTGGAAAAGAGAAGGCCCGAGCACGTGGAGTTTTTGAGCCCCTCTAACAGAGTCTCCAAACTACCTAGAGCAAGCTTGTCCAAACTGTGGCCTGCAGGCTGCATGTGGCCTAGGATGGCTTTGAATACAGCCCAACAAAAATTTGTAAATGAGTTTCTTTGTGATTGTTTTTTAGCTCATCAGCTATCGTTAGTGTTAGTGTATTTTATGTGTGGCCAAAGATAATTCTTCCAATGTGGGCCAGGGAGGCCAAAAGATTGGACACCCTTGACCCAGAGCTTTCTAAAGAGAAATTTGACTATGTGGGTAATTTTTGGGAGGAAGTCAGAAGAAGGGGGAAAATGACTGGATTTGGGGCCCATCTGGCACATTTAAGTCCTCTAAAATGTCATTTGAGTGACTCACAGTGGCTTCATGAGCATAGCAGACATCAAGTTTTCAATTACAAGAGAAGACATATATTCTCTGCTCTCCTCCCTTTGTTTCCACCATCTGAATCCAATAATCCAAAACCCAGCAGGGTTTTGGCTTCTTGTCTGAGACCAGCAGCCCTCTGCTCGTCCCTGAGGCTTTATGGTCATTCCCAAGACAGAACAATAGTGCAGCCACTGGTCAGCTTCAGGAAAACTCAAGCCGCTTCTCATGCCCTGTCTAGAACTGGGACAGAGAGACTCTCATCCAACCAGTCATGTAGACCAGCCATCTCAAGGGTAAGAAGGAATCAGCCCTAGGAGGTAAAAATAGGCACCCCGTGTTTATCAGCTCTTAGCACGTCCCCTGATTATACAGCCTTCCATCCAATTTAGAACAGGAAGTACCCCTTGACATTACCACGAACCACCTTCTCACATTAAGGAGGAGAAAACTGAGTCCCAGAGAGGAGGATGAAGGTCTTTCAGTCACAGAGTGCTCCATAGCCTTGCTGGGCCTAGAACTACGATGTAGCGCTAACTTCTTAATAAGGTCACTTTGATGGATCCACTCGATCTGGGCCATGAAAGGTGGTCCACTGGTTTGAGCCTGACAGCCTAGAGTGAAGGAACAGCATAAGGTAATGTGTGAAAGCAAAAACAAAGAGAAGACACTGCAGATGGAAGCAATCTGGCTGAGATGATTTTCTACAACTCTGTGACGAGTCAGCTATTCTCAGTGGAATTTTCAGCACCCCCTTATTCTCTCATTTTAATTATCTTAACTTTCCATGTTTTTTTTTTCTTATCTCACACATTTCAATAAAATAGCTTTATAGAATCTTTTAGCCTCTTTCATTGTTGAAAGGACTATAGGAGTTTTTAGAGACAATCTTTCTACCTTGCTCATTTTTGCATTTGTTAGAACTGAATTCCAGAGACACGAAAGAATTTGCCTAGTTTTTAGCAAATCCATTGTGATATAAAAACAAAAAACAAAACAACAACAACAAAAAAAAAACGCCATGGAAGGCCAGGCATGGTGGCTCATGCCTGTAATCCCAGCACTTTGGGAGGCCAAGGTGGGTGGATTACTTGAGGTCAGGAGTTCGAGACCATCCTGGCCAACAAGGTGAAACCTTGTCTCTATTAAAAATACAAAAATTAGCCAGGCATGGTGGCAGGCTCCTGTAATCCCAGCTACTCAGGAGGTTGAGGCAGGAGACTTGCTTGAACTGGGGAGGCGGAGATTGCAGTGAGCTGAGATCACGCCACTGCATTCAGCCTAGGGGACAGAGCAAGACTCCATCTCAAAAAGAAGAAAAAAATGCAATGGAAACATGATGAATTCCGAACTTGTATTTAGGTTCAGTGAGATGGTATAGCTTTCACATTGATTCAGATGTTAACCTTTCCCCAGTGACTGCTTTTTAATACCCTTTGCTTCCTTTCTTATTGGATTGTCCAGATTATTTCAATCTATTTGTAGGAGTGCTTATTATTTAAATAAGACTCACTATTTGCTTTTATACATTAAGAAATATTTTTCTGGTGAGTTGTTAACTACAGTCATGGGTCACTTAGTGGCAAGTGATATGGTCTCAGAAATGGATTACTAGGTGATTTTGTGGCTTAGTTATGCAATGCATGATTGTATTGTTTTCCTTTGCTTATATCATATTTTCCCGTCCAAATGTTATCCGTTTTTATAAAGCCAAATTTTTATCATTCTTAGGAATTCCTCAAATCAGTATTTTACAAAAAACAAACAAACAAACAAAAAACAACAAACACCTCACCAGACTTCCAGGATAGCTGGAGTCTTGGTGGTCCACTCTATGATGTTCTTGTATCTTGCATCTTGCAAGAGCATCATAGAGTGGACTTACAGGAACCTAGATGGTATAGCTTACTACATAGCTAGGCAATATGGTATAGCCTATTGTTCCTAGGCTACAAACCTGTACAGTATGTTTTTGTACTGAACAGTGTAGTCAATCGCAACTCAATGATAAGTACTTGTGTATCTAAACATATCTAAATGTAGAAAAGTTACAGTAAAAATATGGTACAAAATATGTAAAAATGGCATACCTGTATAGGGTACTTACCATGAATGGAGCTTGAAGGTTTGCAAGTTTATTGGTCTTGTGAATCATTAAGTGAATGGTAAGTGAATGTCAAGAACTAGGACATTGCTGTCCACTACTATAGACATAAACATTATATGCTTAGACTACACTAAATTTATTTAAAAGTTTTGTTTCTGCAACAATAAATTAACCTTAACTTACTGTAAAAACTTTATATACTTTTTTATTTTTAATTTTTTCACTCTTTGGTATTAAAGCTTAGCTTAAAACACAAACACATTGTACAGTTACCCAAAAATATTTTTAAAAAGATCCTTATTCTGTAGGCTTTTTTCCATTTAATTTTTTTTTTCTATTTAAAACTTTTTGATGGCCAGGCGCAGTTGTTCACGCCTGTAATCCCAGCACTTTGGGAGGCTGAGGCAAGCAGATCACGAGGTCAGGAGATCGAGACCATCCTGGCTAACATGGTGAAACCCCGTCTGTACTAAAAATACAAAAAATTAGCTGGGCGTGGTGGCGGGCAGCGGTAGTCCCAGCTACTTGGGAGGTGGAGGCAGGAGAATGGCGTGAACCTGGGAGGAGGAGCTTGCAGTGAGCCGAGATCGTACCACTGCACTCCAGCCTGGGCGACAGAGCGAGACTCCATCTCAAAAAAAAAGAAAAAGAGAAAAAACGAATACACAAACACATAATAGCCTAGGCCTGCACAGTGTCAGGATCATCAATATCACTGTCTTCCACCTCTACATCTTGCCAGGATCGTCAGTATCACTGTCTTCCACCTCTACATCTTGCCACGCGGGAAGTTCTTCGGGAGCAATAACACACACAGAGTCGTCACCTCCGGTTATAACAATGCCTTCTTCTGGAATACAAACTGAAGAAACTGCCTGGGACTGTTTTACAGTTGACTTATTTTTTTAATAAGTAGAGGATGGACACTCTAAAATAATGATAAAAACTATAGTATAGTAATTATACTAACATAGTTGTTTACTATCGTTATGAAATATTATGTACTGTGCATGATTGCATGCTATACGTTTATATGACTAGCAGTGGAGTATGCTTGTTTACTCCAGCATCACCTCAACCATGTGAGTAGTGCATGGTACTGCAACATTACCACAGCTATGACATTACTAAGTGATAGGAATTTTTCAGCTCCATTATAATTTTATGAGAGCATCATCACATATGCAGTTCGTTGCTGACCAAGACATTGCCTTATGCTGGAGAAGAGTATCCAAGTACAGTTACTGCTTCGAGTCGCTCCAGGGGGATCTAAAATTCCGGGTGGGAGCATTGTGTCTGCTGAGCATGTCCAGAGATGGGAAATAATTTGCCTAAATTTGTGATACAGGAAATGAAATGAAAACATGGTAATTTCTAACTTGTATTTAATGATGAACAAGGTGGTACACTTTTCATATTGATTCATGTGTTAACATTATTTTTCCCTGTTTACTGTCTTTTCATACCCTTTGCTCTTTTTTCTACTAGGTGTCCATAATATTTCAATTGATTTGTAAGAGTGATTCTTATACACAGAAAAGTCACCCTTCGTTAAATTTAAACATTTAAATTTTTTTTCTGGTTAGTTGTTAACCATTGTTTTAGCTAGATTATATATTTTAACCTTACAAAGTTTTTCAATTTCTATAAAGTCAAATTTAAAAAATATTCTTACAAAAATATTCTCCAGTTGAGTATTTTACCAGAAAAATAAAAATTCGCCAGACTTTGAGGGTAGCAAGAGTTATGGTGTCCTTGTGAATGTAAATCTCCCAAGGTATTCTTACAAAGCTATATCATTACACAGAAGAACGAGAAAACCTCAGAAATATCATTTCTTCAACAAAATCTGAAGTCAGAGAACAGTAAAAACTTCAAATTATACAGAAAGAACATCTGATTTTCAAAGGAGAGCTCTCTTGAACTTTTGCCTCTGCCTTTTTCAGAGGAAACAGTGGGGTCCAGAAATAAGTGTGTAAAGAATGAAAGAGCCTATGATTAAAATAAACTCATTTCCACATATGAAAATACAGGGAAAGAGTCCTGGAGACTCAGAGCATTTGCTAGACTTTCTATGTGCCGGTGCACAGTCCTTGCTGCTGTTAACACTTTACTAGGGTGCATTTGTCACAAGGAATGAACCAGTATTGATACATTATTATTAACTAAAGTCTAGACTTTGTTCATATTGCCTTTGCTGTTACCAGGGTTCTTTTTGTTTCAGAAGCCCATCCAGGACAATGTGGATTATAATTTAGTGGTCATGTCTTCTCAGGTTCCTCTTGGTTGTGACAATTGCACACATTTTCCTTGTTTTTGAAGACCTTGACAGTTTCGAGGAGTACTGCTTAAGTATTTTATGGAATATCCTTCAACTGAGATTTGTCTGATGTTTTTCTCATTATACTGGGATTGTGGTTTTTTGGAGGAAAACATCAGAGGTAAAGTGCCCTTCTTATCATGTAATATCCAGGGTACTGACTTCAACATGACTTACTATTGATGATGTTGACCTAGATGGCCAGGCTGAGGCAGTGTTCATCAAGTTTCTACACTGAAATTCAACTTTTCCCCCTATCCTTCCATGCTATAGTCTTTGAAAGGAAGTCACTGCACAATCATACATAAGATATACCTCAAAGGGGAAGTATCTAAATAAATAGTTTGGAATTATTCTATAAGAATGATAGATAATTATAATTATTATTCTATAATAATTACAGATAGAATATAATAATCTATAAATATCTGATGTCAGATATTTGTTTATTATCCCTCATTTATTTACTTGTTTGTTTATATCAGCATGGACTCATAGATATTTATTACATACATTGGTTATAATTTGTTTTGTTGCTGAAACAGTAAGAAGGACACTTTTGAACATTAAAAGCCACAATTATCAGTAAAGATATTAGTTATAAGCATGTAAGCACTATATAGCACAGAAAACACTTTTATAAAGAAGAAAATATGGGATATACCAAGGAGATATAGATAAAAACACACTAACAGTAGGAGAATTGAACACACTGTATTGGTACAAAACAAACCAAGTGGACAAAAAAGTAAACAAGAATACAGAGGACACACCCAGGCCTTAAATACTTGTATCAACAAAAATGAAATAATAAATGTAAATAAATCAAATTTTCAACAAAAAAGAAAAAGAAAGAATAAGGTCAAAAAAGCAATGATAAAGATAAAAGCAAATGTTTGAGGTTAAGAAGAGAGAAACATTAGCTTTAGTTAATAGATTTAAATATTGTTTTTGAAAAAATTACAAAATAGGCAAATCATTTGCTACTATAGTCAAGTAGCAAGCTTAATAAAATCAAGTGAAGGAGTGAAGCACAGCTGAATAAAATCAAGTATAATGGAGGGAATCACCACTGAAAGAGGGAAAAAAGAAAGCCTTGAGACTCCTTTGTAGACCAGCTTCCCTTCTCACCTCCTGGCTGCTGTCCTGACCCCCAAGGTCCTGAGGATGAGGAGGCTGGGTAAGGGACAAGGCCGCTGGTTGTCATCTCTCTGGGCATTGGGTAAGGGCTGAGAAACCTCCTATTCTGTATCTTCCCTAACATACAGCAGAGGGCGTGAATTTCAAGGATCATGGTGAATAATGTTTTAGCTTTACTAAGCAGGGCTCCAAACAAACATCATGAAAATTAAAGGGCAGACTTTCTAAGTAGCGTGTCTGCTTAGCCAAAAGAAGAGATTTATTCTAAAGTTTTAGCAGGATGCCCTGTCCTGAGTAGGGCATAGTTACGCCCAGGAATGAGAATGTGAGTCCTACCACCAGGTAAGCCACTGACTTCAGCACTGATGGTAGCTGAAGGTGGGGTACTTTAAAGTGGAAATACAGGAGGGTGATGATGAGAACCAATCGCCACCCACACAACAACTGCAGAGGCCATGGCTATTGTGTACCCCCTTCCCTTCCACCTTCTTATGGTTTATCTCAGAGGGAGAGCCCAGCAGAGCCTGAAAGAAGCTTCCCAATGTGTGTGGAGCCCGGATCCCAGCAGTGCCAGGGGTGCACTGAGGTACTGCTTGGATCCCCCTTCAAGGAGCACCTTGTTGCCTAGCTGTGTGGAGTGTGGTTGGCTAATTGCTGCCAGCCACTGCTTGACCTCAGTGACAACCTCAGTGATTGAGCTGAGATCACACAGAACCAGGGACCTCCAGCCAAAGGCAAAGTAAGGCTATAGTATGGGATTCTACCCTTCATGCCCAATGTTGAACTCCTCTTATAAAAAATTCTTGCTCCAGAGCTTCCTGTTGGGCTGACAGAGATGTTGTCAGGACAGCTTAGCAATGGCGTCCTTTGCCTAATCCTCCTTCCTCGCCTTTACTTTCACAGGTGTGACCTCACAAGGCAACTTGCATTCTTAACTCTGTCTCAGCCCCTGAGAACCCTGAACTTCCTGAATAACCCAACCTTCAAAACATGGCTCACAGAATTCTGAGAAGCCTGAAGATTCAGGATCAGGACCATTATAAGATATAAGAGCGTCTAGGTAGCATGACAACAGCCAGAACCACATCTTAACAATTGTGTGATGTGTACACAGCTGCTGCAGTCCTGGACACTCATTACTGCCACCCATGACTCTGGAATTGGGTATTGTTGTGAACAAGAAAACTACTTTGTTCTGGGAAAGAATGCCCCTTCATCCTTGCTTCTGTGAGTCACTCAATGGAGATCTAAGGTGACATATGGGAACATGACATTTGCTGAGCATGTTAGTGCAGCCCTAGGCCTCAGGAGGGAAGGAAAGTGCCCCCTCATTTGTTCTGTTTTTGCAGTAGGAGCCCAGCTCTGTCACTCAGCAAGTCTCAAAGATAGCCTTAGATAGGGAGATCCCACAACATAACAAGGGAGTTCCACATACTGGACAGTCAAAAGCGTGGACGTATCTCCCATACCGTGGATCTTCCTAGGGTTCCAAACTCCCCTTGAAACTTACACGCTGGCAGGTATAAAGTGAACAGCACAAATGTTCATCTCTGAAAATAGAAGGGACACTCCCTGATCACCACGGAAATATTCCTAAGAATGTGCCTTCCCTTATTGGGCAGAAGTCCAGCTATCTTTTTTTTAATCAGTTTCTTCAATGGCAGTAATTTATTTCACAAGGTCACCTTTAATGGCCCTGACCCATTTTTCTGCCTATATTTTAATCACAGGCTGCATCTTCAGCTTCTCCAGCTATCTAGAAGATAAACTAGATGATACTTTATCCTCCCAGCCTACTGTTTAGTGGTTTTATGGGCACACTCATTCCTCAACAATACCGGTCCCGCAGTCTTTTTCTCTGCAGTCGCAACAGACCATACCACTGCTGCCTCCAGGCATGACAACACCACGTCTGGCCACCAACATTGACAAATTGGACACCACTTCCACTCTGCTCCCTGGAAATAGATGCTGTAGCCATTTATGTCACTGCTGCCGAATAAACTCTCACCACCTCCATGTCTGCTTTTTTCTATCACCAATTCTCAGTCCATTGCAGTATGTACCTCCGACTGTCTGAAACAGTGCATGTGCACATGTGGAGGCTGCCAAGAAGTCAGAGAAACAGGCATATGGACTTTGCAGGTTTTGCTGGGAATGGTGCTTGTATGCTTAGAGGCTAAGACATGAAAGTAGTCCACATGACCATTCTCATCCCATCGTGAGCACTAGAGCACCTCCTATGCCCCTCCTTTCCTTCACTCTGTGTTCTAGCCCCAGCTTATGACCTACAGTTTTAATCAACTGGAAAAAGGAAATGGAGATTGGCAATAGTAGGGACTCCGCCACCTCTTGGCTGGTTTATCTAATCCACTTACTTCCTTGAAAAGGCATTGACAATTCTGGATGCAATCATGAGGGGAGATCAAGAATGATGAGAAAGATGAGAAGTTCAGGGGCTGCATGATATTACTGAAATTACACAGAGACTCTAAAATGGTAAATCACTGCCCACAATTTGCACTGCAGTCAGAAAAGATATGATTATCCTGGGACAGCTCCACTGCTACTGTGTTCCTCCTAGAGGCATAATGTTCTCTAACAAAGCTGTTTTTGCTGAGACTGGAAACGCTGATAACATATTTGCAGCCTCTGTGTGCTCCATGGGGGTTGAAAGCGGGGATCACTAATG
This sequence comes from Trachypithecus francoisi, assembly GCF_009764315.1. Taxonomy (NCBI): domain Eukaryota; kingdom Metazoa; phylum Chordata; class Mammalia; order Primates; family Cercopithecidae; genus Trachypithecus; species Trachypithecus francoisi. Next base: position 40,831,300 of record NW_022681467.1, read on the forward strand.
ATAATTTTTGAACAACCTTCTTAGGCCTTCCTTGTCCAGTACCTCCTGGGATGGGAACACTCTGTTCTAGCCAGCCATGTATGTCTGTCTCTTGGAGCCCAGAGTGATAAGCATCATGCACAAGTACCAAGTGCTTCTCAGCTTGTAACAGATTCCAACTTTTCTTGAATTTGAAATTGGAAAGTCCCTTTGAAATATCCAGACAAAACCCTCTGTCTTGTGGATAGGAAAACTGGAATCCAGGGATCCATCAAAGTTTAATCTAGAAATCAGGGGCAGAACTGGGGCTGGGAACTGTCTATTCTAATTTGATATCATTCCCTTTGGTAGAATGTTGAAAAAGCAGGAGGATTCATTAGCCTTTCAAAAAAGACTAGTTGAGGGGTTAATTTGCCAAAAAAACACAGTGACAATAGGAATTCCAGGGAAATAGAATGATCCAAGTCAAAGTGTGGAATCAAAGAAAAATACAGATTTGAGGAGACCCCAAATAAGTCAGCAACTCAACTATAAAGTGACACTCCACAATATGCTAATTCTGCCACCATCCAGGTCTTCTGCATCACCTTGGTGTTCTCACTTGCAGTGTGCCCACTGCACGAGCTTTCTGCTATTCTACTGCACATTCACAGCTCACTTGTGAGAAACTTTAGTAAGATTCTTGAAATCTTTCTCACAGCAAGAAGAGTCCTAAGAGACCAAGCTACTCCTTTTATAATAATTGAGACACAGACCGCTGGCAAATGAAATTTGCCTCAAATTTGGAAGACCATCTTATAGGAAAGACAACAAAAGATTCATGTGTTTGTTTTAACTTGGTGTGATTTTATTTAATTATGGGTGTGGTTTTATTTATTTTTAAATGTGTAGTAGCTACTTGCATTACTTTTTAATAAACCATATGTTCATGGTCTATGTTTATTTTTCTATTAGAAGATCTACTTTCCTTATTGTGTTTTTAAAGTTCTTTCAATGTATTATAGAATATCTCTATTCTCACCATATGTGTTTATACATTTTTAAAATTTCTGTTTTTTTACTGTATGCATGATTTTCCCTGTAAAACTTTTTATTCACTTGCAGTTAATGATATTAATTTACTTCAGAAAATCATTCACGTGTAAATATTCTACAAAACTTGTCTCATGTTTACTTTGAATGCTTTCATAGTTTGATCTTTATGTTTAAATCCTTGACCACCTAAAATGTACTTTAAAATAATGGGTGGGGTGGAAATCCAATACTTACTCCTTAAATTGCTGGCAATCGGTCTAAATATCATTTGCTGACTTACTAACATTTCTTAAGTGATGTGGAATTCTGCCCTTATCATTTGTAAAATTCTCAAAGGCATTGAGTTTATCTTTTATTCCATTGAGATGTGTGCATTTTCTCACCATTACTGTATGTTCTAATCATGTTGACATATTTTTGTGATAATTACGGTGGAATTAAAATTTGTCATGGGTAACTCTCCCATGACAATTTATCATCAGTATTTTCCTGGAAAACCTCAAATGTTTACTTTATCAGTTGGTATGTTCTATTTCATTAATCATTAGATTTTTATCTCATGGGTTAACTTAGTTTTCATTGTTTACCACTAAAACCCATTAAAATCTCCTTTTCTTGTTGTTGTTGAGAGAGAATCTCACTCTGTTGCCAGGCTGGAGTGCAGTGGTGCAATCTTGGCTCACAGAAACCTCTGCCTCCTGGGTTCAAGTGATTCTTCTGCCTCAGCCTCCTGAGTAGCTGGGACTATAGGCGTGCACCACCACGCCCAGCTAATTTTTGTATTTTTAGGAGAGACGGGGTTTCACCATGTTGGCCAGGATGATCTCGATCTCTTGAACTCATGACCCACCTGCCTCGACCTCCCAAAGTGCTGGAATTACAGGCATGAGCCACCACACCCAGCCTCCATTGTTTTTAAGAGCACTGTTAGGCTGGATATTCCTTATACTCTGTTCCTAATACTGTCAGTTCCTTAGGGAGGACTTTGGAGCTCTCTGTTCTTATAGCCTGCCTCTCACTTTTGGAAAATCACTGAGTTCTTTCTAAGGAGCTGTTTTGGAAAGAATGGTTCGCTTTTCTCAGAGCGACAGCCCTGCTTTACCAAGTGGGTTCTGGCCATGAGCAGTAGTATCCTCTGATGTTGTTGGCAGGCATTCACTGGCATGAAAACTCTGCCCAGCAAATGAGCTGTGCCGAGGGCTATGGGGGTCTCAGCGTTCTTGACCTACAATGCCTGGGGTAGAACCTCTCCACTACAAGTAGTGTTGGGTGGAAGAATGGAACTCTGTACCTCTTCATCATACTCACCTGGAATCTCCGCAATACAACCTTGGAATAGGTTTGAGAGAAGCTGGCAACCTTTTGCCTCTGGTGAGATATCATAACCCTTTAAAGGGAAGTGAGAGGAAAGAGGTTCTCCCGTTTCTTGGCTAGATGTGCCCTGATTGAAGCTTCCCTCATATTGAGCTAGGATATAGAAAGTATAGAGTGGGTTATGACTCAAATGCTGTAGACACTCTGTGTTCTTTCAAGGTTTAGTAGAGTTTTAAAAATAAATGTATGCACTTAAGACAATTCCCAGAGACTTCAAGTGGCTGTTTTAAAAAGTAACTTTTATCAAGTATGATTGTTTGGTTTGATGGTATTTCCATGGATTTCCTCACACTGCTATTCCAGAGCAGAAGTCACCAGGTCACTCAACTCTTAGTATCATCTACTGGAAACTGGCTAAGACAGTATTTATGTGCTTCTCTCACAACAACAGAAAGTTAACTACATGACACAATGGATATGGCAGTTGGCTTGACTGCAGTAATCATTTAACTATGTATATGTATATCAAAACATCATATTGTATACCTTAAATATGTACAATACAAATAAAATCTGAAAGAAATAAAATAAAAATAACTTTCACCAGCTATGGTTGTTGGTTTGGAGTGATCCAAGGAACTCTTCACACTATTCCCTAGCAAGACTCGCCCAATTACTTTCTTCTTAATTACAAAGAAGTCTATTTGGCTCTGTGAAAATGAAAAGTATCTGACTGGTTCACAAAACCACCAGGAAACCAAGAAATTCAAGTTAAAAGAAAAGGCAAAAACAAGGAAGTCATTGAATGCAGAATCACAGTCAAAATTAGTCAGATATTGGCCTTTGTGGAGCTCATTGGTGCCACCTTGGAGTAGATGGAGGTTACGTGTCTCTCAGCCAATATGCCAAAGCCAGATGCTCTTCAATGCATGGGTCATCATTTCCATTTCTCTTCTGATAAGTCCAATACAGCTGCCATTGCTGTAACTGCCCCAGGAGTGAATCTTGACTTCCTACTATCACTAGCTCCCAAGTACAGTCCAGAGTTTGTGCATCTGATGATCTGAACCCAGCATGTGCTCACATTAGGTTGTCTCTCAGTGGAGGCAGGGAAAACAAGTGTCCAGACTTTCCTTTCTGTTATAAAAAGTGGCAGAGCCTCCGGGTTCCAGGACTCATATGGTGGTTAATTCCCCCAAAATAGGAATGACATTCTTATGCTTAGAAGCCAAGAAATGAGAACTGTCTACAACACCCACACTCATTACATCTTGAGTTCTGGAGCAAGGAACACTTTGTATTTTCTTCTTGCAGATGATATTCTATGTAGCCCCATCTGTGCTACCAACCTTCTGTAGGATCTTGGACAATCACTGTCAGCTTCTGATGCTCAGAATACCTGCTAGAAAAAAAATAAAAAATAAACAAAATTAAGAAGGGCTTTGAGGTCAGTGGGCCCTCTGTGCATTCATGACTATGATATTCCTTGATTATACAGACACTTATGCCTCATTCAGGCAACTGTGGATTCTTTGTTGAGGAGAGATGAAGAAGGGAAAGAAAGATGAAGGGTTCTGGGACTGCAAAGAGTGTTTTAAATTGCCCAGAGAAAGCACTTGCAGTATTCTGTGAGATTTGTGAGTAGAGAAGCCAGAAAGTATTATTTTAGGAATAACTCAACTGATACCACCCTCCAACAAATACCTGGAGTCCTCTGGCAGCACAGAGCTTCACTGAACCAAGGAGCCCAGATAGCATCTCTCCAGGCTCCGGATGTACTCCAGGCGTAGAGCAGTGAACGTCACAGATGACCTCAGGTACATTGGAGTCACTCTCCAGGGCTTTGCAGACTCAATTCTAGCCAGCGATGTGTGTCTGTCCCTAGGATCACAGAGTGCCCAGGAGTCAGGCCAAGCCAGGCCCTGAATTCTTTCCAGCCTGTAATAAATGTCCTGAGTCACAATCTTCCATTGAATTTGGAGTCAAAATACCTGCTGACATATAGAAAACTGCCCTCATCTAATGAAGGGGAATATTGCTTAGGATTGAGAAGTAAAGCTGAAAATGAAAAAGATCAGTCCTGATTTCAAGTCATTTTTCTTTCCACGGGATATAGACTAAGTCAGGAAGATGCAGGGGTCTTTCTCATAAAACCATTGTTCCATCAGCTTGGCCTGACGCTGGGTGAAAGGGGTAGGGTTATAATAGAAATTCTGACCAACAGAACAATATAAGCCAAAGTGTGGAATTACAGTAAACATATTAATTTCAGTATTATTTATGACTGCAAAATGTTGGAAACAAACAAAATACTCATACAGAAAAGAGTGGTTGTATAAATGATAGTACAACTGTAAAATGAAGTACTATGCAGCTATTCAAAGGAACATGGAAGATGTCCATGAACTGAGGTATGTTAATTATAAATACATTGTGGAATGATAAATTTAAAGTGTCTTGTAACAATGAATGCAAAATAAGAAAATATCCATTTACTTACTCATTGCAGGAAAAAAGAAAAAAGAAAGGAAAAGCCCAGAGACCAATGAGAGTGGTCACCTGTAGGATGTGGTCAGGAATTGGTAGGAAGGAAAGAGGGAATGGAGATGGATATCTGATTCTTTTCTGAATATACCTTTGTGCACAGATCCTTCTGTGGAGACATATGAACATTTCACATACTCGGATGAATAAATAAATGAATAAGCCCCATAGGATTGGGAGATAATTTGTAATCAAATACAAACTGTTTGACAAACCAACCAACAAAAAAATAAACCATAGATATGAGAGGGCCATGAAGATTAAAGAAACTTCCATTTGTGGAACCATTATAAAACTTAATGAAGATGAATAAACACTCATTACAGAATATCAAATCAGCCATTATCATGAGGTTTTCTGTACCCCTTTGGTGTCCCCAAGCACAGTGATCCCAATCTCATGTGCTTTGTGTTGTGCTCTTGCAAATTCTCTCTTCACCAGGCAGAGGGCTTTGCTTAATCTACTAGTCCTCGCCACAGCAAGGACGTCAAGAGACTGCATAGTCCTATTTTCTCATCTTAAAATAACCAGAACTGAGGCCAGAGATAGAAGGAACTTGCCAAGAACCATTACTGGGAAATCAGCCTCATAAGTGAAAAGACAAATTTTACTTTATTTAACTTGCAGTCCTTGAACTATGAATGCAGCTATAATTGTTTTCATACATGCATTAACTGTTTGTATTATAATTTCTCTAAATACCTGGTGGAGCTCATATCTTACATTCTTTATTAGATGATGTGCTCTTCTTTATTATAGTGAAGAAACTTTTTCAATATGCTATGAAATTCACCCTTTATCTGATATATGTTTATTAATGTTTTCCATTTTCTATTCATCACTTTTTCTTTATCTATGGCTGGTTTTGTCTCATAATTTAAACATTTTTATATAGTTTTAAATTTGTTTTCGAATTTTATTTTAGATGGGGGGTACATGTTCAGGTTTGTTACATGGGCTTATTGTGTGATGCTAAGGTTTGGGGTATAGATCCCATCACCCAGGTAGCGAGCGTAGTATCCAATAGATAGTTTTTCAACCCATGCCCACTTCCCTCTCTCCTCCTTCTAGTAGTCTACAGTGTCTGTTGTTCCTATGTTTATGTCAGTGTGTGTTCAACGTTTAGCTCCCACTTATAAGTGAGAACATGTGGTATTTGGTTTTCTGTTCCTGCATTAATTTGCTTAGGATAATGACCTCCAGCTGCATCCATGTTGCTGCAAAGGATAGGATTTCATTCTTTTTATGGCTGTGTAGTATTCTACGCCATATACATGTTATATTTTCTTTATCTAGTCCACCATTTATGGGCACCTAGGTTGATTCCATATCTTTGCTATTGTGCATAGGAAAGCAATGAACATGAGTGCAGGTGTCCTTTTTGTAGAGCGATTTATTTTCCTTTTGGTGAATACACAGTAGTGGAATTGCTGGGTCAAATCGTGGCTCTGTTTTAACTTCTTTGAGAAATCTCCAAACTGCTTTCCACAATGGGGCTGAATTAATTTACATACCAACCAACCAAAGTGGAAACAAGATATAAGCATTCTCTTTTCTCCACAGCCTATAGCATCTGTTGTTTTTTAACTTTGAAATTACAGCCACTCTGGCGATCATTAAAAAGGCAGGAAACAACAGGTGCTGGAGAGGATGTGGAGAAATAGGAACACTTTTACACTGTTGGTGGGACTGTAAACTAGTTCAACCATTGTGGAAGACAGTGTGGCGATTCCTCAAGGATCTAGAACTAGAAATACCATTTGACCCAGCCATCCCATTACTGGGGATATACCCAAAGGGTTATAAATCATGCTGCTATAAAGACACGTGCACATGTATGTTTATTGCGGCACTATTCACAATAGCAAAGACTTGGAACCAACCCAAATGTCCATCAATGATAGACTGGATTAAGAAAATGTGGCACATATACACCATGGAATACTATGCAGCCATAAAAAAAGGATGAGTTCATGTCCTTTGTAGGGACATGGATGAAGCTAGAAACCATCATTCTGAGCAAACTATCACAAGGACAGAAAACCAAACACCGCATGTCCTCACTCATAGGTGGGAATTGAACAATGAGAACACTGGGACACAGGGTGGGGAACACCACACACCAGGGCCTGTCATGGGGTTGGGGGAGGGGGGAGGGATAGCATTAGGAGATATGCCTAATGTAAATGATGAGTTAATGGGTGGAGCACACCAACATGGCACATGTATACATATGTAACAAATCTGCATGTTGTGCATATGTACCCTAGAACTTAAAGTATAATTTTTTTAAAAAAGGAAAAAAGAAATTACAGCCATTCTGCAACAGTCCCCTCTGGAACATCAATCCAGTGGCCTGAGAACTGTTCCTGTCCCCCAGCACCCACAGGGGCTGCTGCTTTCGCTGAATGTGAAGACTCAGAGTGCAAACCTGCCTGACCCAGCCCCCACCTGGCTTTGTTCTGCCACCTGCCCTGGTAGCTTAACACAAAAAACAGAAACTCTTGGAAGCTCTATGGCCCCACCTATTGCCTGAGAAACCAGAGGGCAACCTAAAGCAAGCAAAAATCCCACTGCTACTACCATAGCTGGTGCTGTTTTACAAGCACCACCTCCTGGCTGGAGGTCAACCAACACAGTCCATTACAGCATCTCCCGGTAGAATAACACTGCACCTAGGAAGGAGAAAATGGCTGAGCAATCTCAACTATCTCCACTGCCTGTATCCCTCTCACTAACCAGGTCCTAATTCTGTCCAAGTGACCAGTTCAGTACTACTATAACCAGTGTTCAAGAAAACCAACACACTAAAGCTGTCAATAACCAAGGAATCTCACAGAGTCTGCATCACTCCCCTGCTACCCCCATGTCTGGTGCGGCTACCCACTGCTGGGAGACTTGAGGACAGGCCACATCACCAGATCTCTTGCAGACATTCCCCAGCACAGGCCTGGAGTGTGGCAACTTCACTGGGCAGCTAGATCCAGAGGAATACTTAAGAATTCTCAGTGCCCTACTCTAAAAAATTTGCTGCTATAGAGGCACGACTTTTTTAGGGGTGAACTTGCAGGGTTATTTCTCAGGTCGAGGTTGTGTGCATGCACTTGGTGGATCAGCCATTGTGGCCTGGCTCACTGACGCTGGAACCAGGGTGCCATGATACCGACAGGGAGGTCATGTCTGTCAGGAGCAGCCCACTGGGTTGTTTTTCAGGCCCAAGACATGGGCACAAGGCTGCTTGGGTAGCCTAGTGGCATGTCTGCTGGGGGAGTGAACAGGGCTGCCTCTTTGGCCTTTGACACAGTTGCATGGCTGCTTGGCTAGTCTTTGGGCTTTTCTGTGAGGGGTGGCACAAGAAGTGGTTTTGTTGGCCAAGGGTCCAAGCATGGGGCTTCTTGTTAGGCCTTGGGGCATGCCCACCAAGGCAGACTGTGGAGTTCTTTCTCAGTGATGAGACAAAGGCCCATAGCTGCTTGGCTGGCCTGGGCATGTCCACCAGGGGTAGCCATTGGCTGTTTCTCAAGTTTGGGACATGGGCTCTTTGCTACTTGGGCAGTCTGGGGTCATACCCACTAGGGTAGTTTGTGGGACTGTTTCTCAGGCCCTTATTTAAAAGATAGGGTCATTGGGCAAGCCATGGATGTATCTGCGGAGGGCAAAGGTGCTGCAGGGCTATTTCTCAGGTATTGAGTGAGGCCCATATCAGCTGCTTGGAGCTCAGGGACCCCTCCTGCTTAGTAGAGGGCATGTGGCAGTTTGGCTAGTTCAAGGACAGGTTTACTTGGTGTGACTGGACGATTATTCCCCAGCTGAAATGCAGTGGCATAAGTTGGTTTCCCTTCTGTGCCAGAACAGAGTCACAGCCAATCCTGGGCTCAAACTCTGCACAGCTGGGGTTGTGGAGTTCAGCCACTATGTGACCTTGGCGTAATGAAGAGGGAACCCAAATGCTGGAGAAGTGTGGTTGTCAGAAGTTCCAGAGGAGGCTATACTCCAGAGGGGGCTCTGTTGTCAAGACGGGACTGTGCTGCTGCAGCTTGGCCCAAGTGGGTGAGTGGGATGTGGATAGTGCACACCTTGTGCCCCTAATGCAGGGCAATACAGCTGTGTGAATTCCCAGCAGCTCTCCAAACTGGGCTCAGGACTTTAAAGGACTGTGGGATTCTCCTCTGGTAAGGACAGTGCATGTTTGCAGTCGCAAGGTGACTGCTGGGGACCTGCTCCTTAGATTTTCCCTGCAACAGGAAGACCCTCTTGACTCCAGACAGATCTGATCCAGGTGGAGGGAGAAAGGACTGCAGAATTCAGATGCCTCTGAACTGCCCTCCTGAACTAATCACCACAGGTTCATCTCCACTCCCCCAGGCACTCCAGTACTCTCCCTTTGACACTCCAACCAAATCTTAGCTGTTTGTTACCTTGACCCTTTCTTCTAGTGGGAATGAGCACCATGTTAGCCATCTTGCTGACTGCCAAATTTTCTATTTCTTCATAGTTAAATCTTGATAGTGTATATGGGTCTAGGGATTTATTCATTTCTTCTAGGTTATCTAATTGTTGGTATATAGTTGTTCATGAGTCTCTAACAATCTTTGCATTTCTCTGGTATCAGTTGTAATGTCTCCTTTTTCATCTCTGATTTTATTTAACCGAGTCTTTGAGTCTTCTTTTTTTGTTTTACTTAGTCTAGCTAAAAGTTTGGTGATTTTGTTTGTCATTTCCAAAAACCAACTCTTTGTTTTATTGAGCTTTTGTATTGTGTTTCTAGTCTCCATTTTTATTATTTCTACTATATCCGTATGATTTCTTTCCTTCTAGTGTTATTATGATTAGTTTTCTATTCCTTGTGGTGCCACATTAGGTTGTTTATTTGAGATCTTTTTTCTTTTTTGTATAGGCATTTATTTCTGTAACTTTCTGTCTTAGAACTATTTTTACTATATCTCATAGCCTTTGATACATTGTGTTTCTACTTTAGCTTGTCTCAAAGAAATTTTTTTAGGCCGGGCGCGGTGGCTCAAGCCTGTAATCCCAGCACTTTGGGAGGCCGAGACGGGCGGATCACGAGGTCAGGAGATCGAGACCATCCTGGCTAACATGGTGAAACCCCGTCTCTACTAAAAATACAAAAAACTAGCCGGGCGTGGTGGCGGGCGCCTGTAGTCCCAGCTACTCAGGAGGCTGAGGCAGGAGAATGGCGTGAACTCGGGAGGTGGAGCTTGCGGTGAGCTGAGATCCGGCCACTGCACTCCAGCCCCGGCGAAAGAGCAAGACTCTGTCTCAAAAAAAAAAAAAAAAAAAAAAAAGAAATTTTTTTTTCCTTTTTAATTTCTTCTTTGACCAGTTGGTTGTTCAGGAGCATGTAGTTTAATTTCCATGTATTTGTGTATTTTCCAAAGTTCCTTCTTTAATTAATTTCCAGTTTGAGAGTAATGTGGTCAGAAAAGATACTTGATATGGTTTCAGTCTTCATAACTATGTTGACTTGTTTTGTGGCCTAACATCTATTTTGAAGAATATTTCATATACAGTTGAGAAGAACATATGTTCTGCAGTTGTTTTTTTTTTTTTTTTTTTTTTTTTTTTTTTTATTATACTTTAAGTTCTAGGGTACATGTGCATGACGTTTATATCATGTATAACTCCCCAATGCAATCCCTCCCTCCTCCCCCCTCCCCATGATAGGCCCCAGTGTGTGATGTTCCCCTTCCCGAGTCCAAGTGATCTCATTGTTCAGTTCCCACCTATGAGTGAGAACATGCGGTGTTTGGTTTTCTCTTCTTGTGATAGTTTGCTAAGAATGATGGTTTCCAGCTGCATCCATGTCCCTACAAAGGACGCAAACTCATCCTTTTTGATGGCTGCATAGTATTCCATGGTGTATATGTGCCACATTTTCTTAATCCAGTCTGTCACAGATGGACATTTGGGTTGATTCCAAGTCTTTGCTATTGTGAATAGTGCCGCAATAAACAAACGTGTGCATGTGTCTTTGTAGTAGAGTAATTTATAATCCTTTGGGTATATACCCAGTAGTGGGATGGCTGGGTCATATGGTACATCTAGTTCTAGATCCTTGAGGAATCGCCATACTGTTTTCCATAATGGTTGAACTAGTTTACAATCCCACCAACAGTGTAAAAGTGTTCCTATTTCTCCACATCCTCTCCAACACCTGTTGTTTCCTGACTTCTTAATGATTGCCATTCTAACTGGTGTGAGATGGTATCTCATTGTGGTTTTGATTTGCATTTCTCTGATGGCGAGTGATGATGAGCATTTTTTCATGTGTCTGTTGGCTGTATGGATGTCTTCTTTTGAGAAATGTCTGTTCATATCCTTTCCCCACTTTTTGATGGGGTTGTTTGCTTTTTTCTTGTATATTTGTTTGAGTTCTTGGTAGATTCTGGATATTAGCCCTTTGTCAGATGAGTAGGTTGCAAAAATTTTTTCCCATTCTGTAGGTTGCCTGTTCACTCTGATGGTAGTTTCTTTGGCTGTGCAAAAGCTCTTTAGTTTAATTAGATCCCATGTGTCAATTTTTGCTTTTGCTGCCGTTGCTTTTGGTGTTTTAGACATGAAGTCCTTGCCCATGCCTATGTCCTGAATGGTACTACCTAGATTTTCTTCTAGGGTTTTTATGGTATTAGGTCTAACATTTAAGTCTCTAATCCATCTTGAATTAATTTTCGTATAAGGGGTAAGGAAAGGATCCAGTTTCAGCTTTCTACTTATGGCTAGCCAATTTTCCCAGCACCATTTATTAAATAGGGAATCCTTTCCCCATTTCTTGTTTCTCTCAGGTTTGTCAAAGATCAGATGGCTGTAGATGTGTGGTATTATTTCTGAGGACTCTGTTCTGTTCCATTGGTCTATATCTCTGTTGTGGTACCAGTACCATGCTGTTTTGGTTACTGTAGCCTTGTAGTATAGTTTGAAGTCAGGTAGCGTGACGCCTCCAGCTTTGTCCTTTTGACTTAGGATTGTCTTGGCAATGCGGGCTCTTTTTTGGTTCCATATGAACTTTAAAGCCGTTTTTTCCAATTCTGTGAAGAAAGTCATTGGTAGCTTGATGGGGATGGCATTGAATCTATAAATCACCTTGGGCAGTATGGCCATTTTCACGATATTGATTCTTCCTATCCATGAGCATGGTATGTTCTTCCATTTGTTGTGTCCTCTTTGATTTCACTGAGCAGTGGTTTGTAGTTCTCCTTGAAGAGGTCCTTTACATCCCTTGTAAGCTGGATTCCTAGGTATTTGATTCTCTTTGAAGCAATTGTGAATGGAAGTTGATTCCTGATTTGGCTCTCTGCTTGTCTGTTACTGGTGTATAAGAATGCTTGTGATTTTTGCACATTAATTTTGTATCCTGAGACTTTGCTGAAGTTGCTTATCAGCTTAAGCAGATTTTGGGCTGAGACAATGGGGTTTTCTAAATATACAATCATGTCATCTGCAAACAGGGACAATTTGACTTCTTCTTTTCCTAACTGGATACCCTTGATTTCTTTCTCTTGCCTGATTGCCCTAGCCAGAACTTCCAACACTATGTTGAATAGGAGTGGTGAGAGAGGGCATCCCTGTCTTGTGCCAGTTTTCAAAGGGAATTTTTCCAGTTTTTGCCCATTCAGTATGATATTAGCTGTGGGTTTGTCATAAATAGCTCTTATTATTTTGAGGTACGTTCCATCAATACCAAATTTATTGAGCGTTTTTAGCATAAAGGGCTGTTGAATTTTGTCAAAAGCCTTTTCTGCATCTATTGAGATAATCATGTGGTTCTTGTCTTTGGTTCTGTTTATATGCTGGATTACGTTTATTGATTTGCGAATGTTGAACCAGCCTTGCATCCCAGGGATGAAGCCCACTTGATCATGGTGGATAAGCTTTTTGATGTGCTGCTGAATCCGGTTTGCCAGTATTTTATTGAGGATTTTTGCATCGATGTTCATCAGGGATATTGGTCTAAAATTCTCTCTTTTTGTTGTGTCTCTGCCAGGCTTTGGTATCAGGATGATGTTGGCCTCATAAAAAGAGTTAGGGAGGATTCCCTCTTTTTCTATTGATTGAAATAGTTTCAGAAGGAATGGTACCAGCTCCTCCTTGTACCTCTGGTAGAATTCAGCTGTGAATCCATCTGGTCCTGGACTTTTTTTGGTGGGTAGGCTATTAATTGTTGCCTCAATTTCAGAGCCTGCTATTGGTCTATTCAGGGATTCAACTTCTTCCTGGTTTAGTCTTGGGAGAGTGTAAGTGTCCAGGAAATTATCCATTTCTTCTAGATTTTCTAGTTGATTTGCGTAGAGGTGTTTATAGTATTCTCTGATGGTAGTTTGTATTTCTGTGGGGTCGGTGGTGATATCCCCTTTATCATTTTTTATTGCGTCTATTTGATTCCTCTCTCTTTTCTTCTTTATTAGTCTAGCTAGCGGTCTGTCAATTTTGTTGATCTTTTCAAAAAACCAACTCCTGGATTCATTGATTTTTTGGAGGGTTTTTTGTGTCTCTATCTCCTTCAGTTCTGCTCTGATCTTAGTTATTCTTGCCTTCTGCTAGCTTTTGAATGTGTTTGCTCTTGCCTCTCTAGTTCTTTTAATTGTGATGTTAGAGTGTCAATTTTAGATCTCTCCTGCTTTCTCTTGTGGGCATTTAGTGCTATAAATTTCCCTCTACACACTGCTTTAAATGTGTCCCAGAGATTCTGGTATGTTGTATCTTTGTTCTCATTGGTTTCAAAGAACATCTTTATTTCTGCTTTCATTTCGTTATGTACCCAGTAGTCATTCAGGAGCAGGTTGTTCAGTTTCCATGTAGTTGAGCGGTTTTGATTGAGTTTCTTAGTCCTGAGTTCTAGTTTGATTGCACTGTGGTCTGAGAGACAGTTTGTTATAATTTCTGTTCTTGTACATTTGCTGAGGAGTGCTTTACTTCCAATTATGTGGTCAATTTTGGAATAAGTGCGATGTGGTGCTGAGAAGAATGTATATTCTGTTGATTTGGGGTGGAGAGTTCTATAGATGTCTATTAGGTCCGCTTGGTGCAGAGATGAGTTCAATTCCTGGATATCCTTGTTAACTTTCTGTCTCGTTGATCTGTCTAATGTTGACAGTGGAGTGTTGAAGTCTCCCATTATTATTGTATGGGAGTCTAAGTCTCTTTGTAGGTCTCTAAGGACTTGCTTTATGAATCTGGGTGCTCCTGTATTGGGTGCATATATATTTAGGAGAGTTAGCTCTTCCTGTTGAATTGATCCCTTTACCATGATGTAATGGCCTTCTTTGTCTCTTTTGATCTTTGATGGTTTAAAGTCTGTTTTATCAGAGACTAGGATTGCAACCCCTGCTTTTTTTTGTTCTCCATTTGCTTGGTAGATCTTCCTCCATCCCTTTATTTTGAGCCTATGTATGTCTCTGCATGTGAGATGGGTCTCCTGAATACAGCAGACTGATGGGTCTTGACTCTTGATCCAGTTTGCCAGTCTGTGTCTTTTAATTGGAGCATTTAGTCCATTGACATTTAAGGTTAATATTGTTATGTGTGAACTTGATCCTGTCATTATGATATTAACTGGTTATTTTGCTCGTTAGTTGATGCAGTTTCTTCCTAGCCTCGATGGTCTTTACATTTTGGCATGTTTTTGCAATGGCTGGTACCGCTTGTTCCTTTCCATGTTTAGGGCTTCCTTCAGGGTCTCTTGTAAGGCAGGCCTGGTGGTGACAAAATCTCTAAGCATTTGCTTATCTGTAAAGGATTTTATTTCTCCTTCACTGATGAAGCTTAGTTTGGCTGGATATGAAATTCTGGGTTGAAAATTCTTTTCTTTAAGAACGTTGAATATTGGCCCCCACTCTCTTCTGGCTTGTAGAGTTTCTGCCGAGAGGTCTGCTGTTATTCTGATGGGCTTCCCTTTGTGGGTAACCCGACCTTTCTCTCTGGCTGCCCTTAAGATTTTTTCCTTCATTTCAACTTTGGTGAATCTGGCAATTATGTGTCTTGGAGTTGCTCTTCTGGAGGAGTATCTTTGTGGCGTTCTCTGTATTTCCTGAATTTGAATGTTGGCCTGCCCTACTAGGTTGGGGAAGTTCTCCTGGATGATATCCTGAAGAGTGTTTTCCAACTTGGTTCCATTTTCCCCCTCACTTTCAGGCACCCCAATCAGACGTAGATTTGGTCTTTTTACATAATCCCATACTTCTTGCAGGCTTTGTTCATTTCTTTTTCTTCTTTTTTCTTTTGGTTTTCTCTTCTCGCTTCATTTCATTCATTTGATCCTCAATCGCTGATACTCTTTCTTCCAGTTGATCGAGTCGGTTACTGAAGCTTGTGCATTTGTCACGTATTTCTCGTGTCATGGTTTTCATCTCTGTCATTTCGTTTATGATCTTCTCTGCATTAATTAATCTAGCTGTCAATTCTTCCACTTTTTTTTCAAGATTTTTAGTTTCTTTGCGCTGGGTACGTAATTCCTCCTTTAGCTCTGAGAGGTTTGATGGAGTGAAGCCTTCTTCTCTCATCTCGTCAAAGTCATTCTCTGACCAGCTTTGATCCGTTGCTGGCGATGGGCTGCGCTCCTTTGCAGGGGGAGATGCGCTCTTATTTTTTGAATTTCCAGCTTTTCTGCCCTGCTTCTTCCCCATCTTTGTGGTTTTATCTGTCTCTGGACTTTGATGATGGTGACGTACGGATGGGGTTTTGGTATAGGTGTCCTTCCTGTTTGATAGTTTTCCGTCTGACAGTCAGAAGGACTGTCTGTTGGTCTGTTGGAGATTGCTTGAGGTCCACTCCAGACCCTGTTTGCCTGGGTATCAGCAGCAGAGGTTGCCGAAGATAGAATATTGCTGAACAGCGAGTGTACCTGTCTGATTCTTTCTTTGGAAGTTTCCTCTCAGGGGTGACGCCACCCTGTGAGGTGTGGGGTGTCAGACTGCCCCTAGTGGGGGATGTCTCCCAGCTAGGCTACTCAGGGGTCAGGGACCCACCTGAGCAGGCAGTCTGTCCGTTCTCGGATCTCAACCTCCGCGTTAGGAGATCCACGGCTCTCCCCAAGCTGTCAGACAGGGTCGTTCGCGTCTGCACCGCCCCCGCTCTTTCCCCTAATGGCTGCAGCTGTGCGCTGTCCGCAGAGGTAGAGTCTACAGAGACAGGCAGGCTTCCTTGAGCTGCTGTGAGCTCCACCCAGTTCGAGCTTCCCAGCGGCTTTGTTTACCTACTTAAGCCTCAGCAATGGAGGGCGCCCCTCCCCCAGCCTCGCTGCTGCCTTGCGGATCCATCGCCGCAGACGGCTGTGTTAGCAGTGAGGGAGGCTCCGTGGGCGTGGGACCCTCCCGGCCAGGTGTGGGATATATTCTCCTGGTGTGCCTGTTTCCTTAAAGCGCAGTATTGGGGTGGGAGTTACCCGATTTTCCAGGTGTTTGTGTCTCAGTTCCCCTGGCTAGGAAAAAGGGATTCCTTCCCCCTTGCGCTTCCAGGTGAGGCGATGCCTCGCCCTGCTTCAGCTCACGCTGGTCAGGCTGCAGCAGCTGACCAGCACCGATTGTCCGGCACTCCCTAGCGAGATGACCCCAGTACCTCAGTTGAAAACGCAGAAATCACCGGTCTTCTGTGTCGCTGGCGCTGGGAGTTGGAGACTGGAGCTGCTCCTATTCGGCCATCTTGCTCTCTGCAGTTGTTTAATAAACTTTCCTGTATATGCCCTTAAAGTCTATTTAGTCTAGAGTGCAGCTTATATCTCATATTTCTTTGTAGATTTTCTGTCTGGGTGATCTGTCCATTGCTATTACACTGTCTTGAAATCCTCTAATGATATAGTTTGGATATCTGTCCCCTCCAAATCTCATGTTAAAATGTGACCATCACTGTTGGAAGTGCAGCCCAATGTGAGGTGTTTGGGTTATGGGGCCAGATCCCTCATGAATGGCCTGGTGCTATCCCTGCAGTAATGAGTGAGTTCTCACTCTGTTAGTTCACATGAAGACATGTTGTTTAAAAGACCCTGGCATCTTTCTTGCTCTCTCTCTCGCCATGTGATACACTGGCTCCCCTTCTCTTCCATCACGATTAAATACTTTGTGTGGCATCACCAGAAACTGAGCAGATGCTGGCATCAGGCATCTTAGCCTGCAGAACTTTGAGCCAAACAAACCTCTTTTCTGTATATATTATCTAGTCTCAGGTATTCTTTTATAGTAACGCAAAATGGCCTAAAACACCTACTATTATTGCATGCAGTTGATCTCTCTTCAGAATATTTGCTTTATATCTTTAGGTGCTTGGATTTGGGGTACATATATACTTACAATTTCTGTATTATCTTGCTGAATTGACCTCTTCAGCATTATATAATGATCTTTATGTCTTTTTACATTTTAACTTAAAATCTATTTGATCTGATATAAGTATTGTTACTCCTGCTCTCTTTTGGTTTCTGCTTATGTGGAATGTTTTTTCCATCCATTATCTTTCAGTCTATGTGTGTAATTACTAATATGGTTGCCTATTTTAGGAAGCCTATTGATGGATCTTATTTTTTTTCCCATTCATCCAACCTAGGCATTTGATTAGTGATTTACCTTCAAAATAATTATTCATAGGTAAGGACTTACTACTACCACTTTTTCATTGTTTTCTAGTTGTTTTGGTGATTCTTTCTTTCTTTCTTTCTTTTTCTTCCTTTCTTCCTTTTCCCTTCCTTCCTTCCTTCCTTCTCTCTCTCATTGCCTTCCACTATGATTAAGTTAGTTTCTCTAGTAGTATATTTTGATACTTATTTTTTATTTTTAGGGCGTCTATTAAAAATATTGTCTTTGTGGCTAACACGAGGCCTTTAAAAAACATCCCGTGGCTATCACAAGTAATTTTAACATGATAATAACTTGTTTGATTACAAAACATAAAACTATACCGCCACTTCCCTCCCCACATTTTGATATTTGCATGTCACAATTAACAGCTTTTCTATGCCATATGCATTAACAATTTATTGTAAGCTACTGTTAATTTCAACAGTTTTATCTTTTAACCTTCATACTAAAGATAGAAGTGATTTATACATCACCATTACAGTATCATAGTATTCTGAATTTGACTGTGTAATTACTTTTATTAGTGAGTTCTACACTTTTAGATTATTTTATATTACTCATTAGCATCCTTTTCTTTCACCTTGAAGAACTCCTTTAGCATTTCTTGTAAAATTAGGTCTGATGGTGACATACCTCCTCACCTTTTCATGTCTGGGAAAGTTTTCATTTCTCTGTCATTTCTGAAGAACAGCTTTGCTGAGTATAGTATGCTTGGATGGTTTTCTTTTTTTTTTTATTCCTTTGATAATATTATTCCACTCTCCTCTGATCTTTAATGTTCCCTTTGAGAAATATGATTTGATTGCAGCACTATTCATACTAGCAAAAACATGGAATCAACTTAGGTGCCCATCAATGGTGGACTGGATAAAGAAAATGTGGTGTATATACACCATGGAATACTACACAGTCATAATAAATAAATAAAATCATATATTTGCAACAACATGGATGCAGTGGGAGGCCATTATCCTAAGTGGATTAATGCAGGAAGAGAAAACTATATACCACATGTTTTCAGTTATAGAGGGGAGCTAAATGTCAGATACTCATGAACATAAAGATGGAAATAATAGACACTGAAGACTACTAGAGGAGAGAAGAAGGGAGGGAAAGGGGACAAGGGTTGAAAAACTAAATGTTGGGTATTATGCTCAGTATCAGAATGACAGGAAAATTCATACCCTAAGCTTCAGCATCATGCAATATACCCAGGTAACAAACTTGCACACTTGCCCCCGAATGTAAAATGACAGTTGAAAAAGAAAAAAAAGGTCTGATGTGAAGTGTATTGGAACTGTTTTATATTTTATTTGTTTCTTTTCTTTTGCTGCTACAGGATCATTTCTTTGTCTTTGATCTTTCACAAGTTGATTATTACATGTCTAGTCTTTTTTGAATTGAATGTGATTGGTGACTGTTGACATCCTGAACTGTGAATACATCTATATATATAATATGCTTATATGTATACATACAGTGTATATATATGTGTGTGTATACATATATGAACTCTTCAGATTTGGAAAGTTTTCTGTTATTACTTATTTAATAAGCTTTCTTTACTTTTCCATTTATCTTTCTGTAACTTCTCTTAAATACCAGTAAATTGTCGCTTTGCTCACTTAATGCTATTCCACACATCTCATAAGTTTCTTTCATTTTATTCTTTTTTCTTTTTTCCTTTTCTGAGTATATATTGTCAAGTAACCTGTATTCAAGCTCACAGATTATTCCTTTTGCTTGATCATTTCTGGTGTTAATGCACTCTATTGCACTTTTCATTTTATTCATTGCATTCTTCATCTTCCATATTAACATTAGATATTTTGTTATCATTTTTGCCCTTTGTTACATCTCTCTTTCTGGTCACTTATTGTGTTCATCATTTCATTTAATTATTTATCTGTATTGTATCAAAGTTCTTTGAGCTCCGTTAGAACAGCCATTTTAAATTCTTTTTCAGGCAGGGCATACATCTCCATGTCTTTGGGCCAATCAATGGTATCTTATTTTGTTCATTTAGTACCTTATTTTGTTAATTTGGTGTTATCAGTTTTCCCCAATTGTTCTTGATCCTTGTGATTGTGCATTGATGTCTGCACATTGAAGAAGTAGGTACTTATTGAATTGCAGGTAGGTACTTGAATGCAGATATTGAATTTAAGGTAGCTACTTACTCCAAGTTGGCTTTGTCTGAGAATGTCCCTCAACTCTGTCCAGAAATTCTAGGCAGATCATCACTTCTGGCTTTGTAAGCCTGTGACTGTTTCAGTCACTGCAGCACAAGGAGATGTCATAAACCCAGGACCACCATGGCCAGTTCTGCACCAGGCCCTAACCCATGGCTGCAGAGGCTGGCACAATGATGGACTGCATTCCCAACTCCTCCTCACTGATACCTGCCTATCTATGTTGGTTATTCATAATCCAAGGCTGCTGTAGTTGGCTGCCAGTGGTGCAGGTAAGAACACAAGTCTATCTCGCAGGAACTATGTATTCCTCTCTGCTGCTGGGGCCGGTCTTGCTGCTTAGGCCACAGGTACTCACCCAGGGTCACTATGGGTGTCCTCCCAGTGCTGAATTTTACTATTATGTGACTACTGGGTTCTATGAAAAAGTCCAAGCCTTACTTCATTCCCTTCCCCCGAAAGAAAGTAGCTCTGTCTGCACTGTGCTGCCTGTGATTGGGTTAGGGGTGATGCAGGAAACAAAATTGTCTTTCATATCCTTTTCAATGTGTATTTTTAATTATTATGCTATAATCAGGTTCTGTAATATCTCATCTGGCCTGTTTAGCTTTTGAGAAAGTATTATCACATGTGGATAATTATTAAATTTCATGTTTTGGAGGGTATAATCTCTGGGGAGTCCTACTCTACCAGGTTTTTCTGCCCATTTCCCCAAAATAACTATATTGGAATATTTCCTAAGTTGTAAAGTGATTTCCCATAGAATTGAGCAAAATACATTTAAATCCTCCTGTTTTCTTCTTTTCCTATGAGTACAAAACTTTCTGATTTTTGTGCCAGTTTAGTGCACTTTAATTTTTTTTTTTTTTTAATTTGTCCAACAGGGCAAATCATTTGATCACTTAATCTTTTCCCCATCATAATTCCATATCTAAGATGTATGCATCACCATACCATTTTTATGCTTTCCAAATCACTGATTTCTGATTTCAGTTTTATCAATACATTCCTTTATCATTTGGAAATTGCTTTTTCCACATTTCATTGAATTAGATTCTAATATGAATATAATAATCACATACTATGCTTGGATTGCATTTTCCTGGTTTGTTTTTGCAAATATTGTGCTCCTTTGTCTTATCTGCATCTTTTGGACACTAGATGAGATGAAAGTTTTGTTCTTGATCCATAAGTAAGGCTAATATTTCAGACTCTATTTTGTATCAGTAAGCTTGAAACAGAACAGTTTCTGGTATTTTCTTAAGGGAAATATGAGGAAGATTACAGTGGTTAGCAGACACAGTAATCAATTTTAGTTCAGGACAATAATACCCTACTCTGCTGGGGTTTCTGCAATAAGGAACTACTTACTGCCTTTGAGGCAAACAGATAAATTTGGTAAGATCTCAGAGTGGTTCATAGAGAAACCATGCAGCTCACATGATTTATGTTTGATAGCATCATGCTTTTTTCTGTGGTTGGCCTTTCCCATTTCCCCTTCCATAAAGCATTGCCTACAGGAAGGTTAAAATTTTAAGCTAGAATAATTGAAAATAAGTTTTCAAGCTATCCTTTCCCCAGAAGTACCCTCCAAGGTGTTCTGAATGTACACAGGGACACTATTGGGATGCTTTCTTCTTTCTTCCCCTGTGATCTGCTTATAACAAAATCTTTATGACTCAAAGTAAAGAAAGTTTCTTTAAACTTTTCAGGATGTCATCACAATTGGAAAAATCTATGCTTCTACCAAAGGTGGGAATTTTAGCTTCATGTCCACTCACAATACATTATTCAATTCATTGATGGTGGCAAATATTTCTCACAGCCTGTGTGAGGATTTAGCTGTTTATTACTGAAGTAGAAACTTCTTTTAATCAAAAAAAAATTCTGCTATTTAGGTAGATTTCATGAAAAGAACCCAATTTAGAAACCAGCATTTTTACTTTTTTTCCAACAGTTGTTCCTATCACTACGAAAACATGTTAAAATTCTCTCATCCTTTGAAAACATATCAGGAGCTTACCTCCCCATCCAGATAGAGCCTCAGATCTCATTCTACCATGAATTCAGACTTCCTGAGAAGGTTGTAGCTGGTCTCCATCCAACTGAACCCAACATAATTGTATTCATCTCTCATTAAGTTTACTAGCAACAACTAAGAAAAACTTTGGATACATGTCAGTCTTTATTGTGTTGAACTTGACAGACATATTTGACATTGGTGTGCCCCCATTTACTTGTTTAAAATTTCTTTCTTTGGATTCCATAATGTTTCATTATCTTCTATGTCATTGGTCTTCTATGATTGCTCACTCTTAGGTAAAATAGAACGTGTCTCAAGATCCTTTTTAAAACAAAAGGAAGTATGGAGTTCTATCTAAAATAGAATATTTAATTTATTACATCATGAAGGCAAACTCATATTTAGAATATAGAGGCATTCTCAGAAACCAATTACTTTTGTAGCCTGAAGCTAATCTCTTTCCTACTTTCGTCTAAAATTCCGTAAAATGCAAATGATCTGGCATGATGATCTACAAGGACTGATAAAAATTTGCTGAGGCTTCCAGAAGAAGGAAAATGCCTTTGACATTACGTTGCTGGGGACATTGACTTTGTCCCACACTCAGCAGGGGTGAGGAAGTTGGCATTTACTGATAAGCTAAGAAAAGGCAGTGCCTTTTGTAATTTAAGCTCCACCCATGGCACATTCACTCAAGGAAGATATAAATGACAAGGTCCACTCAGCTCTCAGACAAGGCTTTCCAAGCAAGATGAAGCCCAACATCATCTTCGTACTTTCCCTGCTCCTCATCTTGGAGAAGCAAGCAGCTGTGATGGGACAAAAAGGTGAGTGGAGAGGGTAAGCCTTGGGGAAAGCTGCTTAGAAAGAATGGCCTCGACGATTATTTGGGGTGCAAACAGTAACCTGTTTAGGCACAGATTCTTCTTGTTGAAATCATTGATTTTCTCCACCCAAAGCTTCAGCTTTTCTAGAAACATCAATAATTTGTTGGGAAAAGGTGGGAGGTAAGAGTTGCCAGGGAGCTTTGGAGATAATGAAAGCATACACTTCTATTATCAATTACCAGGTGGATCAAAAGGCCAGTTACCAAGTGGATCTTCCCAATTTCCACATAGACAAAAGGGCCAGTACTATTCTGGACAAAAAGACAAACAACATACTGAATCCAAAGGCAGTTTTTCTATTCAACACACATATCATGTAGACGCCAATGATCATGACCGGACCCAAAAAAGTCAGCAATATGATTTGAATGCCCAACATAAAACGACAAAATCAGAACAACATCTACGTGGAAGTCAAGAACTGCTCAATTACAAACAAGAAGGCAGAGACCGTGCTAAACCAAAAGGTCATTTTCATCTGATAGTCATACATCATAAAGGAGGCCAAGTTCATCATGGGACACAAAATCCTTCTCAAGATCAGGGGAATAGCCCATCTGGAAAGGGACTATCCAGCCAATATTCAAACACAGAAGAAAGGCTACGGGTTCGTGGACTAAGTAAAGAACAAGCTTCAGCCTCTGGTGCACAAAAAGGTAGAACACAAGGTGGATCCCAAAGCAGTTATGTTCTCCAAACTGAAGAGCTAGTAGCTAACAAACAACAACGTGAGACTCAAAATTCTCTTCGAAATAAAGGGCATTACCAAAATGTGGTTGAAGTGAGAGAGGAACATTCAAGTAAACTACAAACTTCACTCCGTCCTGCACATCAACACAGACTCCAACATGGATCCAAAGACATTTTTACTACCCAAGGTGAGCTCCTAGTATATAACAAGAATCAACACCAGACAAAAAATCTCAATCAAGATCAAGAGCATGGCCGGAAGGCACATAAAATATCATACCAACCTTCAAGTACAGAAGAAAGACGACTCCACTATGGAGAAAATGGTGTTCAGAAAGATGTATCCCAAGGCCGTATTTATAGGCAAACTGAAGAGAAAGCACGTGGCAAGTCTCAAAAACAGATAACAATTCCCAGTCAAGAGCAAGAGCATAGCCAAAAGACAAATAAAATATCATACCAATCTTCAAGTACAGAAGAGAAACGACTCCACTATGGAGAAAATGGTGTTCAGAAAGATGTATCCCAAAGCAGTATCTATAGCCAAACTGAAGAGAAAGCACGTGGCAAGTCTCAAAAACAGGTAACAATTCCCAGTCAAGAGCAAGAGCATAGCCAAAAGGCAAATAAAATATCATACCAATCTTCAAGTACTGAAGAAAGACGACTCCACTATGGAGAAAATGATGCTCAGAAAGATGTATCCCAAAGCAGTATTTATAGGCAAACTGAAGAGAAAGCACGTGGCAAGTCTCAAAAACAGATAACAATTCCCAGTCAAGAGGAAGAGCATAGCCAAAAGACAAATAAAATATCATACCAATCTTCAAGTACAGAAGAGAGACGACTCCACTATGGAGAAAATGGTGTTCAGAAAGATGTATCCCAAAGCAGTATCTATAACCAAACTGAAGAGAAAGCACGTGGCAAGTCTCAAAAACAGGTAACAATTCCCAGTCAAGAGGAAGAGCATAGCCAAAAGGCAAATAAAATATCATACCAATCTTCAAGTACTGAAGAAAGACGACTCCACTATGGAGAAAATGGTGCTCAGAAAGATGTATCCCAAAGCAGTATTTATAGGCAAACTGAAGAGAAAGCACGTGGCAAGTCTCAAAAACAGATAACAATTCCCAGTCAAGAGCAAGAGCATAGCCAAAAGGCAAATAAAATATCATACCAATCTTCAAGTACAGAAGAAAGACAACTCCACTACGGAGAAAATGGTGTTCAGAAAGATGTATCCCAAAGCCGTATTTACAGCCAAACCGAAGAGAAAGCACGTGGCAAGTCTCAAAAACAGATAACAATTCCCAGTCAAGAGCAAGAGCATAGCCAAAAGGCAAATAAAATATCATACCAATCTTCAAGTACAGAAGAAAGACGACTCCACTATGGAGAAAATGGTGTTCAGAAAGATGTATCCCAAAGCAGTATTTGTAGTCAAACTGAAGAGAAAGCACGTGGCAAGTCTCAAAAACAGATAACAATTCCCAGTCAAGAGCAAGAGCATAGCCAAAAGGCAAATAAAATATCATACCAATCTTCAAGTACAGAAGAAAGACGACTCCACTATGGAGAAAATGGTGTTCAGAAAGATGTATCCCAAAGCCGTACTTACAGCCAAACCGAAGAGAAAGCACGTGGCAAGTCTCAAAAACAGATAACTATTCCCAGTCAAGAGCAAGAGCATAGCCAAAAGGCAAATAAAATATCATACCAATCGTCAAGTACAGAAGAAAGACGACTCCATTACGGAGAAAATGGTGTTCAGAAAGATGTATCCCAAAGCAGTATTTACAGGCAAACTGAAAAGAAAGCACGTGGCAAGTCTCAAAAACAGATAACTATTCCCAGTCAAGAGCAAGAGCATAGCCAAAAGGCAAATAAAATATCATACCAATCTTCAAGTACAGAAGAGAGACGACTCCACTATGGAGAAAATGGTGTTCAGAAAGGTGTATCCCAAAGCAGTATTCATAGCCAAACTGAAAACCTAGTAGCAGGCAAATCTCAAATCCAGGCACCAAATCCTAAGCAACAGTCATGGCGTGGTGAAAATGCAAAAGGAGAGTCTGGCCAATCTACAAATAGAGAACAAGACCTACTCAGTCATGAACAAAAAGTCAGGCACCAACATGGATCTCATGGGGTACTGAATGTTGTAATTATAGAGCATGAAGATGACAGTGATCGTCATTCAGTACAACGTCATAACTATGACAGAAACCCATTATCTACATAAACCTACCATTCAGTAACCATGTGAAAGGATGGATCAATATTAAGGTAATTTTTTTTTTTTTTTTTTTTTTTAGCAAATAGGAGAGATACCTCTCCCAATGTTTAGAATTGTTGGGGACTCTCCAGAACTTTTGTAGGATTGATAACCCTTGTTCACACCAATAGAAGTGCTGTATAACAAGTGGTAGGAAGATGAGCCTCACAATTCCCTGGTGAGGAAAGGGTCTGGTAGTGGCACAGAAGGATGTTTGGCCTATCATGAGGTCCTAGAATTCCTATCCTTAATTGAATATTTTTCAATAATTTTTTTTTGTATATGCCTACCTGCTAAAGGTTTTTTTGAACCTGTGCTGACTACATATGCGTATTTATAAGTTTATGGTATACTCTTGTCAGTTCTTATACTTTAGGTTAGTAAACCTCAATTTATTTCCTATATAGTGTAAAGGATTACAGCAGTTAATATTTTCTTTCTGCCCACCAATGGATGTTCTTGTATCCCTGTTAGGTTTCATCTATGCTCCTTCAGAGACCACAAGCCCAAAGACTAGCAGTCCTCCCTCTCAGAATGCAGGAAAGAGATAAGTAGAAAGATCCCTGTTCATGTTGTGAAAGAGGAGATGGAAAGGGAGACACAAGAGATGGTGAGGGATCTCATGGGCCAGTTGGATGTTTGCAACATCAGGAGAAGAAAATTGAAGCCCTGAGCCGGGTAATAGTGCTTCCCTGCCTCTTTGCAATAAGTAACACTGCACTTGAAGAGAGGGCAAGCAGCAGAAATAGTGGCCTCGGCTGGCAACTAATGACCTGGTATCCTAGTAATAGAGGGCTGGTACAATTGGAGGTGAAGGGGACAGGGGGCCCAGCTACCATCCCCACCCTTCACTTTTTACTATACTCACATCATTGATTCTCTTCTTTCTCTCTAGGTATCACTTGACCTCAGTGAATTCTGTGATGTTTCTGAGACGCACACTCCCATGTAGTTTCAGATTCTTGGTCCATGGATGACACCACCTGCCCATGCTTCCTTGAATTAGGCTTTCTCAACCTGAAGCCCCTTCAAACTTCCAATAAAGAGATCATTTTCTGCTTCATCTGCTTTTGACTCCTGTTTTCTCTGGATTCCTAGTCACTCAAGGGGTTGAGGGCATTTCTAATATAAATGGTTTTGAAAGAAAATAAAGGGATATTTTTGAAGCACTAGGGAGAATAGTAATCAAAGCCACATTTCTAGATGTATTGATAGAAACCAACACTAAAAATAGGGTGCTGTTAGTCTGCCAGTCACATGTCTACCAGAGGCCAACACTAAAGGCTGTCATGACCCTGATACTAATCAGACCCCAGGAACTAAAAATATCCAAGAAAGACAAGAAGAAATGTTTTGCAACAGGCCCTGGGAAAGTCCCTGATCTGCTGGTGATCAATTCCACAGTAGCACATCCCTTCACTTAGCTTAAGAATGTCTTACCCCTACAGCATCTATTGAGATGCAATTACACCAAAGGTAATATGTTAAATCTGCACAACTTCAGTAACAGCAAGTGGGTTAAAATGTCACCTGTGGATGGAAAGACCAGAGCACCAGTCAAAGAAATATTGAGGCAGATGGTGTCTTCATAATGGAAATTCTGCTGCCTCTACTGTCTTTTACCCCTCTATTTTAAAAAAGTTTCCAGAGAAAGCTAAACCTCCAGGAGAAGAGGCCAACATAGGGGAGTGAGAAAATCACAAGACTAAGAATAAGAGATTTGGATTCTAGTTCCAAGTCTGCCACAACAAGCTGTATATCTTTACCTAAATCTGTTCTTTCCTGCAAGCTTAAGTCCCACATCTGCAACATGGAAAAGTTTGACACAGCAATCTTCATAGTACTTAGTGACTCAATATTGTAGACAAAAGAAAGAAAGAAAGAGAAAGAAAGAAAGAGGAGGAAGGAAGGAAGAAGGAAGAAAGAAAGAAGAAAGAAAGAAGAAAGAAAGAAAGAAGGAAGGAAGGAAGGAAGAAAGAAAGAAAGAAAGAAAGGAAAGAGAGGAAAGAAGAAAGAAGAAGAGGGAAGGAAGGAAGGAAAAGAAAGGAAAGAGGGAAGGAAGGAAGGAAGAAAAGGAAGGAAGGAAGAAAAGAAGAAAGGAAGGAAAAAGAAAGAAAGGAGGTCAGTAAGATCTTAAAGATGATGTCTAATGCGGCCCATTGCTGCAGTAAATTTGGTAGGGCCAGAATAGGTCAGATGGACATGAATGCTTCAGAACCACACAGGCCTACTTGGAGCAGATACTGGCACTGTTGCCCACCCTCAAAATCATGGATCATATAGGCCCAGAGTTGGGTTAGCCTGGGCCCCACATACCAACAACCAAGGAGCCATAAGTTTATTAAGAGCCACGACATCTTCCAGGAGAAGTGAATCATTCCCTAAGCTAGCCAACAGTTTGAAAGTCAGAGGGTCAACTTCATCAAAAGAGCCAAAAGAGTAGGTGTAGCTATGTTTGTCCATCACCACAGCCAGGCATCCAGTTATGTGTGTATTAAGTCATAAAATCTACCAAGTATTTCATTGTTAAGGATTAGTATAGATCAGCCAAGAAATATGTATATGGGTGTGCTGTGGGCCCACAGGTACCCATCTCCACTTCTCACACACATGCAGCACACGCATACACAGCTGAATGGCCCCTGTGCTGCAATAGCTTAGTGAAGAAGAAATTGTAGAGAATTAGCAATTGCTTACCATAAATTTTCCTTTTAGTTCTACTTCTTTGGCTGTATGACTCTGGCAAAGCATTTGTTGTTGTTTTGTTTGTCTCATATGTACAATAAAAGTACTGTTTCCTGATGGAAGAAAGAGAAAGAAGAAAGAAAAAGACAGAATGAAAGAAAGAAAGAGAGAAAGAGAGAGAGAAGGAGTGGGAGGAAGGGAGGGAGGGAGGGAGGAAGGAAGGAAGGAAGGAAGGAAGGAAGGAAGGAAGGAAGGAAGGAAGGAGAAAGAAGAAAAGAAAGAGAAAGAAAGAAAGGAAAGAAAGGAGAGAGAAGAAAGAAAGAGAAAGAAAGAGAAAGAGAAAGAAAGAAAGAAAGAAAGAAAGAAAGAAAGAAAGAAAGAGAAAGAGAGAGAGAAAGAAAGAGAAAGAAAGAGTCTCCCTCAGGTCTTAATGTCTTCATGTCACCTGTAGGTGTGTGATTAGAGACTTTGTCATAGTGGCATGAGAACTCTGTCTCTCTTCACTGCTACCTTTCCAAGAGAATAGAGACCTTGTGCTCAGTCACCTGCTTTATTTTCCCAGCCCAGCAGTTAGAAAGGAGAGGTTATGATGGGCTTAGGGGCCTTAGCATCCGGGAAGCTAGAATTACCTGCTACAGTCTGCTGAACAGATTCTCTCCTCTATGTATGGACAGAAATACATTAAACAGTTTCCCTGACATGTTGCTTATTGCATGGAGGAGGGAAACATAAACTGACATGTAAACAAGCAAAAGAGTCAGAGTCATAAATGCTGTGTGCTATGGTACAATTTGCATGAACTTTGGTTCCCACTACTTGCATAGTCTTGGGCCACAAGATGTCTGATACTGACCTCCTGCCTCTTAATGAGGGGATATAATAATCATCTCATAAAGATGCTTAGATGTGTTCAGTGAGATGATCACAGCCAAAGTGCTCAGGGAAAAGTGCCAGAATGACAACAAATTTGGAAATAATAATAACAAAACAATCTTTTCTTATATGTTCTTTGAAATAGAGGTAAAATTCATATAAAGAAATGCACAGATCTTATATATCTGTTTGAATGAGATTGACAAACACATACATGTGGTTGCCCAACACCTAGATGAGCATATAGAACATTCATCTTGCCTTATGCCCCTTTCAAATTCACTGGAAGCCCTTCAGGGGCAAATCTTATACTGACATAGAAACTAATAACTTGCTTGTTTTTAATCCTTACATAATGAAATCATATGATAACATTACCTTTTGTGTCTGACTGTTATTCAGTGTTTGAGATTCACTGTTTTTGTATGTATCAGCAGTTCATTCTTTTTATTGTTGAATAATATTACATTGTTTGAGTCTCCATATTTGTTCTTCCATTTATCTGCTGATAGGTGAACATTTGGTGTTCCCAATTGAGCGATAGTGAATTAAGATATCACATAAATCCCTGTACAAGACACAATAACGTGTATTTTTAATTATCTGTGGTAAATACCTAGGAGTGAAATTTTCTCCCAGTGTGTGGTTTGGGTTTTTTTTTTTTCTTTTTCATTTTCTTAATGATGGTGTATTCAGAAGAGTGGAAGTTTTAAAGTGTGACAGAATCAAATATATCTATTTTCCCTTTTAAATTGAATACTACTGTGTCTAAGAACTTTTGCCCTTTCCAAGCCTGCAAAAATGTTATTTGTGATATCTTTCCCTAGAAGCTGCATAGGTTTAGCATCTATGTTAAGGTTTATGGTTCCAATTGATTAATATTTGCATTCCATGCAAGGTACAGATCAAGGTTCCTTTCTTCCAAGATGATCTTGTTTTTACTAATTATTGATAATGCTGCTATGGACATTCATGTGCAAATTTTTGTGTGAATACATTTTCAGTTCTCTTTGGTATTATCATGGAAGCGGAATTTTGGGGTCACATGGCAACACTGTTTAACTGTTGAAGAAACTGACACACTGTTTTCTACAATGACTCTACCATTTTATAGTCCCACCAGCAATGTCTGAATGTTGCTGTTTCTCCACATCCTCGTCAACACTTGCTATTGTGTGTTTTTTAAGATTATAGTTATTGCAAAAGATGTGAAGTGGTATCATGTTGTGGTTTTGATTTGTATTTTTCCTGAGGACTAATGAAATCGCACATCATTTCTTTTTTCTTTTCTTTTTTTTTTGAGACAGAATCTTGCTCTGTCATTCTGGCTGGAGTGCAATGGCACGATCTCGGCTCACTGCAACCTCCGCCTCCCGGGTTCAAGCGATTCTCCTGCTTCAGCCTCCAGAGTAGCTGAGATTACTGGCACCTGCCATCATGCCCAGCTAATTCTTTTGTATTTTTGTGGAGACAGGGTTTCACTATGTTGGCCAGGGTGGTCTTGAACGCCTGACCTCAGGTGATCCACCTGCCTTGGCCTCCCAAAGTGCTTACACTTTGGTGATTACAGGCGTGAGTCGCTGCACCCAGCCATCATTTCATTTCTTATTGGCCATTTGTTTTCTTTTGGAAAAATGTCTCTTAATATCCATCGCTCGATTTTTATTCATAAATTTTATCTTTTTATTGTTGGCATCAGGAATTCTTTTTATGTTTTGAATACTAGGCCCTTATCAGATATAGAATTTGCAAATGTGTTCTCCCATTCTGTGGGCTGTCCTTTCATTTTCGTGTTAGTGTCTTCTGACTCACAAGTTTTTAACTTTCATCTGTCATTGTATCTACTTTTTTTCTTACTTGTGTGTTTAGTGGCGTGTCTAAGAAACTGTTGTTGATTACCAGATCACAAAGATATATGCCTATGTTTTGCTTCAAAGTGTTTTATAATTTTAGCTGGTATATTTAGGTTTTCTTAAATTTTGAGTCCATTTTTTGTATGTGGTGTTATGTAAGGTTCCAACTGTATTCTTTTGCATGTGGATATCCAGTTTTCCTAGGATGTGTTGCTGATAAGGTGAGACTTTCCCCACTGAATGATTTTACTACCCTTGATGAAGATAAGTGAGCTTACAATGTAATGGTTTATTATCTATTCCTTAGATGTATGTGTCTATCCTTATGCTACTACCACACTGCCCTGATACTGTAGCTTTGTTGTAGGTGTTGAAATAGGGAGGTGTGAGTCCTCCAAATTTTCAGCCTTTTCCAAGATTGTGATGGCTATTCTGGGTGTCTTGTATTTACACATGAATTTTAGGGTTAACATGTCAATTTCTGCAAAAAGTCATCTGGAATTTTATAAGAATTCTATTCAATTTATAGATCAAATATGGAAATAGCCAGCCTAGTAATATCAAGTCTTCGATTCACAAACATGGAATGACTCTCTCTGTCTTTTTTTTTTTTTAATGTTTCTGAACAATGATTTGTTGTTTTTCAGTGTACAGGTGTTGCCATTTTTTTGCTTAAGTGAACTACTATGTATTTCATTCTTCTGAGGCTATTGTAAATGGGTTTTTTCATAATGCACACGCAATTTTATATGTGTAATACATTGACATTATGTCTTCCACCTTCCTGAATTCATTTATTAACTCTAATAATATTTTGGGGTAGTATGTATTCTTAAGGCTTTTCTTTATATACCATCAGGTCAATGAGTATTTTATGTATGGCAAGTCTAATGGTGATGAACTTGAAGTATTTATATATCTGGGAGTATCTTAATTTTTCCCTGACTTTAAAGATAGATTTGCCACGATACAGAATTCTTGCTGGACAAATATTTCTTTCACCACTTTTGGCATGTTCTCTCACTATCTTCTGGCTTGAATGGTTTTCATGA
The DNA here is from genome assembly GCF_009764315.1 of Trachypithecus francoisi. NCBI lineage: Eukaryota > Metazoa > Chordata > Mammalia > Primates > Cercopithecidae > Trachypithecus > Trachypithecus francoisi. The sequence continues at coordinate 40,863,289 of NW_022681467.1, forward strand.
GAAATAATCTGCTAAACTTATTGATTAGTCATCTTTGTCATTGATATTTTGATTATAAATTGTCTAGGTGTGGATCTCTTAGATTTTTTCTTACTTGGCATTCACTGAGCTTCTTAGATGTGGAGATTAATAGTGTTAAGCAAAATCAAAATGTTTTTTGCCATTATATCGTCAAATGTCCTGTGCCATTCTCTCTTTCTTCTGAAATCCCCATTATGCATACGTTTTTACACTAGATTATGCTCCATAAGTCTTTGAAACTCTGTTCATTTTTTTCTTTTTTTTCTTTCTTTTTTTTTTTTTACTGTTCCTCAGAGTGTATAATCTCGACTGATCTATACTTATGTCGGGTTTTTCTTCTGTCCATTCCTACCTGCTGGTGAGCCCCTCTGGTGAATTTCTATTTCAGCGACTGTACTTTACAACTTCATCACTTATCTTGAATTATTTCAATATTGTGAGATATGATTTTCATACTTTTCTTTAGTCTTTGTGTCCATGATTTCCTTTAGTTCGTTGAGTATACTAGCTGATGTCTTTGTCCACTAGGCCATTGTCTGGGGCTCCTAGAGGAACTTTTTTTTTTTTTTTTTACACAGAATCTTGCATTGTCGCCCAGGCTGGAGTGCAGTGGCACGATCTTGGCTCACTGCAAGCTCTGCCTCCCGGGTTCAAGCCATTCTCTTGCCTCAGCCTCCCGACTAGCTGGGACTACAGGCACATGCCACCATGCCCGGATACTTGTTTGTGTTTTTAGTAGAGACAGGATTCACCATGTTAGCCAGGATGGTCTCGATCTCCTGACCTCGTGATCCGCCTGCCTTGGCCTCCCAAAGTGCTGGGATTACAGGCGTGAGCCACTGTGCCCAGACTTAAAGGAATATTTTTATTTATTGTTTCCCCTGTTTTCTGTGTATGGGCAATATTTCCTGTTTCTTTGCATGTCTCATAATTTTTTGAATAAAACTGGACTTTTTACCTAATATAATTTGCAGCTTTGGAAACAGATTATCTCTTCACCATTTGTTTGTGAGGTTTTCATTGCTGATTACTCACTTGGTAACCTTCTTGGACTAATTTTGTGAAGCTTACGTTACATGTCATGTGCAGCCACTAAAGTCTTTGTTTGTTAGCTTACTAGTCGGGTAATGAGTGGACAGCAATGTTCTTAAATTATGTAATTCACCTGGACTTTTCCAAGGGGTTGTGTGTGTATATGATGAGGCATATATTCATTGTTGCAGCAAGTAGTTTACAACTCTACTTTGGACTTCACTTCCTACGCACACAGAGCATGGAATTCAGCCAGAGGTAACTATTAGGGCATTCTTAGGCCTTTCCTGAGCATGTTCACAGCACTGGGGAAAACATACAATGCTACACATGGATATAGCCTTTTAAATTCCCAAAAGTAACACAAAGAGTTTCAAGGCACACTGGACACCTCATTTCCTACGTTTTCATTTTTTGTTTTTTGGTCATGCCCTTTTTAGCTCTAGTTAGTCTTGCGTCTGAAGTAGCTATGAGGTCAAAAAGCTTCCCCAGAATGAAATCATGTTCTTTACAGCAACATGGATAGAACTGGAGGTCATTATTTTCAGTGAAAGAACTCAGAAACAGAAAGTCAAAAACCGCATGTTCTCACTTATAAGTGGTAACTAAATAATGTCTACACATGGACATAGAGTGTGCTATAATAGATACTGATGACTTCGAAGGGTGAGAGGGTGGATGACAGAGGCATGAAGAATTACTTAATAAGTACAGTGTACATTATTCAAGTGATGGTTTCACTAAAACACCAGACTTCAGCACTATATAATATATCCATTAACAAAACTGCACTTGTACCAATTACATTTATACACATAAAATAATTGCCTCTGGGATAGCATTGGCCACACAGACCACACTCTGAGTTAGATGAGATAAATGTATGTTTTAAGAAAAAAAGCTTTTTAAAAGAGTTGGCACATGGGTAAATTTGTGATAATTTCCTAGGGATGAAGATTTTGAAGGCAGAAAGAGGAAATCCTTCTCTCCTTCAGTGAATGCTAAGCTGTTGGTTTTCACAACTATTGCAGTGCAAGACTACTGACTTTCCAGGATACCACACAGCTGGGCAAAAATATGGGAAAAGAACAAGTTACACTGTCACAAAACTGTCTCTTTTTGCTGAGCTTCACTTGTTATTCTTAATAAAACACTCCTTGAATTGTTGTAAGCCTTGGGTTGAATTCCTTTTAAATTTGTATAAATTTAAGGGGTACAAGTGCAGTTTTGTGGCACTGATACATTGCACAGTGGTGAAGTATGGGCTTTTAGTGTAACCACCATCCAAATAATGTACAATGAACTCAGTAAGTAATTTCTCATTCCTCTCCTTCCTCCCATCCTTCCATGATTCTGAGTCTCCAGTGTCTATGAGTTCACACTCTGTGTCCATATTACTTAGCTCTCACTTATAAGTGAGAATATATGGTACTTGACTTTTTGTTTCTGAGTGGTTTACTTAAGATAATGGCCTCCAGTTCCATCCATGTTGCTGTAAAAGACATGACTTCATTCTTACTTAGGGCTAAATAGTATTCTATATATATATTCTATATATATATATTCCATCTACATATTCCATATCTATATAGTCCATACATATTCCATATATCTATATTCTATATCTATATTCCATATATATTCCATATCTATATTCCATATCTGTATTCCATATCTATATTCCATATATATTCTCCATATATATTCCATATACATATTCCATATATAGATAGATATTCCATATGTATATTCCATATACCTATTCAATATGTATATTCCATATACCTATTCAATATGTATATTCCATATACCTATTCATATGTATATTCCATATATACATTCCATATACCTATTCCATATGTATATTCCATATATACATTCCATATACCTATTCCATATGTATATTCCATATATACATTCCATATACCTATTCCATATATATATTCCATATATATATATAAAAAACATTTTCATTATCCAGTCCTCTGCTGATGGACACTTAGGTTAATTACATCTCTTTGCTATTGTGAACAGTGCTGCAATAATCACATAAGTGCAGTTATCTATTTGATATAATAATTTATTTCACTTTGGGTAAATACCCAGTATTGAGACTGCTGAATCAAATGGTAGTGCTATTTTTAGTTCTTCGAGAAATCACCAAATTGTTTTCCATTGAGCGTATACTAATGTACATTCCCTCCAACAATGTATAAGCATTCTTTTTTCTCTGCATCCTCACAACATCTTGTTATTTTGTTACTTTTTAATAATAGCCGTTCTGACTAGTGTAACATGATATCTTCTTGTGGTTTTAATTTGCATTTTTCTGATGATTAGTGAAGTTGAGCATTATTTCAGATGCTTGTTGGCCATCTGTACGTCTTCTTTTGAAAAATGTATATTCATGTCCTTTGCCCAGTTTTTAAGGAAATATTTGATTTTTGTTGTTGGTGAGTTTTTTGCATACACTATAAATTCTGATATCAGTCCTCTGTTGGGGTAGAGTTTGCAAATATTTTCTCCCGCCCTTCAGGTTGTCTGTTTACTTGTTGATTGTTTCTTTTGCTGTAAAGAAGATTTTTAGTTTAATTAAGTCCCATTTGTCTATTTTTGGTCTTGTTTCTTGTGCTTATGAGGGATGAACTCTTAGCCTAGACCAATGCCGAGATTTTACTTAAGTTTTCTTCTAGGATTTTTATAGTTTCGGGTCTTACATTTAAGTCTGTAGTCCATCTTGAGTTGACGTTTGTATATGGATAGAGACGGGGTCCAGTTTCATTATTCCAATATGGGCAGCACGTATCATAGAATATATATATATATCTCATCGTGTTGCCCATATATGTATATATGATGGACTACTACTCAGCCATAAAAAGGAATGAATTAACAGCATTTTCAATGATCTGGGTGAGATTAGAGATTATTATTCCAAGTGAAGTAACTCAGGAATGGAAAATTAAACATCGTATGTTCTCATTGATATGTGGGAGCTAACCTATGAGGACATAAAGGAATAAGAATGATACAGTGGACTTTGGGGACTTGGGGGGAAGAGTGGGAGGGGGTGAGGGAAAAAAGACAACAAATATGGTGCAGTGTATACTGCTCGAGTGATGGGTGCACCAGGTTCTCACAAATCTCCACTAAAGAACTTAACTCATACAACCAAATAACACCTGTACCCCAACAACTTATAGAAAAATAAAATTAAAAAAATAAAGGAACAGGGAAACTACCTTCATTAGCAGACAATACATATGCAAAAATTTCCAAAGCACCAACTAAGAAACCATGGGACCTAACAAACGAAATCACCAATGTTGCTGAATCTATGATTAAAAGATAACAATTGGTTGTATTTCTATACATTGATAATGAAAAATTCGAAATTAAAATTCAGTAAACGATTCTATTTAGAATGTCATAAAAAACAAAATGCTTAGAAATATAAATTATCCATGACACGTAAGTCTTATACACTAAAGGCTACAAAACATTTCCCCAAGAAAGTAAAGACCTAAATAAATGGATGTAGATCCTGTATTTGTGAAATAGAGGACTTAATACTGTTAAGATGGCATGCTACCCAAAGTGATCATCAAATCACTGAAATTCTCTTTTTTTTTTTTTTTCTTTGAGACAGAGTCTTGCTCTGTCACCCAGGCTGAAGTGCATTGGCACGATCTCAGCTCACTGCAACCTCCGCCTCCCAGGTTCAAGCGATTCTCCTGTCTCAGCCTCCCAAGTAGCTGGGATTACAGGCGCACGCTGCCATGTCCAGCTAATTTTTTGTATTTTACTAGAGAAGGGGTTTCACCGTGTTGCCCAAGCTGGTCTCGAACTTCTGAGCTCAGGCAATCCACCTGCCTCGGCCTCCCAAACTGCTAGGATTACAGCCACCGTGCCAGGCCCAAATCAATGCAATTCTCATAAAAAAAATTTTATGGCTTTCTTGTAGAAATGGAAAAGCGGGTTCTAACATTCATTTGGAATTTCAAGGGATCCCAAATAGCCATACAATCTTGACTAAGAAGAACACAGTTGGAAGACTCACACTTCACAAATACTATCTTTATTTAAACTGATAACAACTTAACACTGCTTCCATAAACAAACAAACGAGAAAGAAAACTAATAAAGACTCTCTACTTTAACTTCATTCCTGCCACTTTTTAACTTATAATTGCTGTGGTTTCTCTCACCCCGTGCACAGAAATGCTCTGTGCCCTATACCTGCAACCGGGAGATGAAGGAGGGGTGGCATCATGATGCAAGTGTTTTTCCTACCCCTTCAGTGCCTCTTTCAGTGACATAAAGTTAAAATCAGTCACTGTGAGTGCTCACCTGATTTTTTGGTTCTTATAAAGGTGCTCTTTCTCTGCAGATACTTGTTAAATTGGCGACCTTGTTGGGGGCAGAGGGGATCATTGGAGCCTTGTATTCCACCATTTTGTTCTGCCACCCTCCTCCCTTAATTTTTGTTCTCTCCGAAAGATTTTATTTCTCCTTCATCTCTAAAGGATATCTTTGCTGAGTGTGATGTTCCTGGCTGACAATTTTTTTCTTTTGGTAATTTGAGTATATTATACCATTCTTTCCCGGCCTGTAAGGTTTCTGCTGAGAAATTCTGTTAGTCAAATGGGAATTACCTTATATGTGACTTGACATTTTTATCTTGCTGCTTTTAAAAATCTTTGTCTTTGACTTTTAGCAATGCAATTAAAATGTGCCTTGGAGAGAACCTGTTTAGGTTGAATTATTTAGGGTTCTTATAGCTTCCTGGACTTGGATTTCTATCTCTCTCCCAAGATGCAAGAACTTTTCTGCTATTATTTTATGCATCTGATGGAAAAGTTGCCTCTTCCAATTTTATGGAGTAGATTTCATAAGTGAAAGCTTATTTTTATGAATGGGTCTTTAGGTATTAGTTCATTTGGGTTTGTTGGGTTTTGTTGTAGGTGTATGTAGCAGTATTATTTCCACATAGTTTCTTCACCTATAATCCACACTTGTGCCAATTGAGAGCTTTTCAGCGCTGTAGTTGAGAGAGTGTGCTGCTACAGTGGCATGGCTTTACCAGTGCTGTGGTTCCAGTGCTAATTCTCAGGTCAGGGGTGTGTGCATCCACGTGGTAGGTGATTCAACTAAGGTATGACTCAACGGCATTGGGGCCAGAGTGCTGTTATCCTGGCTGGAAGTATGGGCTCATGTTTATTCAGTCAGTGTGCGTGACTACAGGCGAGGGGTGGCCTGTGAAGCTGTTTCTTGGTCTCAGGACATGGAAGTACAGAAGCTCAACTGGTCTGAAGACATGTCTACCGGGGTCAGTCTACCGGGCTTTTTCTCAGGCCCAAGATGTGGGTGTAAGGCTGATTGGATGGCCTATGAGAGGAAGGGGATAAGAGGGGAAAGAGGGCTATTTCTCAGGCACTTGACACAGCTGAATGGCCGCGTGGCTAGGCTTTGAGCATTTCTGTAAGGGGTGGCCCAAGAAGATGTTTTGTAGGCTTAGGGTGCAGGCACGGAGCTTCTTGGTTGTCCTTCAGGTGTGACCACCAGAGCAGTCTGTGAGACTGTTTCTCAGACCTGGGACATGACCACATAGCTGCTCAGCTGGCTTGGGTATGCCCACTAGGGGTGGCCCATGGGCTGTTTCTCAGGTTTGGGAAATGGGCTTTTGGCAGCTGGGCCAGCGTGGTGTCATATCCAGCACGGGAGCTTGTGAGTCAGTTTCTCAAGCCCTTATTGGGAGCACAGGGCCAATGGGCAGGCCACGGATGTGTCTGTGGAGGGAGAGGGTGTTACAGGGCTATTTCTCAGGTAGTCAGTGTGGACATATAGCTACTCTGCTGCCACAGGGGCATATAAGCTGTGTCAAGGTCAGTGGCCTCTCTCCTACTTGGTGAACTTTAAAATATTCTACTATTTTTCCTTTTTTTTTATCATTTGATATTTTCCCAATCATGATACCACATCTAAGATGTATGCAGCACTATACCATGTGTCTGCTTTCCAAATTACTGATTTCTGCTTTCATCTTTATCAATAGATTTATTTTTGATTTTGAAATGCTTCTTTTCAAATTTCATTAAACCCAATCATGATATGAGTATCATAATCACATGTTATGCCCGGTTTGCATTTTCCTGCTTTGTTTTTGAAAATCTTGTGCACATTTGTTTTATCTGTATCTTTTGGACACTAGATTAGTTGAAAGTTTTGTTTTTGATCTATAAGTAAGATTAATATTTCAAAGTCTACTTTGTTCTGGTAATCTTGCAGCACAACAGTTCCTGGTATTTCCTTAAGGGAAGTGTAAGGAAGATTATAGTGATTAGCAGATACAGCAATAAATTTGTGTCCAGGAAAACTTTACTCTTCTCTTTTGGGGTCCCTGCCATAAGGAAATACTTACTGCCCTTAGGGCAAACAGATAAAACTGGTAAGATCTCAGAGTGGCTCATAGAGAAACCATGTAGCTCACATGCTTTATGTTTGATGGCATAGCATTTTTCTCTGTGGTTAGCCTTTCCCTTCTCCCCTTCCATATAGCATTGCTTACAGGAAGGTTAGGATTTTAAGAGAGAATAATTGAAAAAAAGTTTTCAAGCCATCCTTTCTCCAGAACTACCCTCCACAGTGTTCTGAATGCATACAGGGTCACTGTTCAAATGTTACTGCTTCTCCTGTGGTCTGCTCATAACAAGGACTTTTTCAGTCAAAGTAAAAAAAACCTTCCTTGGATTTTTCAGGAAGTTTTCACAATTGCAAAAAACAAAACAAAACAACACACCACAACAAAACAAAAGCAAAAAATCCTATGCTTCCACCCAAGGTAAAAATTTTAGCTTTAGCTCCACTCTCAATGCATTATTTAATCCATTGAAGGTGGCAAATATTTCTCACAGCCTGTTGGAGGGTGCAGCAGTTTATTACAAAAGTATGAAATGCTTTAATTTAAAAAATATATTTTGCCATTTAGGTAGATATCATCAAATAATCCAATTTGGAAACCAATATTCTTACTTCTTTTTCCAACAGTTGTTCCTATCATCATAAAAACATGTTAAATTTTTCTTATCCTTTCAAAAAATCTCTGGAGCTTACCTCACCTTCCAGATACAGCCTCAACTCTCATTCCACCATGAAATCAGACTTCTTGAGATGGTTTCAGCTGGACTCCATCCTTCAACTGACAACCTAACACAAGTGTATTCATCTCTCGTTAACATTACTAGCAGTGAGTGACATTAGAAAGTTTTTGACACATGTCAGTCTTTATTGTGATGAACTTCACAGATACATTTGACATTGGTGTGCCTCATTTATTTGTTGAAACTTTTTTTCTTTGCCTTCCATAAAGTTTCTTTCTCTTCTGTGTCATTCTACTTCTATGACTGCTCCTTTTCAAGTAAAACAGAATGCATCTCAGGATTATTTTAAAACAAGATGAAGTACAGAGTTATACCTAAAATTGAGTATTTAAGTGATGACATCAGAAAGGAAACCCATTTAGAATATGAAGGCATAGTCAGCCACCAGTTACTTTTGTAACCTGAAGCTAGTCTCCTTCCTACTCCGGACTGAATGTCTTCTGTGTAATGCAAGCGATCTGGCTTGATGATATACAAGGACCGATAAAATTTTGCTGGGGATTCTGGAAGTAAAAAAAATTGCCTTTGACATTATGTCCCCATGCTAAGTCCCTGGGGACTTTGACATTATCCCCCACTGAGCAGTGGCAAGGAAGTTGGCATTTACTAATAAGCTATGAAAGGGCAATGCCTTTTGACATTTCAGCTCCACCCATGGCACACCCACTCAAGGAACATATAAATGAAGAGATCCACTCAGTTCTCAGACAAGATTTTTCAAGCAAGATGAAGTCCATCATCCTCTTTGTCCTTTCCCTGCTCCTTATCTTGGAGAAGCAAGCAGCTGTGATGGGACAAAAAGGTGAGTGGAGAGGGTAAGCCTTGGGAAAGCTACTCAGAAAGAATGGCCTCTAAGGGTATTCAGAGTGCAAACAGTAACCTGTTCAGGCACAGATTCTTCTCCTTGATGAGAATTGATTTTTCTCCACCCTACGCTGTAGGCTTTTGGAAATATCAGTAATTTGTTAGGAAAAGGTGGGAGGTAAGAGTTGCAAGAGAGCTTTGGAGGTAATGAATGTATATATTTCTATTATTAATTACCAGGCGGATCAAAAGGCCAATTATCAAGTGGATCTTCCCGATTTCCACATAGACAAAGGAGCCAGCACTATTCTGGACAAAAAGACAAACAACATACTGAATCCAAAGGCAGTTTTTCTATTCAACACACATATCATGTAGACGCCAATGATCATGACCGGACCCGAAAAAGTCAGCAGTATGATTTGAATGCCCAACATAAAACAACAAAATCAGAACAACGTCTCGGTAGAAGTCAAAGACTGCTCAATTATAAACAAAAAGGCAGAGACCATGTTAAACCAAAACGTCATTTTCGTCTGATAGTTATACATCGTAAAGGAGGCCAAGTTCATCATGGGACACCAAATCCTTCCCAAGATCAGGGGAATAGCCCATCTGGAAAGGGAATATCCAGCCAATATTCAAACACAGAAGAAAGGCTACGGGTTCGTGGACTAAGTAAAGAACAAGCTTCAGCCTCTGGTGCACAAAAAGGTCGAACACAAGGTGGATCCCAAAGCAGTTATGTTCTCCAAACTGAAGAGCTAGTAGCTAACAAACAACAACGTGAGACTCAAAATTCTCTTCGAAATAAAGGGCATTACCAAAATGTGGTTGAAGTGAGAGAGGAACATTCAAGTAAACTACAAACTTCACTCCGTCCTGCACATCAACACAGACTCCAACATGGATCCAAAGACATTTTTACTACCCAAGGTGAGCTCCTAGTATATAACAAGAATCAACACCAGACAAAAAATCTCAATCAAGATCAAGAGCATGGCCGGAAGGCACATAAAGTATCATACCAATCTTCAAGTACAGAAGAAAGACAATTTAACCATGGAGAAAAGAGTGTACAGAAAGATGTACCCAAAGGCAGCATTTCTATCCAAACTGAAGAGAAAATACATGGCAAGTCTCAAAACCAGGTAAAAATTCCTAGTCAAGATCAAGAGCATGGCCATAAGGAAAATAAAATATCATACCAATCTTCAAGTACAGAAGAAAGACGTCTCAACTGTGGAGAAAAGGACATACAGAAAGGTGTATCCAAAGGCGGTATTTCCATCCAAACTGAAGAGCAAATACATGGTGAGTCTCAAAACCAGGTAACAAATTCTAATCAAGAGCAAGAGCATGGCCATAAGGAAAATAAAATATCATACCAATCTTCAAGTACAGAAGAAAGACGACTCAACGGTGGAGAAAAGGACATACAGAAAAGTGTATCCAAAGGCAGGATTTATATCCAAACTGAAGAGAAAATACATGGCAAGTCTCAAACCCAGGTAAAAATTCCTAGTCAAGATCAAGAGCATGGCCATAAGGAAAATAAAATATCATACCAATCTTCAAGTACAGAAGAAAGACGACTCAACGGTGGAGAAAAGGACATACAGAAAAGTGTATCCAAGGCAGGATTTATATCCAAACTGAAGAGAAAATACATGGCAAGTCTCAAACCCAGGTAAAAATTCCTAGTCAAGATCAAGAGCATGGCCATAAGGAAAATAAAATATCATACCAATCTTCAAGTACAGAAGAAAGACGACTCAACGGTGGAGAAAAGGACATACAGAAAAGTGTATCCAAAGGCAGGATTTATATCCAAACTGAAGAGAAAATACATGGCAAGTCTCAAAACCAGGTAACAGTTCCTAGTCAAGATCAAGAGCATGGCCATAAGAAAAATAAAATATCATACCAATCTTCAAGTACAGGAGAAAGACAACTCAACTATGGAGGAAAGAGTATTCAGAAAGACGTATCCCAAAGCAGTCTTTCTTTCCAAACTGAAAAGCTAGTAGAAGGCAAGTCTCAAATCCAGACACCAAATCCTAATCAAGATCAATGGTCTGGCCAAAATGCAAGAGGAAATTCTGGTAAATCTGCAAATAGAGAACAAGACCTACTCAGTCATGAACAAGAAGGCAGATACCAACAGGAATCCAGTGGGGCACATAATACTGTAAATATAGAGCACGAAGTTGCCTATGATGATCTTTTGACACAACAGTATAATGAAGACAGAAATCCAATATCTACATAGCCCTATTGCTTAGAAACCACTTGAAAAGCTGGACCAATAGCAAGGTAAGTTTTCCTTTCTTACCAAGTAGGAGAGGTGCCTGTCCCAAAGTTGGGGACTCTCGAGGAACATGGTAGGATTGATAACCATTGTTCACATCAATAGAAGTGCTGTATTACAAGTGGTGGGAAGATGAACATCATTTCCTGGTTGAGTAGAGGACCTGGTAGTGGCAGGAAAGGATGCTTGGGCTATCACTGGGTCCTAGAATTCCTATTCTTAATTGAGTATTCTTCAATAATATTTTTATACATGCCTACCTGCTAAAAGTTTTTTTGAACCTGCACTGACTATATATGCATATTTATGAGTTTATGGCATACTCTTGTCAATTCTTATACTTTAGATTAGTAAACCTCAAATTCTTTCTCATATAGTATGAAATATTACAGCAGTTAATATTTTCTTTCTGCATGTACATGAATGTTCTTGCATCCCTGTTAGAGTTCATCTATGCTCCTTCAGAGACCACAAGCCCAAAGACTAGCAGTCCACTCTCTCCAAATATAGGAAAGATAGGATTAGAAAGAAGGATTCCTGTTCAGGTTGTGAAAAAGGAAGTGGAAAGGGAGGTGCAGGAGATGGTGAGAGATCTCAGATGCTAATTGGACACTTGCAATGTCAGGAGAGGAAAATTTTAACCTGGATTGGGGAAATGGTTCTTCCATGCCCCTTTGCAATAAGTAACTACTTGAAGAGAGGGTAAGCAGCAGAAGCAATGGTCCCAGCTGATAACTAGTGACCTGGTGTCCTAACGATCAGGGGGCTGGTGCAGTTGGTGCTAAAGGGGACAGGAGTCCCAGCTCTCCCATCCTCACCCCCACTCTCCACTATCCTCACATATCTGGTTATCTTTTCTCTCTCTAGGTGTCACCAGACCTCAGTGAAGTCTTGGATGTTTCTGAGATGCAGACTCCCATGTGGTCTCAGATCCTTGGCCCTTGGATGACACCACCTTCAAATTTCCAATAAAGGGATCATTTTCTGCTTTATCTGCTTTTGGCTCCAGTGATCTCTGAATTCCTAGTAGTTCAAGGGGCTGAGGGCATTTCTGATAAAAATGGTTTTGGAAGAAAAGAATGGGATATTTTTGAAGTATTAGGGAACATAGCAATCAAAGCCACATTTCTAGATGTATTGATAGAAATCCAACACTAAAAACAAGATGCTATTACTCTACCAGGCACACATTTACCTCCTGATGCCAACTGTAAAGTCTCTTGTGACCTCTGTACTAATAGGACCCCAGGATCTAACAGTCTCCCAGAAAGAACAGAGGAAATGTATTGCAACAAGCCCTAGGAAAGTCCCTGATCTACTAGTGCCATGAGTATTCCCCAAGTCCAGAGCAGCACATCCCTTCACTTAGCTTAAGAATTGTCCTACTCCTACAGCATACATTTAGATACAATTACACCAAAGAGTGGTATGTCAAGTCTCCACCACTTCAGCAAGAGTGAGTGGATTTAACAAAACTGCCTTCCAGACTGACTATACAGAGATAAAACTGTTTAATATTTTGGTTTATTAATTAAAACAAATTTTTAAATGACCAAAAAAAAAAAAAAAAAGAGTGAGTGGATTTAAAAATGTCATCTGTGGATGGAAAGACCAGAGGACCAGGCGAGTCTTGGGGCAGGTGGTGTGTTAATAATATAAATTCTACTCCTTTTATGCCCTTTCACCCTCTATTCTAAAGATGCTTCCAGGGAAAGCCAAACATCCAGGAGAAGAAGCCAGCATAGAGGAATAAGAAAAATCACTAGCCTGGGAATAAGAGATCTGGATTCCTTTCTAGCTCTGTTTTAAGAACTAGTACATCTTTAATTAAATCTTTTCTTTCCGGCAAGTTTAAGTCCCACATCTGCACATGAAAAACTTTGACACAGTTAACTTCATAGTACATGCTGACTAAATATTGTAGAGCTTCCTTAAAAAGAAAGAGAGAGAGAGAGATGGAGGGAGAAGGAGAAGAGAGAAAGAGAGAAGACAAAGAGAAAGAAAGGAAAGAAAGAGAAAGAAAGAAAAGAAAGAAAGAGAGAGAAAAAGAAGCAAGAAAGAGAAAGAAAGAAAGAAAGAAAAGGAAGGAAAAAGGAGTGAAGGAAAAAGAAAGGAAGGAAAAGAAAGGAAGGGAAGAAAGAAGAAGAAAGAAAGTAAGAGAGAGAGAGAAAGAAAAGAAAGAGAAAGAAAGAAAGAGAAAGAAAGAAAGAAAAAGAAAGAAAGGAAAGAAAGAAAGAAAGAAAGAAAGAAAGAAAGAAAGAAAGAAAGAGAAAGAAAGAAAGAAAGAAAAGAAAGAAAGAATCTTCTCTATGAGGTCTCATATTGCTTGTAGATGTGTGATAAGAGACTTGGTCATAGTGTTATGAGAATCCTGTCTCTCTTCACTGCATCCTTCCCAAAAGCACAAAGGCCCTGTGTTCAGCCACCTGCCTTATTTTACCAGCCCACCAGTTAAAGAAGAGAAGCTATGTTGGGCTTAGGGACCTTAGCATCAGGGAAGCTACAATTACCTGCTACAGTCTACTGAACAGACTCTCTTCTCTATATGTGGAGAGACATACATTCAACAGTTTCCCTGACATGTTGCTGGTTGTGCAAGGAGGGAAACCTAAATTAGCATGCAAATAACCAAGACAACCAGAGTCATAAATGCTGTGTGCTGTGTTACAATTAGCTTGAACTGTGGATCCCACCGCTTGCATAGTCTGGGAAAGTGGGGTCTCTGATGCAGAGTTCCTTCATCTTAATGTGGGGATAATAATAACCATCTCACAGAGGTGCTTAGAGATATTGAGTGAGATGATCTCAACCCTAGTGCTCAAAAAAAAGTGCCAGGACAACAAATTTGGAAGTAATAATAATAAAATAATTTTTTATTATGCCTTCTTTGAAAGGGAGGTAAAATACATATAAAGAAAAGCACAGATCTTGTGTATTTGCTTGAATGAGATTTGACAAACACATACATGTGATTGCACAACACATAGATGAACATATCGAACATTCATCTTGCCTTATGCTCCTTTCAAATTCAGTCCCAGTTCTTCAGGGGCAAATATTATACTGACTTCTAGAAACTCATAACTCACTGTTTTTAATTCTTATATAATGAAATTATGTAATAACATTACCTTTTGTGCATCACTGTTATTCAGTGTTGGGATTCATTCTGTTTTGTTGTATCACAGTTCATTCATTTTATTGCTGAATAGCACTCCATTGTTTGACTCTCCACATTTGTTTCCTATTTATCTGCTGATAAACATTTGGTGTTCCCAGTTTGGGTCATTGTGAATTAGGATATCACATAAGTTCTTGTACAAGGCACAGTAATATATATTTTTAAATATCTGTGGTAAATAACTAGGAGTAGAATTTTCTCCCAGTGTGTGGCTTGTTTTGTTTTGTTTTGTTTTTTTCTTAATGATGATGTATTCAGAAGAGCTAAAGTTTTAAAATGTGATTAAATCAAACATATTCATTTTCCTTTTAATATAATATTATGGTATCTAAGAACTTTTGCCTTCCCCAAGGCTGCAACAATGTTCTGTCTGTGATGTCCTTCCCTAGAAGCTTCATAGGTTTAGCATCTATACTAAGGTTTATGGTCCAACTTGATTAATATTTGCATTCCACTCAAGGTGCAGCTCAGATTCCTTTTTCCCAGATGCTCTTGTTTTTATTAATTATTAATAATGCTGCTATGGGCACTCATGTGCAAATATTTCCATGAATACATTTTCAGTTCTCTTGAGTATAATTATGGAAGTGGAATTTTTGTATCTGGTGTGCTATAAGGTTCTAACTATTTTCTTTTGCATGTGGATATCCAGTTTTCCCAGTATGATTTGCTGAAAAGACGACTTTTTCTACTGAATGGTTTTTCTACCCTTGTTGGAGATAAGTGAATTGACAACATAACGGTTGATTTTTGGACTCTCAATTCTATTCCTTTGATATATGTGTCTACGCTTATGCTAGTACCACACTGTCTTGACATTGTAGCTTTGTAGTAAGTGTTGAAATAGGAAAGTATGAGTCTTCTAAATTTACACTCTTTTTCAAGATTGTGGCAGCTATTCTGGATCCTTGCATTTACACATGAACTTTAGGATTAACATGTCAATTTCTACAAAAAGTCATCTGGAATTTTATAAGAATTCCATTTAGTTTTCAGATAAAATATGGAAAATTGTCTGCCTAACAATATTAAGTCTTCAATCCACAAACATGGAATGGCTGTCTATTTTTATGTCTTCTTTAATTTCTTTGATCATGATTTGTTGTTTTCAGTGTAGAAGTCTTGCCATTATTTTCTTAAATAAATTCCTATGTGTTTCATTCTTTTTGATGCTATTGTAAATGGATATTTTTCATGATGCAATTGAGAGGTATAGGTTGATATTTTGTCCTGCACCTTGATGAGTTTGTTTATTAGCTCTAATAATATTTTGGGGTTATGTGGATTCTTAAAAGTTTTCTACATATGCCATCATGTCAGTGTTTCATGTATGGGAAATCTAATGGTGAAAAATATGAAGTATTCATATACCTAGGAGTATCTTAATTTTTCCCTAACTTGTGAAGGATAGATTTGCCAAGATATAGAATTCTTGGTAGACTGATATTTCTTTCACCACTTTTAATACGTTCTCTATCTTCTGGCTTGCATGGTTCTAATGATAAATCAGCTGTAAAGCTTATTTAATAGTCATTTTGAATTACTTATCTCTTGCTGCTTTCAAGAATTTCTCAGTCAAGCGCGGTGGCTCATGCCTATAATCCCAGCACTTTGGGAGGCCAAGGTGGGCAGATCACAAGGTCAGGAGTTCGAGACCAGCCTGGTCAACATGGTGAAACCCAGTTTCTAACTAAAGATACAAAAAATTAGCTGGGCATGGTGGTGCGCACGTGTAATCCCAGCCACTAGAGAAGCTGGAGCAAGAGAATCTCTTGAACCCAGGAGGTGGAGGCTGCAGTGAGCCGAGATTGTGCCATTGCACTCGAGCCTGAGTGACAGGACAAGACTCTGTTTCAAAGAAAAAAGAATGTATCTTTGTCTTTGTCATTGATATTTCCATTATAAATTGTTTAGGTGTGGATCTCTAAGAGTTTTTCTTAGTGTTCATTGAGATTTTTATACATGGAGATTTGTGTTTTAAAGCAAAATCAAATGTTTTTAGCCATTATATCTTCAAATATCCATCTGCCTCTTTCTTTGTGTCTCCTCTCTTCTGGGATTCCCATTATGCACATGTTTTTCCATTAGACTGTATTACACAGGTCTCTGAAGCTCTATTTATTTTTGTTTGTTCTGTTCTTTGTCGTTCCTCAGAGCGTATAATCTCAATTGACCTATAATTATATTAGTTGTCCCTCTCTTCTGTCTATTCCTATCTGCTGGTAAGACCCTCTTATGAATTTCTATATTAGCAATTTTACTTGACAACCTCATCATTCATCATGAATTCTTTTTATGATGTGAGACTGATTTTTATACTTTCTGTTAATCTTTTTGCCCATGATTTTGTTTGGTTCTTTGAGTATAATAGCTGATGTCTTTGACCACTAGGACATTGTCTGGGATTCCTAAAGGATCACTTCTATTTATTGTTTCCCCTCTTTTTTGTGTATGGGTGGTATTTCATGTTTCTTTAAACATCTAATAATTTTTAAATAAAATTGGACTTTCCACATAATATAATTTGGCAGCTTTGGAAATAAGACTCTATCTTCAGCATTTGTTTGTGTGGTTTTTATTGCTGAATACTTGCTTAGTAGCATTCCTGGACTAATTTTGTAAAGCGTGTGTTATACATCGTGTGCAGCCACTAAATTCCCTGTTTTGTTTGCTTACTAGTCAGATAATGGACACTAATCACCTTAAATCCTGTAAGCCCATAAGTTGGTCTTTTGACTTTATCAACTAGTGAAGTTTTCACACAGTCATGAAAACATTAAGACATGAATTAAATGAGAAAATTTTTTCACGAATTAAACTTAAAGTCCATGGTGCACAAGGAACTAGATTTTTCATAAATCTAGAAATTGTCTTGCTAATAGATCAATATCTGGCTTTGACTTTCTGTCTGTGTTTCAATGTTAATGTGGTAAAAGTAAACACTTCAAATGCACCCTTATCTGAACATGGCTGTGAGGAGTCGGTTTCAAATGTTCTGGATACACAGTGGAAAGAGGGAAATTGGTCAGTCCTGATGCCGTCCCTGGGAAAAACAATGCCCTCCTATTACCTAAAAATTCCACAGTATAAAGTAAGAATGAGGAAAAGCCAAGACAGTTCTGCAACGCCCTGAAAAAAGGAAAATCCATGGGGTCTCTGAAAAATTACACCCCAGAAGTTGTTTCACGTAGTTGTTTACTGGAAGTGAAAGAAAACAGCTGGTGCTTCCCGGTCAAGTTGAAGCGCCTCTGATCTCCAGCCCCAGGAGCCACAGCACCACCTGCTGGTGGGGCCCCGCCAGAGCTGACATAGACAGGTCCAGCCTCCAGGTGCGCCCAAGCCCTTTTCTTGCATTATGAAGCTAAGCAGCCTCTCTCTATTCACTGTGACCGCCCCCCTTTGCCTCCTCCACATGGCCCAGCCTGGAGTCCTGAAAAGTGGCGGGTAGGGCGTGGCGACCCGTAATGTGGCTGGAGTTGGGGAACCTTTCCTCTGAGGAGTCCGTGCGACGACCTGGCTTTCATGCCTGGAAGCCACTTGGTGTCCTCGACTCACCCTGTGGCATTTTTCTCCAACTGCACAGAAACCTGGAAGTTGCCCAGAGTTTTCTCTTGACTGCCCTTTCCTCCTGTTACCTATGTGCTGGCCGGATAAAAGCTGCAAGGGGGTCAAATGGTGTTGCTACTACAAACGTCGGCATCAGTATATGGAGCCCTGCTGGACTTTGAATTGAGGTGAGGAGCCCCAGATCTGCTGCCCGTGAAACCTTCCTGCAGAAGCATTGTCTTAGAAGGAGTTGAGAACTGCCTATTCCCGTAGAAAATCACTGTGATCAGAGGTTTTAAATTAGGTCAGCCCATAGATCTGCCTCTGGACAATGAAGGGAGAAGCTCAACAGACCTCCTTGCTTAGATTATGCACCTTCCATTTCACACAATGGACTTCACCCTTCTCCTCCCTGTAAAGAGGACATTTCAGCAAGACTCATTAAGATCCTCAACAGTTACCGGGTTTTTATTATTTTTTATTCCTATTTTCTACAGCTTATAATAACGAAACACTTTCCTGTTCATATTTACATTGTGAGTGTTTATATAATTTCACAGTTCTTTAGGATGGCTTGCCTAGAATCCCTGATCCCAGTCCTTGATTCCTAGATAGCACAAGCCAGTGTTCTTAGGAGGAGAATACGTAAGAGGATCCAGACAATGGCGTCCTATTGCCTCAAAATCTGCTAGATAAAGTAAGAATGATGAAGAGCCAGGACAGTCCTGCAACACCCTGAAAAGAGGCAGTCCATGAGGGCTCTCAGAAGTTACACCCCAGCTGTTTCACGTTGTCTCTTCCTGGAGGTGAAAGGAAACAGATGGTGCTTCCGGGTTAAGGGGAGGCACCTCTGACCTCCAGCCCCGGGAGTCAAAACGCCGTCTGTTGATGGGGCCCCACCAAATCTGACATAGACAGGTCCAGGCTGCAGGTGCCCCCACATCGTTTTCTTGCATTATGAAGCTGAGTGGTTTCACTCTACTCTCTGTGATCGTCCTCCTTTGCCTCCACATGACCCAGTCTGGAGTCTTTAGGGGTGCAGGTAGGGCCTGGCGACCCTGGATGTGGCTGGGGGGGAACGTTTCCTCTGAAGAGTCCATGAGGTGACCTGGCCTGGAAATCACACATTGGTGCCCACTCATCTTATGGCTTTTTTTTCTTTCTTCTTTTTTTTTTTTTTTTTTTTTTTTTTGAGGCGGAGTCTCGCTCTGTTGCCCGGACTAGAGTGCAGTGGCCGGATCTCAGCTCACTGCAAGCTCCGCCTCCCGGGTTTACGCCATTCTCCTTCCTCAGCCTCCCGAGTAGCTGGGACTACAGGCGCCCGCCATCTCGCCCGGCTAGTTTTTGTATTTTTTTTTAGTAGAGACGGGGTTTCACCGTGTTAGCCAGGATGGTCTCGATCTCCTGACCTCGTGATCCGCCCGTCTCGGCCTCCCAAAGTGCTGGGATTACAGGCTTGAGCCACCGCGCCCGGCCTCTTCTTTTTTTTGAGTCTCGTTCTGTCACCCAGGCTGGAGTGTAGTGGCGCGATCTCTGCTCACTGCATCGTCCGCCTCCTGGATTTAAGCAATTCTCCTGCCTCAGCCTCCTGACCTATGGCGTTTTTTCCAGCTGCACGGAAACCGGGATATTGCCCAGAGTTTGGTCTTGCCTGCCCTTTCACCCTCTTACCTATGTGCCGGCGCGATAAGAGTTGCAAGGGAGTCAAGAAGTGTTGCTACTACAACTGTCGGCATCAGTGTATGGAGCCCTGGTGGACTCTGGATTGAGGTGAGGAGCCCCAGATCTGCTGTTCTCCTTGCTGCCCCTAACTCCTTCCCTCAGAAGTGTTTGTCTTAGAGGGAGTTGAGAACTGCTCATGCGTTTAGCAATTGTTGTGAGCAGGGCTTTTAAGTTGGGTTGGTCCACGAATTTGCCTCTCTAACGTGAAGGGGGAGGCTCAACAGACCTCTTTGCTCAGATATGCACCTTCCACTTCACATAATGGGCATCATGGTTCTCCTCTCTATAAATCTCTATAATGTCGACATTTCAACAAGATGATCTTTAAGCTATTCAATAGTTACTGGATTTTGTTATTTATTTTCAAATCCTTTTACTTATAGTTTACAATCATGAAACAGTTTCCTCTTTACATTTACATTGTGAGGTAAGTTTATAATTTCACAATTCCTTAGGATGGCTTGCCTAGGGTCCCTGATCCCCAGTCTCTGAGTCTTTGGCAGCACCTGCCAGTGTTCTTGTGAGGAGCATACCTAACAGAAATCATGCCTCAGTGCCCCTGGGACACAAAACCATGTGCCCTGTACATTTTGCATCTTCCTATATCTCTGGTTTCCTGTTCTCTCCCAAGGTGGAAAGCCCTTCTTTACCAGGACTGAGGAGACACAGGTGCTACAGGCTCAGACTGGGATAACTGGTCTCCATGTTGTCCATGATCGCTCAGGCCCAGTACTTCCTTTCAGCAAGAGTTAAATGTTTCTTATTATGATAACAAGACAAAGAAAAAAAGCGTTGTGTATTTAAAACTCCATGAAAATCTGTAAGTCTGCTGGATTGATCTCTTGCTCTCTCTCTCTCTACTCAGCCGTGTTGCATAATCCCTCAGGAACTGTAAAAATGATGGAGTTACTCTTTCACATTTAGTTTCATCAATTCCTGCACTTGTGTTTTTCTGATATGTTTGTCTCTTTCAATATCTCCTGACACTCAGATTCTCTGTTGGTCAGATTCCAGGTGCATTTTGGAGTTAAATTCTCTGTGTTTGCATCCTATGAATGGCATGCCAATTAATCCTGTAATGGAAGAGCAAGCCATTTTTGCTTCAGTTTTTCTGATACTACTGCTGGTGGCCTTTCCACGTGTTGGAGTAATATGATCTGCAATTGGATTTGGAACTTCAGGATGGAAATTGAGCAAGATGTACTTTAGTTCTAGGTACTTTCATTCCTAAAAATTGAGCCACCCTCATTTAGAAGAACAAAATCCTTATGGTTCAGCCTACCTCCCTTGAGTCTTTGGTTGGGGGTTGGGCCCTAAGTCTACCTAATAATGAAGTGTAATTAGCCATCAGTTTTCCAAATTTATAACTCTGTGCTTCCTTAACTCCCATAAAGGTTTCAAAGGTCTGGGAAAGTGATTTTCCAAAATTTTATTTATCTCTGACAAATATCTTAACAATTTTAAAAAACTACTTTTTCCCAAGCATGTTTTAAATTGACATCTAATATTTTTAAATTGACATCTAATATTTTTATGATCATTGCATAGTTTCTTTTTTTCTGTAAAAATAATTTTATTGGAACACAGACACGTTCATTTGTTTACACATTGTCTATGTACGTTTTCATTCTATGCTGGCAAAGTTAAATAATTGTCACAGGGGGCCACATGACCCACAAAGCTGGCAAAATTTACTGTGTAGCTCTAAATAGAAAAAGTTACTCAACTTCTGGATTTCAGCATTAATTCCTAAGAGAGAAATTAATACCTGAGAGAGGGTTCAGGTGCAGTACTGAGTACTAATGAGTACTGCATAGTACTGATGAGATCTGACCAAGCAGTGGCTAGATAGATTTAAAAACTAAATGATAAATGAACAAACAAAAACTCTGGAGATTTTTATGATTTTATGACAAATTTAAAGTTTTAAAATAAACCAGGATTTGACAAAAACAAAAGCAAAGACAAAAACCCTAGCAAAACATAAACCTACCAGTCAAGAATAGTCTAGTTTTTTTGTGAAATAACTTAGATGACAGCAGTCATTGTTATGGGGAAGCTGGATATAATGGAAGAATGTGGAATAAAACTATTAATTTGCTTTAATATGTATAACATAGGCAGAAAATATCTAGTAGAGATCTCCTGAAAATAGTACAAAATGGAATTGAAAAAAATGATTTAAAAATTCAGATGTTGGCCAGGCGCAGTGGCTCAAGCCTGTAATCCCAGCACTTTGGGAGGCCGAGACGGGTGGATCACGAGGTCAGGAAATTGAGACCATCCTGGCTAACACGGTGAAACCCCGTCTCTACTAAAAAATACAAAAAACTAGCCGGGTGAGGTGGCGGGCACCTGTAATCCCAGCTACTCGGCAGGCTGAGGCGGGAGAATGGCATGAACCCGGGAGGCGGAGCTTGCAGTGAGCTGAGATCCAGCCACTGCACTCCAGCCCGGGCGACAGAGCAAGACTCCATCTCAAAAAAAAAAAAAAAAATTCAGATGTAGATTGACCTTCAATCTTCTCTTTGCTGTTTATATGCCAAGTCTAAGCAATTAAAATGCTTTACTAATTGAACACTATAAGAACCTGACTGGCCAGGTTATCAATCTAGTCCTACTATAATCTACCCTTAAGAGGACATTCAGGCCAGGCACTGTGGCTTATGCCTATAATCCCAGCATGTTGGGAGGTCGAGGCGAGCGGATCACCTGAGGTCAGGAGTTCAAGATCAGCCTGGCCAACATGGTGAATCCCTGTCTCTACTAAAAATACAAAAATTAGCCAGACTTGGTGGCATGTACCTGTAGTCTCAGCTACTCAGGAGGCTGAGGCAGGAAATGGCTTGAACCCAGGAGGTGGAGGTTGCAGTGAGCCAAGATGGCATCACTGCACTCCAGCCTTGGCAATAGAGTAAGACTCCACCTCACAAAAAAAAAAAAAAACAGTACATTCAAAATGATTGTCCTAAAGTAGAAAGTTTAATCATACTGTGGAACTTCTGTAGCTAATTTTTATTATTATTATTATACTTCAAGTTCTAGGGTACATGTGCACAATGTGCAGGTTTGTTACATATGTATACATGTGCCATATTGGTATGCTGTACCCATTAACTCGTCATTTACATTAGGTATATCTCCTAATGTTATCCCCCCCCCGCAACCCTACAACAGGCCCCGGCATGTGATGTTCCCCTTCCTGTGTCAAAGTGTTCTCATTGTTCAATTCCTACCTATGAGTGAGAACGTGTGGTGTTTGGTTATCTGTCCTTGTGATAGTTTGCTCAGAATGATGGTTTCCAGTTTCATCCATGTCCCTGCAAAGAGCATGAACTCATCCTTTTTTATGGCTGTATAGTATTCCATGGTGTATATGTGCCACATTTTCTTAATCCAATCCAGTCTGTCATTGATGGACATTTGGGTTGGTTCCAAGTCTTTGCTATTGTGAATAGTGCCACAATAAACATACATGTGCATGTGTCTTTATAGCAGCATGATTTATAATCCTTTGGGTATATCTCCAGTAATGGGATGGCTGGGTCAAATGGTATTTCTAGTTCTAGATCCTTGAGGAATCGCCACACTGTCTTCCACAATGGTTGAACTAGTTCACAGTCCACCAACAGTGTAAAAGTGTTCCTATTTCCCCACATCCGCTCCAGCACCTGTTGTTCCCTACTTTTTTAATGATTGCCATTCTAACTGGTATGAGATGGTATCTCATTGTGGTTTTCATTTGCATTTCTCTGATGGCGAGTGATGATGAGCATTTTTTCATGTGTCTGCTGGCTGCATAAATGTCTTCTTTTGAGAAGTGTCTGTTCATATCCTTTGCCCACTTTTTGATAGAGTTGTTTGCTTTTTCCTTGTAAATTTGTTTGAGTTCTTTGTAGGTTCTGGATATTAGCCCTTTGTCAGATGAGTAGATTGCAAAAATTTTCTCCCATTCTGTAGGTTGCCTGTTCACTCTGTTGGTAGTTTCTCTTGCTGTGCAGAAGCTCTTTAGTTTAATTAGATCCCATGTGTCAATTTTGGCTTTTGTTGCCATTGCTTTTGGAGTTTAAGACATGAAGTCCTTGCCCATGCCTATGTCCTGAATGGTATTGCCTAGGTTTTCTTCTAGGGTTTTTATGGTTTTAGGTCTAACATTTAAGTCTCTAATGGATTTTGAATTAATTTTTGTGTAAGTTGTAAGGAAGGGATCCAATTTCAGCTTTTTACATATGGCTAGCCAGTTTTCCCAGAACCATTTATTAAATAGGGAATCCTTTCCCCACTTCTTGTTTTTGTCAGCTTTGTCAAAGATCAGGTGGTTGTAGATGTGTGGTATTATTTCTGAGGGCTCTGTTCTGTTCCATTGGTCTATATCTCTGTTTTGGTACCAGTACCATGCTGTTTGGTTACTGTAGCCTTGTAGTATGGTTTGAAGTCAGGTAGCATGATGCCTCCAGCTTTGTTCTTTTGGCTTAGGATTGTCTTGGCAATGAAGGCTCTTTTTTGGTTCCATATGAACTTTAAAGTAGTTTTTTCCAATTCTGTGAAGAAAGTAATTGGTAGCTTAATGGGGAGGCATTGAATCTATAAATTACCTTGGGCAGTATGGCCATTTTCACAATGTTGATTCTTCCTATCCATGAGCATGGAATGTTCTTCCATTTGTTTGTGTCCTCTTTTATTTCATTGAACAGTGGTTTGTAGTTCTCCTTGAAGAGGTCCTTCACATCCCTTGTAAGGTGGATTCCTAGGTATTTTATTCTATTTGAAGCAATTGTGAATGGGAGTTCACTCATGATTTGGTTCTCTGTTTGTCTGTTATTGGTGTGTAAGAATGCTTGTGATTTTTGCACACTGATTTTGTATCCTGAGACTTTGCTGAGGTTGCTTATCAGCTTAAGGAGATTTTGGGCTGAGATGATGGGGTTTTCTAAATATACAATCATGTCATCTGCAAACAGGGACAAATTGTCTTCCTCTTTTCCTAATTGAATACTCTTTATTTCTTTCTCCTGCCTGATTGCCCTGGCCAGAACTTCCAACACTATGTTGAATAGGAGTGGTGAGAGAGGGCATCCCTGTCTTGTGCCAGTTTTCGAAGGGAATGCTTCCAGTTTTTGCCCACTCAGTATGATACTGACTGTGGGTTTGTCATAAATAGCTCTTATTATTTTGAGATATGTTCCATCAATACTGAATTTATTGAGAATTTTTAGCATGAAGGGCTGTTGAATTTTGTCAAAGGCCTTTTCTGCGCCTGTTGAGATAATCATGTGGTTTTTGTCTTTGGTTCTGTTTATATGCTGGATTACGTTTATTGATTTGTGTATGTTGAACCAGCCTTGCATCCCAGGGATGAAGCCCACTTGATCATGGTAGATAAGCTTTTTGATGTGCTGCTGGATTCGGTTTGCCAGCATTTTATTGAGGATTTTTGCATCGATATTCATCAGGGATATTGGTCTAAAATTCTCTTTTTTTGTTGTGTCTCTGCCAGGCTTTGGTATCAGGATGATGTTGGCCTCATAAAATGAATTAGGGAGGATTCCCTCTTTTTCTATTGATTGGAATCATTTCAGAAGGAATGGTACCAGCTCCTCCTTGTACCTCTGGTAGAATTCAACTGTGAATCCATCTGGTCCTGGACTTTTTTTGGTTGGTAGGCTATTAATTATTGCTTCAATTTCAGAGCCTGTTATTGGTCTATTCAGGGATTCAACTTCTTCCTGGTTTAGTCTTGGGAGAGTGCATGTGTCCAGGAATTTATCCATTTCTTCTAGGTTTTCTAGTTTATTTGCATAGAGGTGTTTATAGTATTGTCTGATGGTAGTTTGTATTTCTGTGGGGTCAGTGGTGATATCCCCTTTATCATTTTTTATTGCATCTATTTGATTCTTCTCTCTTTTCTTCATTAGTCTTGCTAGCAATCTATCAATTTTGTTGATCTTCTCAAAAAACCAGCTCCTGGATACATTGATTTTTTGAAGGGTTTTTTGTGTCTCTATCTCCTTCAGTTCTGCTCTGATCTTTGTTATTTCTTGCCTTCTGCTAGCTTTTGAATGTGTTTGCTCTTGCTTCTCTAGTCCTTTTAATTGAGATGTTAGGGTGTCAATTTTAGATCTTTCCTGCTTTCTCTTGTGGGTGTTTAGTGCTATAAATTTCCCTCTACACACTGCTTTAAATGTGCCCCAGAGATTCTGGTATGTTGTATCTTTGTTCTCCTTGGTTTCAAATAACATATTTATTTATGCCTTCATTTTGTTATGTACCCAGTAGTCATTCAGGAGCAGGTTGTTCAGTTTCCATGTAGTTGAGTGGTTTTGAGTGAGTTTCTTAATCCTGAGTTCTAGTTTGATTGCACTGTGGTCTGAAAGACAGTTTGTTATAATTTCAGTTCTTTTACATTTGCTGAGGAGTGCTTTACTTCCAACTATGTGGTCAATTTTGGAATAAATGCAATGTGGTGCTGAGAAGAATGTATATTCTGTTGATTTGGGGTGGAGTGTCTTGTAGATGTCTATTAGATCTGCTTGGTGCAGAGCTGAATTCAATTCCTGGATATCCTTGTTAACTTTCTGTCTCTTTGATCTGTCTAATGTTGACAGTGGGGTGTTAAAGTCTCCCATTATTATTGTGTGGGAGTCTAAGTCTTTTTGTAAGTCTCTAAGGACTTGCTTTATAAATCTGGGTGTTCCTGTATTGGGTGCATATATATTTAGGATAGTTAGCTCTTCTTGTTGAATTGATCCCTTTACCATTATGTAATGTCCTTCTTTGTCTCTTTTGATCTTTGTTGGTTTAAAGTATGTTTTATCAGAGACTAGGATTGCAACCCCTGCCTTTTTTTGATTTCCATTTGCTTGGTAGATCTTCCTCCATCCCTTTATTTTGAGCCTATGTGTGTCTCTGTATGTGAGATGGGTCTCCCGAATACAGCACACTGATGGGTCTTGACTCTTTATCCAATTTGCCAGTCTGTGTCTTTTAATTGGAGTATTTGGCCCATTTACATTTAAGGTTAATATGGTTATGTATGAATTTGATCCTGTCATTATGATGTTAGCTGGTTATTTTGCTTGTTAGTTGATGCAGTTTCTTCTTAGCATCGATGGTCTTTACATTTTGGCATGTTTTTGCAATGGCTGGTACCAGTTGTTCCTTTCCATGTTTAGTGCTTCCTTCAGGAGCTCTTGTAAGGCAGGCCCTTGGTGGTGACAAAATGTCAACATTTTCTTGTCTGTAAAGGATTTTATTTCTCCTTCGCTTATGCAACTTAGTTTGGCTGGATATGAAATTCTGGGTGGAAAATTCTTTTCTTTAAGAATGTTGAATATTGGCCCCCACTCTTTTCTGGCTTGTAGAGTTTCTGCTGAGAGATTCACTGTTAGTCTGATGGGCTTCCCTTTGTGGGTAACCCTACCTTTCTCTCTGGCTGCCCTTAACATTTTTTCATTCATTTCAACTTTGGTGAATCTGACAGTTATGTGTCTTGGAGTTGCTCTTCTTGAGAAGTATCTTTGTGGTGTTCTCTGTATTTCCTGAATTTGAATGTTGGCCTGCCTTGCTAGGTTGGGGAAGTTCTCCTGAATAATATCCTGCAGAGTGTTTTCCAACTTCGTTCCATTCTCCCCATCACTTTCAGGTACACCAATCAGACGTAGATTTGGTCTTTTCACATAGTCCCGTATTTCTTGGAGGCTTTGTTCATTTCTTTTTACTCTTTTTTCTCTAAACTTCTCTTCTCACTTCATTTCATTCATTTGATCTTCGATCACTGATACCCTTTCTTCCAGTTGATCGAGTTGGTTACTGAAGCTTGTGCATTTGTCACGTAGTTCTTGTGCCATGGTTTTCAGCTCTATCAGGTCATTTAAGGACTTCTCTATATTGGTTATTCTAGTTAGCCATTCATCTAATCTTTTTTCAAGGCTTTTAACTTCTTTGCAATGGGTTCAAACTTCCTCCTTTAGCTCGGAGAAGTTTGATCGTCTGAAGCCTTCTTCTCTCAACTCGTCAAAGTCATTCTCCATCCAGCTTTGTTCCATTGCTGGCGAGGAACTGCATTCCTTTGGAGGGGGAGAGGAGCTCTGATTTTTAGAATTTTCAGCTTTTCTGCTCTGTTTTTTCCCCATCTTTGTGGTTTTATCTACCTTTGGTCTTTAATGATGGTGATGTACAGATGGGGTTTTGGTGTGGATATCCTTTCTGTTTGTTCGTTTTCCTTCTAACAGTCAGGACCCTCAGTTGTAGGTCTATTGGAGTTTGCTGGAGGTCCACTCCAGACCCTGTTTGCCTGGGTATCAGCAGCGGAGGCTGTAGAAGAGTGAGTATTGCTGAACAGCAAATGTTACTGCCTGATCATTCCTCTGGAAACTTCATCTCAGAGTGGTACCTGGCCATGCCCCTACTGGGTGGTGCTTCCCAGTTAGGCTACTTGGGGGTCAGGGACCCACTTGAGGAGGCAGTCTGTCCATTCTCAGATCTCATACTCCATGCTGGGAGAACCACTACTCTCTTCAAAGCTGTCAGACAGGGACATTTAAATCTGCAGAGGTTTCTGCTGCCTTTTGTTTGGCTATGCCTTGTCCCCAGAGGTGGAATCTACAAAGGCAGGCAGGCCTCCTTGAGCTGCGGTGGGCTCCACCCAGGTCAAGCTTCCCAGCTGCTTTGTTTACCTACTCTAGCCTCAGCAATGGCGGGCACCTTTCCCCCAGCCTCGCTGCTGCCTTGCAGTTAGATCTCAGACTGCTGTGCTAGCAATGAGGAAGGCCACATGGGCCTGGGACCCTCCAAGCCAGGCACAGGATATAATCTCCTGGTGTGCCATTTGCTAAGACCCTTTGAAAAGCGTAGTATTAGGGTGGGAGTGACCCTATTTTCCAGGTGCTGTATGTCATGGTTTCCCTTTACTAGGAAAGGGAATTCCCTTACCCCGTGCACGTCCCAGGTGAGGTGATGCCTCACCCTGCTTCAGTTCTTGCTTGGTGGGCTAAAACCACTGTCCTGCACCCAGTGTCTGACATGCCCCAGTGAGATGAACCCAGTACCTCAGTTGGAAATGCAGAAATCACCCATCTTCTGTGTCGTTCATGCTGGGAGCTGTAGCCTGGAGCTGTTCCTATTCAGCCATCTTGGAACTACCCCCTCTGTACACATAGTTTCAAGAGATAAAAATTTATGTATACGATAAATGTTGTCTTTTAAATCAAATATGTATCTTACTCTATGTGGTTTCTAATAGAATCTAACTGCAGTGTTCATTTGTTAGTAACATCTATTAGGGAAGGAAAAAACATGTCCTTTTTCCTCATCATATGTCTATCTTTCACATCAGAGAGGAGCTACCCTCTCTGCGAGAGCTTCAAAGAGAGAAGCTACCCTCTCTGTAAGAGCTTCAAAGACCTGCAGAGACATCCGAACATGCTGCCTGCAGAGGGGAGCCACCCTCTCCATGGCCTCCTCTCTGCTGAGAGCTGAATACTCAAGGGATCTGCCTACAGAGAGTAACTACCCACTACGGGTCTACTCTGAGCTGTTCTAACACTAAATAAAGCTCTTCTTCATCGTCTTCACCCTTCACTTGTCTGTGTACCTTATTCTTTCTGGATGCAGAACAAAAACTCAGGCAAAGGTGTCACCAGCCACACAGGTTTCTGGGAAGAAAATGAACACCCCAAAGATCATGTAACACTTCTACTAATTTGGGTTTGACTTGTTCTTGCTTTTCTAGTTTTTTGAGATGCTTTTTTAGGTTATTTATTTGTTATCTTTCCAGTTTTTTTATATAGGGGTTTATTGCTATAAACTTGCCTCTTAATACTATTTTTGCCATGCTCCATAAGTTTTGTTGTATTTCTACTTTTGATTTTTTTGAGGAATTTTTAATTTTATTCTTAATTTATTTTTTCATCCACTGGTCATTCAACAGCATGTTGTTTGATTTCCATATATTTTGTATAGTTTTGAATGTTCCTGTTGTTATTGATGTCTAGTTTTATTTTCTTGTGGTCATATAAGATTCCTGATATGATTTTGATTTTTTTTAATTTTTTGAGACTTCTATATTTTAGCATTTGGTCAATCCTGGAGAATGTTTCATGTGCAAATACAACAAAAGTGTATTTCATAGCTGCTGGGTGAAATGTTTTGCAAATGTCTGTTAAGTTCATTTAATCTATAGTACAGTTTAAACTTGATGCTTCGTGTGTTAATCTTCTATCTTGATTATCTTTCCAATACTGAGAGTAGGGTGTTAAAGTCCTCACGTATTATTGTG
Source organism: Trachypithecus francoisi (assembly GCF_009764315.1). Classification (NCBI taxonomy): domain Eukaryota; kingdom Metazoa; phylum Chordata; class Mammalia; order Primates; family Cercopithecidae; genus Trachypithecus; species Trachypithecus francoisi. The sequence goes on from NW_022681467.1 coordinate 40,893,342, forward strand.
TTAGGGTCTATTCTCCCTTCAGATCTAATAATATTCACGTTATATATCTGGATGCTCCAGTGTTGGGTGCATACATATGTATAGTTGTTATGTTCTCTTGCTGAATTAGTCCCTTTATTATTATATAATGTTCTTATCTGTCCCTGTTTCCAGATTTTGACTTGAAGTCTGTTTTGTCTGATATTAGTATAGCTATTTCTGCTTGCTTTTGGTTTCTGTTTGCATGGAATATCTTTTCCATACCTTCACTTCAACCCCCTATGTGTCCTTACAGGTGATGTGAGTTTCTTGTGGGCAGGACACAGTTGAGTTTAGGCTTTTTACCCATTCAGCCTGTCTACATAGTTTAAATGGTGAATTTAATCCATTTATATTCAGGGCTATTGTTGAAAGGTGAGAGCTTAATTCTGTTATTTTATTGATTGTTTTCTGATTGTTTTATATATCTTTTGCTCCTTACTTCTTCTCTTATTGTATGTTTTGGGCTGGGTTGTTTTCTGTGGTGACAATTCTTGATTCTTTTCTCTTCCTCCTTTGTGTATCAGCTCTGCCAGTGAGTTTTAGAGTTTCTTAAACTTTCATGATGGTGGCATGTGTCTTTTCACTTCCAGACATGATTCTTTTGAAAATATTTTGTAAGGCCCGTCTAATGGTGATGAATCCCCTTAGTTATTGCTTATCTATGAAGGATTTTGTTTTTCTTTCATTTCTGAAAGATAATTTTGCTGAGTATTCTTTTCCACTAGTTTCTTTTTACTTTTAGTAATTTGAATATATTATTCCGTTCTCTTCTGGACTATAAGGCTTCTGCTAAGAAATCCCCTGTTAGTCTGATGGGGATTTCATTATATGTGACATGATGCTTTTCTCTTGTTTTAAGAATTCTTTCTTTGCCTTTGACTTTTGACAGTTTGACAATAGTGTGCCTCAGAAAGGACCTGTTTGGGTTGAACCTAAATGGGGTGTTTTGAGCTTTTTGGACCTGTATGTCCATCTTGCTGCCAATACTTGGCAAGTTTTCAGCTATTTTTAATATGTTATTTATACATTTTCTGTTCTCTTTTCTTCTGGAATGCCCATAATGTGAATATTTGTTCACTTGATTTTGAACAAATGGTGTCCCCAGAATCCTGTAGGCTTTCTTCATTTTTATTCTTTTTTGTCTTTTTGTCTGTTGATATTATTTCAAGTATCCGGTCCTCTAGTGTAGAAATTATTTCTACTCTGTTGTTAAAGCTCACAGTTATATTTTTTTATTTTATTCATTGAATTCTTCAACTCTAGAATTTTTGTTTGGCACACACCTTCGTGACCAGCCTGGGAGTGTTCCTGCCAGGGGTAGCCCATGAGGCTGTTTCTCAGGTTCAGGATGTGGCCGCACAGCTGCTTGGCTGATCTGGGTGTATGTCAGCCAGGGGCAACCTGAAAGACTGCTTCTCTGTCCTGGAATGCAAGCACAAGGCTGCCCAGCTAGACTCGGGAGTCTGTCTGCTGGAGGTGGCCCCACAGGGCTGCTTCTTAGGTCTAGGATGCAGGGCACACAGCTGCTTGACCCTCCCGGGGGCATGTCTGCCAGGGATTGACCACAGGGCTGCTTCTCAAGCCTGGATTACAGGTGCAAGGCTGCTTGGCTGGACTGAGTGCATGTCTGCTGGGGTTTTCTGTTTCTCAGCCCCAGATGTGAATTAATGGCTGCTCAGCTGCCTGGAGGCTTTCCCACAAGGGAGAACAACTGTGTTGTTGTTTCTCAGTCCCAGGGCATGGCTGCACAGCTACTTAGGCAGCCTAGGCCATGTCTGCCAGGGGTAACCCACAGGGTTGTATCTCAGGCCCTGACTGTGGGTGCAGGGCCATTGGGTAGGCCAGAGGCTTGTCTGAGTGGGTGGGGCACCATGGAAATATTTCTAATCCTTAGACGTGGTTGTGTACCTGCTTCTCAGGTCTTGGAATATGTCAATTTCTCAGAAGCCTGAGCACCACTTTCACTCAGAGGAGGGTGTGCAGCAATTTGACTGGTTCAAGGGCAGTTTTACCATGTGCAGGACTGTCACACCCTTCCTCCAGATGGAAGTCAGGGCAGCAGGGGTTGTTTGTTCTGCAGAACCGGAGTCACAGCCTATCCTGTATCCACACTTGATGCTGCTGGGATTATGGCATTCAGCCACTGGTGTGGGCCTGGTGGAATGAAGACCTAGCCCTGTTGAGGGAGAAGTGCAGTGGCTACTGGCCTCCACAGGTGGCTCTGGTCTCAAGATGGCACCCTGCTGCAGCATCTTGGAGGACAGTGGGTAGGTGGACTGTGGGGACTGCACCCCTTGTGCTTTCAGTTCAGAGCAATGCACCTGCATGAATTCCTAGCAGCGTTTCAAATGGCTCAGGACTTGTGTGTGAGGACTGCAGGATTCTCCGTAGTAAGGATTTTACGTGTTTGTGGTGGCAGTGGAGACTAGTGCAGTTCTTTTGCTTACCTTTTCCCCACAATAGGATGTCCTCCTGACTCCAGACAGATCGGATCCAGATGTGGAAGACAGGGCAGCAGAGGCTGGATGCTTCCATTCTGCCCTCCTAGATTTCCAATCTCCACAGGTACATCTCCACTCCCCTGCTATACTCAAACACTCTTCCTTGGACTCTCTAGTTGAGTTTGATCCATTTATTCATTGCTTTGGTCTTTTCTTGTGGGGAGAATGCGTGCCTGTCTTCTCTAGTCAGCCATCTTGGTGACATCACTGAGCTAAATTTCTTTATACTGTATATCCCATCCTGAATTATTGGAGTCATTTTTATTTTTAATAATTGTTATTCTTAATCTTCATGCTAAAGATGTGATTTGCATACCACCATTATAGTATTAGAGCATTCTGAATTTGTGTAATTACTCCTACTAATGAGTTCTATACTTTTAATTTTTTTGTTGTTACACGAGTGCTCTTTCTTTCATCTTAGAACTTTCTTTAGCTTTTCTTGTAAGAAAGGGGTCCCCATCCACCCCCTCACCGAGCCCATATAGCAGGAGGTGAGCAGAGGGTGAGTGAGCATTACCACCTGAGCTCTGCCTCCTGTCAGATCAGGGGTGGCATTAGATTCTCATAGGAGCAGGAACCCTATTGTGAACTGTGCAGGCAAGGGATCTAGGTTGCATGCTCCTTATGAGACTCTAATGCCCCTCATGGCCCCCACTGCCCTGCCCCACCATCCTCTCCCTCCCCCGCCATCCATGGAAAAATTGTCTTCCACGAAATCAGTTCCTGGTGCCAAAAAGGTTTAGGATCACTGTTGTAAGATCCTGGAAAAAATGCATCAACATGTGTCCAAGAGACATGTACAGAAATGTTCATAGCAGCTTTATGCAAATGAGCCAAAATCTGGAAACAACCCAATTGTCCATCAGTACTAAAATGACATGAAAGGTATGGTATATTTATACAACTAAGTACAATTGATGTAAATGAATAATATACGATTACATATAATAACTTGGATGAACTTAAAACTATATTAATGAGTAAAAGCATACAAACTGTTTTATAGCATTTATATAAAGTTTAAAAGCAGTTGAAAGTATAGGATTTAAGGAAATGAACATTTGCATTTCCGTTTTCATGAGATTTCATGTATTTGATACTTATGTAATCAAACTATAACTGAATGCAAGGAAGTGATTACTACAAAAATCAGCTTACTGGTTTCCTTTGGTTGAGGAAGGGGATTATGGCTGGGAAAGGACACACAGGGACTTCTAAGTCACCAGAAACATTTTTTATCTTGATCTGAGCAGTGGTTACATGGGGTTTGCTTTGTAACAGTTCATTAAATTGCATATTTATGTTTTAGGGACATTTTCCCCTGTGTCATATTTATAATAGATTAAAATGTGCATACATGAACATACAGAAAATTATATATCAATGTCTGCACATTAGATAAATAAATATCAGAAGTACAAAATTATATAAGACAGTGAAAAAAACTGACCAAAAAATCTTGAAATCTCAAAAGTAGGCATACACCCACACACAAAGAAAATGCAAACATTTTCTCAAATGGCTGAAGGCTTGCTATCCTGTGAGATAATTCAAGCGTCATAAGTACAGCTTATAGCTGGCTTCTTTATTAGGCCAACTAACATTAGGAGAATTCACTATCTGGGGGCACTGCAAGATCTGATGCAAATTCCAAAATATGCATGCTAATGCTTTCTCCTTTAAGGGCCTCGGCTTCTCTATTTATACATTGTGAAGGCTGGGTTGCATGATCTCTGGAATACAAATGGAACAAAACGTAGAAGTAGAGAATGTCTGAGTTGCAGGTGGCAGAGAGAAAGATAAGGAGAAATTACAAGTGATGATGGTTTGCACCCCTAATGCAAAGATGGAAAGACTGAGGCTCAGAACAGTGAAGAGTCTTGCCCACATGTTCACTGAACATCAAGAGTAGGAGCAGAACCAGAGCTGCCCATCCAAAGTGCTTGCTATAGTTTGAATGTGTCATTCAAAAAGCATGTGTTAGAAACTTAATCATCATTGTTACAGTATTAAAAGATGAGACCTGGCCGGGCACCGTGGCTCACACCTGTAATCCCAGCACTTTGGGAGGCCGAGGTAGATGGATCACCTGAGGTCGGGAGTTCGAGACCAACCTGAACAACATGGAGAAATCCTGTCTCTACTAAAAATACAAAATTAGCTGGGCATTGTGGTGCACGCCTGTAGTCCCAGCTACTTGGGAGGCTGAGGCAGGAGAATCGCTTGAACCCAGGAGGCAGAGGTTGCAGTGAGCCAGTATTGTGCCATTGCACTCCAGCCTGGGAAACAAAAGAGAAACTCCATCAAAAAAAAAAAAAAAAAAAAAAAAAGACCTTTAAGACATGAGGGCTCTGTCCTCATGCGTAGATTAATGCTGTTATCACGGGAGTGGTTTCCTTATAAAAGAATGAGTTTGGCCCCCTCCTGTCCCTCTTCCTATCTCTCTCTCCCACTTTGCCATTCCACCATGGATGATACAGCAAGAAGGTCCTCACCAGATGTCAGTCTCTCAATCTTGTGAATAGTGTTGCAATAACCATGGGAGAACACATGTCTCTTCAACATATTGACTTTATTTCCTTGGGATATATACACAGTAATGGGACTGCTGAATCATATGGTAGTTCTATTTTTAATTCTTTGAAAAATTCTCATGTTGTTTTCCATAATGCTGTACTAATTTACATTCCCACCAACATTGTGTAGGGGTCCCCTTTTCTCCACATCCTAGCCAACACTTTTATCTTTTGTCTTTTTGATAGTAGCCATTTTAATAATGTCAGGTGGGGAGGAAATACAGCTGTCCCAGGTACCCTGATACCTTCCCCAGGACACTCAATCAGGTGAGAGACAGTGCTCCTATGCTGTAAGTACCTTGTCACAAAGTAAAGAAGACTTTAGGTCTGAGGTCCTCCAATCCACCTCATACAAACAAGAAATGCTTTATTCCAGTGACATTTTGGCCCTACCCTCAGTGCAGAACTGGAAGGAGCCAGTCAGAAGCATATGGAGCACTCCTTGACCTAAGTCAAGTGGGCGTCAAGAGCCACTTCCACCCTGAAGCCCAAAACTGCTCCTACAGGTCTGGATCTCCTCACCTGCATTCTTTATGCCTCACCTAGCATAAAAGGTGACAAATGTTAGACAGTATTGCTGCTTCCTGAGACACTACCTATCACTGTGTGATTCTTTAGTCTATGTGCATATGTAACTTCTTACAAATAAAGAAAAATATTTTTACAAAAAGCCTGTTATCTCATATAGCTGACCAGGAAGATATGCAATCACCCAGGTAAAGCTCTGAGAAAGATGTGTTAATAACATTATTCTTCTTACAATGAAGTTCCTATGAGCATACCACTTGAAAGGTGTCATCTTCTAACCACAGCCTCAGATTTTCGTGTCTTGCTCCAGCCAGGTCCTGACCTTCCTGGTTCAGTTACTAACTGAGCCTGCAGTTCATCATCTTCAATTGATGCCCTAATTGCCCTTGGCTGGAGTTCTCCCGAGTTGTCATCTTCAGAAATTCCTCTTTGCAGTCATGACCCATTAAAAAATGCCTTTGTGTTTGTCCTTGGACAAGCCACTGCCCCTCTCTGGGCCTCAGTTTCCCTATGTGCAAAGATGAGGGTGAACCTGCTAAAAGGAATTATATATCTTGACCCTGTCAGCATAACTATTGAGTCAGCCTCCTCACAGGTCACAAGCCACAAATACATCCTCAGTATCCCCATCCCCTCAGGGCAGCTGGCCCCTCTGGTCCCATGATCCCTTCTCGTCAAGCTCTCAGACCTCTCAGACTAAGTTCTATTTTTTTTTTTTTTTTTTTGAGACAAGGTCTTACTCTGTCTCCCAGGCTGGAGTGCAGTGGCATGAACATGGTTTACTGCAGCCTCGACCTCCTAGGCTCAAGCATTCTTCCCCACTCAGCCTCCCAAGAAGCTGGGACTACAGACACATGCCACCACACCCAGCTAATTTTTGTATTTTTGGTAGAGACAGGGTTTCATTATGTTGCCCAGGCTAGTTATGAATTCCTGGGCTCAAGCAATCCACTTACCTCAGCCTCCCTTAACCATGAACTGGGATTATAGATATGGATCACCTCACCAGACTAAGCTCTTAAGCCTGGGTGGGGTGCAGCTCCTGAAGTAAGGCTGCCCAAACCTTCATGTGGCCGCTGTGTGGCTGTGAGACTCTGACATTCTAGGTCACACATCTGATTGGTGCCCTCCCTAGTGTAGGCACCACACAACTTTTATTCCGCCTCTCTCTGTCTCTGATTTGGTTGGGAGCCCCTCATCTGCTCCCCACCTCCCCCTGCACTTGCCACTTTCTTAATGGTGATCACCGAGGATCATCAGTGCCGGTTTACTGGGAGACATCTCTTTGAGAATATAAGATCCTGAAGGGGAAGGACTGTGTCTGTCTTGTTAATTGTAAAATTTATCCAATTTACACAGTCCTATGAATTTGAACAAACACATGCAGCCATAACCACCACACAATCAAGATAGTTCCATCACCTCCAACATTCTCTTGCACCCTTTGTAGCTAATACCTTCCTCCACTTGTATCCCTTGGCAACCACTGATGTGCTTTCTGTCCCTGTAGTTTTGCCTTTTGGGGGATGTCATATAAATGGAATCAAATGATATTTAGTCTTTTGAGTCCATCTTCTTTCACTCAGCATGTCGTATTTAAGATTCACCTATGTTGTCTGTGGTTTTTTCCTTTTTTTTAAAATTTTTTAGTAGAGATGGGGTTTCTCCCTGTTGGTCATGCTGGTCTCGAACTCCTGACCTCGGGTGATCCACCGGCCTTGGCCTCCGAAAGTGCTGGGATTACAGGCGTGAGCCACCATGCCTGGCCAGTTTGTTCCTTTTCAATACTAAATGTACTCCATTGTATGGAAATGCCACAGTTTGTTTACACATCCCCAAGTGGAAAGATGTTTGGGGTGCTTCCAGTTTTTGGTAATTGTGAATAAAACTGCTATAAGTATGTAGGCAGGGGTTTTTGGGTGGATATGGTTTATATTTCTCTTGGATAAGTTCTTAAGAGTGGAATTGCTAGGTAGCATGGTAAGTATACAACTATAAGAAACTACCAAATTATTTTTAGAGTGGCTATACCATTTCTCATTCTCACCAGCAATGTATGAGAGTTCTTATTGCTCTACGTTATTGATAGGAATTGGTATTAATGGGGGATTGTTTGTGGTTTTAGCTTTTGGTCATCTAATAAATATATAGTTGTATCTCATTGAAGTTTTTATTTGTGTTTCCCTAAAAATTAATGATGGCTTGTTTGCCATCCCCAGTTTCTGCCTCTGACCCTAGCCATGCATGAGCCAGCAACTGGCCTCTTCTGCCACACACATGCCTATAGCCAGCCTCTGCAGCAAAGTGTATGCACACTACTGGCTCTGGTCTTCATCACTGCTGGCCCAGCCCCTCACCACTGGATGCAGAGGCACAACTGAGGACCCAACAGCTGTCTCAGCCTCTGTAGGCATTCTTTGTTACCAAGGACCATGCAGATACCAACATTGCAGACCCCAGCTGCTTAAACCAAAGAGACTCGGCACCCTCTGGACTTGGAACCACCACACCCAGTACACTTGCTGCCCTACTCACTAGACCTGGTGCCACAGCACACTCCAATATGCCTCTTTTCCTTCCCATCTCCCTGCAGGTGAAAGTCTTTCTTTACATAAGCCAGTCCAAAAAGTCTGGAAGAGGTGACTCCTCCTTCAAATGTATGGACATATTTGCAAGAATATAAAAATCATGAAAGAATTGGGAAAACTTGACACCATCAAAAGAACACAAACTTCCAGTAACTGACACAAAGAATTGGAGATACACAAATTGCCTGGCAAAGAATTCAAAATAATTGTTCTAAAGAAGTGCAGCAAATTACAAGAGAACATGGATAAACATTTTAATGAAATCATGAAAACAAGAACAAAACTAGAAGTTAAACAGAGAGATTTAAAACATTTTTTAAAACCAAACAAAATTTGAGCTGAAGACTACAATGAATGATATAAAAATGCAATAGAGAGTTTCAATAGCAGAGTAGATAATGCTGAAGAAAGAATAAGCAAAGTCAAAGACAGATCATTTGAAATCATCCAGTCAGAGGAGAAAAAATTTTAAAAGAATGGAAAAGAGCCGGGGGCGGTGGCTCAAGCCTGTAATCCCAGCACTTTGGGAGGCCGAGACGGGCGGATCACGAGGTCAGGAGATCGAGACCATCCTGGCTAACACGGTGAAACCCCGTCTCTACTAAAAAATACAAAAAACTAGCCGGGTGAGGTGGCGGCACCTGTAATCCCAGCTACCCGGGAGGCTGAGGCAGGAGAATGGCGTGAACCTGGGAGGCGGAGCTTGCAGTGAGCTGAGATCCGGCCACAGCACTCCAGCCTGGGTGACAGAGCGAGACTCCGTCTCAAAAAAAAAAAAAAAAAAAAAAGAATGGAAAAGAATAAAGCCTACTGAATCTATGGGACAATGTGAAGAGAGCCAATTTTCAATATTACAAAAAGAGAAAGAGAGAAGGGGAGAGAAAGTTTAAAGATATTATCACTAAAAATTTTCCAAACCTGGGCAGGTAGACATATCCTGGTACAGGAAGCTCAGAGGTCTCCAAATTCAACCCAAAGAAGAGTTCACCAAGACACATTATATTCGAATTATCAAAAATTAAAGACAGCCAGATGCGATGACTCACACCTGTAAACCCAGCACTTTTTACAAAAATATTTGTAAACTGTATGCCCAATAAGGCTGAGACAGGTGGATCACCTGAAGTCAGGAGTTTGAGACCAGCCTGGCCAACATAGTGAAACCCCGTCTCTACTAAAAACACAAAAAATTAGCCAGGCATGGTGGTGGGTGCCTGGAATCCCAACTACTTGGGAGGCTGAGGCAGGAGAATCACTTGAACCTGGAAGGCAGAGGTTGCAGTGAGCGGAGATTGTTCCATTGCACTTCAGCCTGGGCAACAAGAGTGAAACTCTGTCTCAAAAACAAAAAAATTAAAGACAAAGAATTCTGAAAGCAACAAAAGAAACGGCACATGTAATGTACCAAGGAGCACAAATACAACTCAGTATGGCATTCTTGGGCAAAAAGAATAAAACTGGAGACATCATACTACCTTGTTTCAACCTATATTACAAAGCTATAGTAATCAAAAAGGTGTGGTACTGGCATAAAAACAAACACATCAATCAATGTAATGGAATAGAGAACCCAGAAATGAATCCACACATGTATTGTCAAAATTAATTTTTGACAAAGGTGCCAAGAACAGACAATGGGAAAAGGACAGTCTCTTCAATAAATGGTGTTGGAGAAACTGGATATCCATATGCAGAATGAAATTGGTCCCTTATCTCAAAATCAAATTCAAATTATATGTAAAATCAACTCAAAATGGATTAAAGACTTAAATGTAGGACCTAAAACTGTAAAACTACTGGAAGAAATAATAGAGGAATAACTCCATGACACTGGTCTGGTTGATGATTTTTTGCATTTGACCCCAAAAGCACAGGCAACAAAAGCAAAAATAGACAAACGGGATTGTGACAAATTAAAAACTTCTGTGTAGCAAATAAAACAATTAGTAGAGTAAAAAGACAACCCACAGATTGGGAGAAAATATTCATAAACTGTATATCCAATAAGGCATTAATATTCAAAATATATATAAGAAACTCAAGCAACTCCATCTCAGGAAAATGTGATTTTTTAAATGAGCAAAGGACCTAAATAGACATTTCTCAAAGGAAGTATACAAGTGGAAGACATACAAATGGCCAACAGGTATGCTTTTTAAAAAGTTCAGCATCACTAATTCTTAGGGAAATGCAAATTAAAACTACAATGAGAAAAACACTATGAGATACCACCTCATGCCTCTTGTAACAGCTACCATCAAAAAGACAAATGATAAGTGTTGGAGAAGATACAGAGAAAGGGGAACCCTTGCACACTTTGCACACTGTTGGTGGAAATGTAAATTAGTACAGCCATTATGGAAAACTGTATAAAGTTTCCTCAAAAAATTAAAAATAGAACTACCGTATGATGCAGCAATTCCACTTCTGGATATGTATCCAAACAGAATGAAATCAGCATGGTGAAGAGATAGCTGCACTTTCATGTTCATTACATCATTATTCACAATTACCAAGATGTGAAATCAACCCAGGTGTCCATCAACGGATTAATGCATAAAGAAAATGTGGTATATATATCCAATGGAATACTATTCAGCCTTTAAAAAGAAGGAAATCCTGTCTCTTGTGACAACATGAACATCCTAGAGGACGTGATGCTAAATGAAACATCAGGCACAGAAAGACAAGTAGTGGGTGATCTCACTTGCATGAAAAACAGCTGAACCCATAGAAGTAGAGTAGAGTGGTAGTTGCCAGAGGCTGGGATTGGGGAGAGAAGATGTTGGTCAAAATTTCAAGTTTTAAGCAGACAAAAGGAATAAGTTTTTGAGATCTATTGCACAGCATGGTGAATATAGTTTACAACAATGTGTTGTCTACTTAAAAACTGCAAAAAGAGTAAATTTCTAATGATTTTAGCATAAAAAAGTACATAAGGTAATGGATATGTTAATTAGCTTTATTTAATCATTCTATATTGTATGCATATTTCAAGACATTGTACCCCATAAGCATATACAATTATAATTTGTCAATTAAAAACTTAAAAACTAATTTAAAATGTAGTGGCTGAAAAGAATAAACAGAAATCAAATAACCATGTTAGAGATTATTGTTAAACTCCATAAAAGTTATTAGTTTGAACTTTAAAAGAAAAAAAGCCAATTGCTGTCATTACTAGTATGAGCTTTGCTCTACCCAGCTGTAAAAATTCCTCTCTTTCTTATAATAAATGTCCACAAATATACAAGTCTCCTTGTAGATAGTATTTTTTTCATATAGTGTCACTCTCATGATGTCCTTGTAGGTATTCCATTCCACTGGACTATTTGTTTATTCCGGTACCAACATCATACTACACTAATTATTATATCATCAGCATGTTTTGATACCTAATCTAGGTACCCTCCATTCTTGTACTTTTAAAAAACTTTAGGGGCTCTACTGCAACCTTTATAATAATACATTAACTGTAGGATCCCTTCGTCAAGTTCTTCTCAAAAATTATGTTAGGTTTTTTATTGTAATCACATTGGATTTAGAAATAATTTTAAAGAAATCATTATCTTTACCTTATTAAGTCTTCCCAAACACAAGCATTATTTTTTTATCTACTGAGTTCATATTTTAGACCTTTATTTCTAAAATTTGTTTTTAATCCATGAAGGTCTGGCACAATTTGAGGGCTTATTCCTAGGTATTTTGTAGCATTTGTTTCTTTGACTACTTCTGTCTACTTTCTTTGACTATTTATGTCTACTTCTATTATTTCTGATTGGTTATAAACAATGTGTAGAAATGCTATAGAATTTTGTGTAGGCCTTATACCCAGCAATGTTGGTAAATCTTATTTTATCAATCTTATTGAATGTCTCAAATTGTTATACAGGAAATGATACTGTCTGCAAATAATGACCATTTTGTATCTTTCTTCCCAATCTTTTCCTTTATCTCATTTAGCTGCACAGTTTTAAATATTTCATACATTGTTGAAAATACTGATGATCCTTATTGTCTTACTTCAGTGACAATGCCTCTGAAAAATTAACTTAATGTAGATTTTGCTACAGAATTGCAGGTATGTTACCTTTTCTGGATTTATTTCTATTTTTAATTTTAATTTAAACAATTCACATTCACACTGAACTCTATGAAAGCTTTTAAAACCCTGATGAATTCTAATTTTTAACATTTTACTTGGGATCTTCATACTTATGTTTGTAGAAGATGACATTGGCTCATAATTTTCTTTTACTGTCCATATTTGGTTGTAGTATCAAATTTTTGCTAAATTCATTGTATTGCTTATCAATTGCTGTATAACAACTTTCCCCAAAACTTAGCATCTTAAAACCATTAACATCAACTCACAATTTGAGAGTCAGGAATCCTCTTAGATTAGCTTAGGTAGGTAGTTGTGGTTCAGGGCCCTTGTGAGATTACAGTCAAGCTATCTGCTGGGACTGCAGTCTTTTCAAGACTAGAGCGGGCCAGGTGCAGTAGCTCATGCCTGTAATCCCAACACTTTGGGAGGCCAAGGCAGGAGGATTGCTTGAGCCCAGGAGTTCTAGACCAACTTGGCCAACATGGCAAGACCCTGTCTCTAAACAAGTTTTTAAAAAATTAGCTGGATGTGGTGACGTGCACTTGTAGTCCTAGCTATTCAGGAAATCAAGGCAGAATGATCACTTGAGCCCAGGAATTCAAGGCTGCAGTGAGCCGTGATCATGCCACTGCACTCCAGCCTGGGCGACAGAGTGAGATTCTATCAGAAAAAAAAAAAGACTAGAACAAGACTGAAAAACCAACTCCACACTCACTCATGTGTTTATGGATGGGCCTCCGTTCCTCATGGGCTCTTGGTCAGAGGTGTTGGATCCTCACCCTGTGGGCCACTGCACAGATGGCCTGAGTTTCCTCATGACCTGGCAAAAGAATGCTCCCAGAGTAAGTGATTGAGGAGAGAAAGAATGCCTCCACAATGGAAGCTGCAAACATTTATCATCTAATTTCGTGAGGACATAACTATCTCTCACTTTCGTAATGTTTTATTGGTCACACAAACCAACTGTGGAAAAATGCAGGAGAGGGCTACACAAAGGTGTGAATACCAACAGGCGAGATCACTGGGGGCCAACGTGAAGGGTGACTGCCACACTCATCAAATAAAATGGTTCTCCCTCTTTTTCCTCTTCATTGAATTGTTAATTTAATGTATTCCCTTGCTGCTCTTAGAGCATTGTTTGAAAGTAGTAAGGAAGAATTTTTAGTTTACTGACTTTTTCTAGGAAAGGATTGAATTACAATATTTTTAAAAATCTTGGCCGGGCGCGGTGGCTCAAGCCTGTAATCCCAGCACTTTGGGAGGCCGAGACGGGCGGATCACGAGGTCAGGAGATCGAGACCATCCTGGCTAACACGGTGAAACCCCGTCTCTACTAAAAATACAAAAACTAGCCGGGCGAGGTGGCGGGCGCCTGTAGTCCCAGCTACTCAGGAGGCTGAGGCAGGAGAATGGCGTAAACCTGGGAGACGGAGCTTGCAGTGAGCTGAGATCCGGCCACTGCACTCCAGTCCGGGCGACAGAGCGAGACTCCGCCTCAAAAAAAAAAAAAAAAAAAAAAAAAAATCTTATCTAATCAAGTTGTCTCTTTCCTCTGGAGTCCACAGAGCAGAGCAATGTGGAGCAAGGCCCTTTGCCTGCTCCTTAGCTCTTAGCAGTCCCAGTTTCTGTTACTCCTGCTCGGTGGAGTCAAGGACACCACCACTCTTGCATGGTGTGGCCAATAGTGTGCCATAAATGTTACCCATTATAATAACGTTCTCATCATAAAATAGAAGAAATAGTGTCTTGGGGGAGAGAGGAAATGAAAGAGACTCAAAATCACTCCAGTAGGCCACAGGTAGCCCCTATTTTTTGAGAACTTGCTGTGGTCTAGTAACATTGCTATTTGTTACACATACAATGCCTCCTCCAATGTTCCAAATGCTGTGAGAAGTTGACTTTTATTGCCGCTTCACAGACAAAAGAATTGAAATTTAGGAGATAAAAATCACTTGTCCAAAATCACAGAGCCAGCACTTTTAGACTCATGATATAAATTCAAGTCCCCCCAGTCCTTAAGCCTCTTTCTCCCACTACATATCCATAGGAGGAAGGCCTCATAGCTAGATCTTCCCTCATAGCCTCCCACCCCACTCATACCCCCAATGAATCACAGAAGCAGGATGTACAAAGAGAAATAGGCTCGTTTATTTATTCATTGATCAACTGGCACTTCCTGAAATCCTGCTGTGTGCCAAGCCTTTCCCCAAAGGAGGATATCAGTGGTGGAGCCAAGTCTCGGGGTGGAAAGGACCTGGACCATACAGAGCAGGACTCCAGAGCCTCCTCCAAATGGCAGGAATCAAGCTGTGAGAGAAAATCAGATAAGAGCTTCAGCATAGAAACCACCCAAATCATATCCACATCCTTCCTCCTGCCCAAGGATCCTCCTGAGATAAAGAAAATAGCAAGATAGTGCTGTAGTTGAGAGAGACTTAGTGTCAGGAGACAAGTCTCATTTTCACCGTAAAACTCTAAATTGAAAGCATTGAACTAGATAATCCTCAAACTCTTTTGGGATTTAACCTCAGAAAACATGACAGAAACAACCTGAATATTAAATTCTTAGTGCACATAGTGCTTTGCAGAGCACTTTCAATCTCATTATGTCCTTTTTACCGATAAAGAAACTGAGACTCAGAAAGTCACTTGCCCAGGACCCCCACCCAGAGACACTAGAATAGAATCAAAGCCACAGGTGATCCTATGGAAATCCTGGCCCTGAGACCTAGAGAACAGTTCTCTTGAAGGACAAGGGAGTCAGACAGAGGCTCTGCTTGGAATAGGGGTCAGGAGTCCCCCTGCCCGTATGCCTGGGCCTCCAGAGGGTTGAGGCTGAGAGGGCTGGAGGGAGCTCAGTGTGCCCTCGGCCCCTGCTTACCTTTCACAGGGGAAACACAGGATTTCCCACACATGCCCACGCAGCACTTCAAGTCACGCTCGCACTGGCCATCCATCTCACAGTAATTGGGGGGTTTAAGCATCAAACATTGGCCATAAGCCGGTGGACAACGCCCAGGCTTCCTCTTTGCTGGGTGAGAGTGAGGCTACCAGTCAGAGGCCTTGTACTTTACACAACCTCTCCTATCTCCACTTTTTTAGAGTGAGCCCCTGCTCCAACCTGAGCAGGTCGGATCATTCCCTCCCCATCTCTATCACCACCACTTTCTCCGTAAGGCACCCCCCAAACTTAGCACCTCGCTGTCCTAGAACATCAGGCCCCCATTGATGCAGGGGGCCAGTCGTCCAGTGCTGACTAGGTGGGAGGCTTCCAACTACCTGGCTATCTAAATGCCCACTGCTTCACCACCTGCTGGCTACCTTCCTGCTTAGGGCAGTGTGACTCATTGACTGATTGACAAGGAGGCCTGGCAGGACCCATCATCCAGTGCCATCTCCCTAATGCTGTGTCCTCAGGCTCACTCCTCTCTACCCAGTTCCCCGATCTGCTTACTTGGGCTTGGGGTGTCAACAGGATCCAGGCATTTGATGCCACAAATGTCAGGACAACATCTCTTCTTCCCTAGACACTGCCAGTCACTCTGGCACTCAGGTTTCTCGTATCTAAGGCACTGGGCAGATTTCTTAGGAGGACAGACTCCGGCTTTGAAGGCTTTTGAAGAGAAAGTCAAGAGGTCAGGAGTAGGCTGGGCACTGAGAAGTCATCATGCCTGCTGAACAAAGCACCACTTTTGAGGGGGAGAGACCCTTACCTCAGGAGCTATCCGCAAAGCCCAAAGGGTCATGCCTGCCTGATCTCTGGGTGGATTGATGGGCTTGATTAAACTGGACAAATGGACAGGGGATGTTTCAGACCCAAGAAAAGGGCAGCAGGCTTCTAGTCAAGAGCTCCCACCCCAGAGCAAAACAGGGCTACACAAAGGCAGAGAGGAAGGCTGGGAGTGATGGAGATGGAGACAGATAAACAAAGATAAATAGAACCAGTGTGAGAGAAGTTGAGAGCTAAAGCCCAAGACAGAAACACAGAGACAAACTAGCAGAAGCGAAGACACAAAGAATAAGCAGAGTCAGACACTAATGATTTGAGAGTCGCAGACAGGTGAAGAAGGCAGAGGATAAGAGAGAGAGAGAGAGAGACAGAGAGAGAGAGAGAGAGAGTGGGATCTGGGCCGACAGCATGGCTGCATAGAAAAAGCATTTCCAGCCGGGCGCGGTGGCTCAAGCCTGTAATCCCAGCACTTTGGGAGGCCGAGACGGGCGGATCACGAGGTCAGGAGATCGAGACCATCCTGGCTAACACGGTGAAACCCCGTCTCTACTAAAAAATACAAAAAACTAGCCGGGCGAGGTGGCGGGCGCCTGTAGTCCCAGCTACTCGGAGGCTGAGGCAGGAGAATGGCGTGAACCCGGGAGGCGGAGCTTGCAGTGAGCTGAGATCTGTCCACTGCACTCCAGCCCGGGCGACAGAGCGAGACTCCGTCTCAAAAAAAAAAAAAAAGAAAAAGAAAAAGCATTTCCAGAAGCTCAGAAACCCTCACAGAAACCTTGGCGCTCAGCCAGACATGTATTCCACTCTCAGGGAGGTCTCCTGAAACTAAGCTGACAGATCAGAGCCTACAGAAGGGGACACACCCACATCACCAGGAGACCCCACCTCTGACCCTGCAGCCCAGATTAGACCAAAGTGACTCCCAACTCACACTTTCCAGAGCCTTCCACAGCCCAAGGTGCCAGGGTTCCCAGGGCAAGAAGCATCATGAAGGGGAAGAGTCCACTGGACTTCATGGTAAAGGCAGGAGTGACTCTAATGGCCAATGCCAAACCTCGCTATTTATTCTTTCACCAGTGGGTGTGGCCCCACCAGAATTCTTTTGGCCTCTCCCAGCTACTATTGCATAAGCAGGAAGCTTAGCCAGAGACCAGAAATCCTGACACCAAGGAGACGGTTTATCTTTCCTATGCCAAGTAAGGCTTTGAGGCCAACACAGTAATTACCAGAAAAGAAAGGGAAGAGGTTGGCCTGAGAGGTTGGCTGATTAAAGAGGCCATCTCAGTGTCCATCTGAGCCTTAAACATCACGAGACCCCAGGCCATTAGCCTTATAGGTGGAGAGGGGAAGAAGTGGTCAATTGCAAAGGTGCTACCTGGACCTGGAACTGAAACCAGACGCAGATCCCCAGCTGAGACTTCGTGCAATACATCCTATTCTCACATTACTAATTCTGATTTTCACATTATTGGACTCTAAGGCATTGTGAAACTCTGCTGAATGCTCAATGCAGTTTCTTTCTCAAAAGTTCAGCTCATTCAACCAACCGATACTTAGTTCCCTGAAATATTTACACCATTTATCCCCAGTGCCTATCACAGGAAAAGCACTCACTCAACAAATGAAAGCTGAAGAAGAACTCTGCTCTCAGCAAATCTCTTCAGAGCTCAGTTTTCTCAGCTGTGAAATGAAATGATACTAACAAGTCAGCCCTTCTCAGAGGGTTATGAAATTAAGGGCATGAAGGGACTCTGAAAAGAATAAATGAATTGTATCCCTTCCCACTAAAGAGAATTGAAATGAATCTGAGATGAAGGGGGGAAGCAACTCATCAGTCACTGTAATCAACATTTTAGCTATGAGATAATTTGAGATCTTAGAGGACTGCTTCCTAAAATTCCCCAAAATCCCTTACAGATCTCACATGACAGCAAAAAATTAAACCCATTCTATATGCTACCCAGTCTGCATAGATTGCTTCTAATTATAAAGAGAGTCACCATTATCTCTAAAATTCAGCCCATAGCTGAGTGTAGGGTCACATACATACAGTCTCAGCTGCTCATGAGGCTGAGGTGTGTGGATTCCTTGAGACTAGGAGTTTGAGACCAGCCCTTGCCAGATATTGAGACCCTGTCTCTACAAAAAAATGTTAAAAATTAGCCAGGCATGATGATGTATGCCTGTAGTCCCAGCTACTTGGGAGGTTGAGCCAGGAGGATGGCTTTAGCCCAGGAGTTTGAGGCTGCAGTGAACCTTGATTATACCACTGCATTCCAGCTTGGGGAACAGAGCGATATGCTGTCTTAAAAAAATAAAATAAAATAAAATTCAACCAAAGCTCATCTGGCTGCAAACTCTAAGCTCTTGACTCATTATCTTCATGCTTAGAATTCTCCCATTCATTACTAAAGTGAAGGTTTGTGGAACTTTCCACAGACATGAAAGACCCACTCATTATCAAGTAGTGACGGCCCCACATGAAGTATTTAAGTATTCCACAACCAGACAGTCAGCTGGCAGCAGATCTGTTTATATGAAAGTCACTCCATGGTTTAAATTTTGGTGGATCAGAAGACTTGGACATAATCAATCAATCATCAATCAAATTTTGGTGGAAAAAGAAAAGGACGAAAATTAATATGCACGGGGTAACTACTATGAACCAGGTACATTCAGTCCTAGTTGGTATTTAGCAGGGCAGGTAAGAGAGAAATGGAGGATATGATTTCCACCAATGGGTAATGACACTCTCAAGTCAAGATTTTTGTTCTTACCTGCACCACCCAGGGGACAATTTGATTTCTCTCACATAGTTCCTGTTCTCTCTGTCTCTCTGTTTGTTCCTATTTTCCTCAGTGCCACACTCAAGAAATTATCTGGAGTTTTCTAAATATTTGTTTCTTAAAGAATGAAAAGGAGCTGGGCACGGTGGCTTATGCCTGTAGTCCTAGCACTTTGGGAAACCAAGGTGGGCGGATCACTTGAGGTCAGGAGTTCGAGAGCAGCCTGGCCAACATGGTGAAACCCTATCTCCACTAAAAACACAAAAATTAGCCAGGCATGGTGAAACGGTGAAATGCACCTGTAACCCCAGCTACTCAGGAGGCTGAGGCAGGAGAATCACTTGAACCCTGGAGGTAGAGGTTGCAGTGAGCCGAGATCGAGCCATTGTACTCTAGCCTGGGCAACAGAGTGAGACTCCATCTCAAAAAAATAAATTAATTAATTAAAAGGAGAATGCTACAGTTTAAGGTTGTTTTTTTTTTTTTTTTTTTTTTTTTTTTTTTTTTTTTTTGAGACGGAGTCTCGCGCTGTCACCCAGGCTGGAGTGCTGTGGCCAGATCTCAGCTCACTGCAAGCTCCGCCTCCCGGGTTCACGCCATTCTCCTGCCTCAGCCTCCCGAGTAGCTGGGACTACAGGCGCCGCCACCTCGCCCGGCTAGTTTTTTGTAGTTTTTAGTAGAGACGGGGTTTCACCGTGTTAGTCAGGATGGGGTTTTTTTTTTTACTCTCCGATTGGCTAATTGCTTAATGTGTGATTGACCGATTAGAGCCAACTCCTTTCTTATCAGAAAAGAACCCTGTGCCCAATTAGCAATGTCTCCCATGGGTGTCAGAGGAGGATAATAATATAGAATCATTATTATCTTTGACATAATTGGTCCTAAATCTTTACATCATAGAATGTTAAGACTAAAGAGGACTTCAAGGGTTTTCTAGATCAGCAAACTACAGTCCTTGGACCAAATTTCCACCTAGTCACCTGTTTTTATAAAGTTTTAGTGGCACATAGCCATACATCCATTAATTTATGTACTGTCTAAGGCTATTTTTCCACTACAATGGCAACAGGGACCTAAAATATTTACTGCCAAGCCTAAAATACTTATTGTCTGGTCCTTTACAGAAAATGCTAACCCCTAGACCAAACTCGCAGCTTGCATAAAAGAGACTGAATCCCTTAGAAGAAGATCCAGGCCCAAAGCTGCATAGTGGATTAATGACACACACAAGATTGAGCTTTTCTAAAACAGGTTACTCACATGCTGATCCCCAGAACCTGTTTGGTGGAGGACACTTCCGCTCCTAACCCAATCTTAACCTGAGATTGACTCATTAAATCTATTTCAAGGCCGGGAGCGGTGGCTCATGCCTGTGATCCCAGAACTTTGGGAAACTGAGCCGGTTGGATCACTTGAGGTCGGGATTTTGAGAACAGCCCGGCCAATATGGTGAAATCCCATCTCTACTAAAACTACAAAATTTAGCTGGGCATGGTGGTGTGCGCCTATAATACTCAGGAGGTTGAAGCAGGAGAATCACTTCAACCCGGGAGGTAGAGTTGCAGTGAGCTGAAATCACAGTACTGGACTATGAGAGTGAGACTCCATCTCAAAAAAAAAATAAAAAAATAAAAATCTACTTCACACACCCTTTATTGCGTTCTACCTGAATCCTACAGATTCCTTCATTCATTTATACAATCCATTCCCACAAAAGTTATTTAACATTTCTTACCACATGTCAGGTATTGCACTAGGCCTAGGGCTACGGAAAAGAGCACGCACACAGAGTCGACACCACATGGTTTTGAGAACCTGAACTTCAAAGTCAGACTTACAGGCTGGAAGCAAATCACTGAACCTCTTTGAACTTCAGCTACCTCCGCTGTAAAATCAGAGTGTTGCTGCCTCTGGAGTCGTACAGCTGTTGTGAGGAGTATTTGGAAAGCACTAGGCACAGTGTCTGGTCCTCTCAGTACAGTACACATTGTTTTTATTACTGGCGTGTCCCTGCACACATTAAGCACACAGGGAGCGGTCAGTCTTTAACTGAATAGCTTAGTCCTTGGGTCTGGACCCATCTGGCTCTGCCCCATTAAATGTTTGACAAAACGTGGTCTCATTTCTTGACAAAATAGACCTGATTGGACCTATTGGTAAGTAGGTAGATAGATAGATCTTAACTGACAGATAGATATAGATTAGATAGATAGATAGATAGATAGACAGACAGATAGATAGCCAGATAATCAGCTATTGGTTCTGTTTCTCTGGAGAACCCTGGTTGATGGAACCTACTTGCCTCTGCACTTCCCAATGCCATTTATTAAAGTTGGTTACATCATTACTTGTGAGGCTGCATCATCTTTTACGCCTCCTCTGAATACTGGTTTCCAATTACTGTCTCAAATGCTGTTAGTGTGGCCCCTTGTCCCTGACTACCAGGGTGCTGGTGACAGAGAGAACCTGCTAGCTGGTGGGTCCTGCACACACCAAGTAGCGGGACAGGGACCCTGCGCGCCTCTGAGAGTCTGCATTCTCCCTATGAGTATCCACATACTTGTGAAGGAGCAACAGTAAATACGTTTTTTAACACCATGGCAGATCTAGCGAGAAACTGCCAAAGAAAATTTAAAAATTAATTTTAGTACCTTTAACACTTTTTTCCTGCTTTTGAACAAGGGACTCCACATTTTCACTTTGCATTAAGTCTTGTAAATTATATAGCCGGCCCTGGAGGGGCTCATGGGTGAAGTGAGGGGAGCATCTCATTGGCACAAGAAATGTCTCTCCCTAATCCATCATGGCTCAAGACCGACCTGAGAGAGCACAGGTCAATCAGAGGCAAAAAAAAAAAAAAAAAAAAAAAAAAAAAAAGACATCAACTGAAAAGGCCCTTTGGAGTTGCACAGAGATGGCCTGGAAAGCCCTGAGGAAGAGACAGGAGAAGCCACAGACTACCAACAGGAGCCATCCAAGGCGGTAGAATGACTGCCCTAGATACTAGCAATGGGAGAAGGAGTACAGAATGGGAAGCACCCGCTTGGACTAGAACCCATGCAGTTCTCAGTCCAAGCTGGGATTCTCTGCCCCAGTGGCACCATTGATCCTGGCTGGTTTCAGGCACTAGAGGGGAACATAGACAATTTTGAGGAAGATACCCCAAGGCACAAGGCGCCCTGAAGTGTGAGTTGCAGGGAAGGGGCCCCATTGCTCAGGCCTAAGGGAGACGTGTTTTGGGTCTCCCCATTCTGATAGCAGATGCCGCCTTCACCCTTAGCTAAAAGTCACTATGTTCTTACCTAAAATTCACTACGTTTCCAAGTCTCAAAACCAAAAAACAACACAGAACAAAAAACTCTTTTGGAATCTGGCAGACGACCATGTTTTCACAGCTCATTCCTGTGTGAGTAAGGCAGCCACTACCTTTCCCTGGGCCTCAGTTCCTCTACCTGTCCCAAGACGGTAACTGTGACTCTAAGAAGCAGTTTCATCCTGCTTTCTCTGAGGCCATGAACTCACCCCAAGAGCCTCAGCCAATTTTCTGACTTTCATAGTTGCCTTTATAACTTAGCTTAAAATGTTGTCTTAAACAAAATACATAAAACGTTCAATAATAACCAAATGGGAATGGAGACGCCGAGCCAGGGAGTATGGAGAAGTAACAGGTGTGGTGGGGAGAGTATTGGGGGAAAAAACTCCAAGCTGGGACAGGAAGAGCAGATGAGAAAGAGATGACTGCAAGGGAGGTGGGGTCATTTCAATCACCTCTGGAGGTGTCATCCACAGGTGGTGGACATGGTAGCCGGATCTCCCCAGACTTTTCAGAGAAACAGATGGCTTAGCCACTCCTTAGCATTTCCCCACCCAAGAAAGTTTTAATTTTGCAAGGTTCGTACTTCCTCCCCTGCTGCTCATCATAGTCTTTTTTTTTTTTTTTTTTTGAGACGGAGTCTCGCTCTGTTACCCAGGCTGGAGTACAGTGGCCGGATCTCAGCTCACTGCAAGCTCCGCCTCCCAGGTTTACGCCATTCTCCTGCCTCAGCCTCCAGAGTAGCTGGGACTACAGGTGCCCGCCATCTCGCCCGGCTAATTTTTTGTATTTTTAGTAGAGACGGGGTTTCACTGTGTTAGCCAGGATGGTTTCGATCTCCTGACCTCATGATCCGCCTGTCTTGGCCTCCCAAAGTGCTGGGATTACAGGCTTGAGCCACCATGCCCGGCCCCATAGTCTTAATAAAACCTGGAAATGTGAGCTGTCCTTTCAGGCCCACAAGTGAATGGGTGAGGGGCAGTAAAACAGAATCTGGGCAAGGGTGAAAAACATCCATCCATCCATCAAAGAATTAGCAGGAGAAATTAACCAACAACAGTGGATCTCAAGTGTCTTCCTACTTATTGCCATGCAAGAGATGGTTGGTGTACAGATCAGGGCTCTGCACTTTATTCCTTCAAAAGCTGCATGTCTGTCTCCCTAGAGGAAGAGATCCAGTTAACCTAAGGTTAAAGAAAGAAAGTCTGTGGTATGTCATGAGGAAATGCTTTAGGGACCTGGTAAAACAAAAAGAAAAACAAGTGCTAGGCATTAAGAACACACAAAAAAAATTAGCTGGGCATGCTGGCGGGCACTTGTAGTCCCAGCTACTCTGGGGGCTGAGGCAGGAGAATGGCATGAACCCGGGAGGCGGAGCTTGCAGGGAGCCAAGATCGAGTCACTGCACTCCAGCCTGGGCGACTGAGCAAGACCCTGTCTCAGAAAAAAAAAAAAGAAGAAGAAACTACCATCATGACTACCCATGGAAGAAAACAGGGAAAAGAAAAGCTGGATTATCAAACTGTAGAACAGAGTTAGAAGCAGCTTGGGAAAAGATTTCCCCAAATCACTGGAATCCATCTCCTTTGGTTTAGCATGTTTTATTACATTTAAGCGTCACACAAAACTTGGTAGATGCTAATGTCAAGTAAGTTTACAGATGAGAAAAAATGAGTCTCAGAGAAACTTTCCTGTTGCAGATCAGGAGACGGCAGGATCTTGGGTGGACATGGCAGATGATGCCTGGTTGATCATTACTGTGGGACGATGCCTGGTTGATCATTACTGTGGGAGAGTTTGGCATCCAACCCTGGGGTCAGTGGAGAGCACCACTATGAGGACCCCTCTGTGGCCCAAACAGAGCAGAGCGCCAGAAAGATCATGAAAGACTCACACTTGGCAGCATCACTTCTGGCCTCCGGGGCCCTGTGGTCAGCTAGAGAGGCGTGACGATGACACTGGACTTGGGACACTGTGCTGGAATCCCAGCTCTGTCCAATTTGATGTAGAATCTTCCTTTCTCTGGGCCTCAGTTTCCCTATTTGTAAGATCAGTCCATTGGAACAGATGCTGTTTAGAGGCCCCAAGTCTTAGATTCTAGTTGGGTGTTTACCTTATAGAGGACTCTCAGGACCCAGAGAGTTTACCTTCCTGAATAAAAAGCCTGGGAATAGACAAGATGCATGACCCCGAACTTCACAGTGGTCCAAGCACTTTTATATCCCATTTTAAAGAAAAGGAAATGGAACCTCAGAGAGTAAGCCCGCTTGCCCAAGATGACACAGCAAGTCAGAGGTACAGTAAGACTCAAACCCAAGTCTTCAGAATTCAGCCACATACTGCTTCATTATGGTCCCTCCAAGACGTCTTTAGTCCTAAACTCAAGAGTTGGAGGTGCCTGGGATAGTAGCACTGTCCAGATAATCCTGCAGAGGAAAGTTAAAAAATGACCTTAAAGATGCAAGAAGTGAGAGTGCTGAATAAACCAAGAAAAATAGGTGTTATTTTCAGGTGCAATTTGAGCAAGAGCTCAAACTATAGCTCCCACAAGATTCTCTCCACGACAGTTCTCATGTTGGCTTCATTCTTAGTCAGACTCCCTCTTAGCATTTATAATATGGCTGTAGCATCTCCTCCCATCTTCCCACATTCATGTCTAGTAAGGGCTTTTTCTGGGCAACTCAACTAACTAGGAGTGGCTAGAATTAAATCTTTAAACCAATGATCGGGACCAGGGAAATGGGATGTACCGATTGGTATAAGCCAAGGCCACAGTACTCATCACCATTGAATGCCCCAAATCCAGTAGAATTTTCAGAGTGGGAGAAGGAATGATCCTCCTGGAGTAAATTAGGATATAGCTACCAGAAGAAGGGCAAAAGGATGCTCAGTGGTAAAAAATAGTAGTGAGTGTTCTCTAAAGTCTACCCCTTTTGGTTACTGAAATCTACATAGCTGTAAATTTTTTCAAATACTTTCTAAACATCTACATAAAATGCACTCAACCTCTCTCCCAAAGAAAGACAACAAAATGTTTCTCTGGGTACTATATTCATCTCCAGTTCTGAAATGTGGGTGAAAGCAGTTCTGTCAGTTAAATTTATAGTCTTTACAGATTAAGTTTAATAAGCTTAAGTAAATTTAACCACTTCAAATGCACCCAATATAAAATGGTAGAGTGAGGGTGGAATGACTGCAATAAAAAGTCCTATTTGCAAAAGGGAAACATAGGAAGATATATACAAATTGTCACAGGCCCATAATATAGATTGTACATCCCGTAAGACAGGGAAGTGGGGACTTCCTACCTAATGATGGAGTGGCTTCCTTATTCAATAAATCCGAAGATTTCAGTTCTGCTGTCTGGGAGCCTCTCCCTTGCCTGTTGCCTTCCATGGCTACATCTCAGAGAAGTATTTCAGAGGATGCCCTTTTGTTGGGGAAGGAAGGGCATCTGCGCCTTTTCAAGAATTCACTTTATGCAGGTGCAATAGGACCTGGGGATTGACATGAGCAATCAATGGCCATTATGAGGCTTGGTTTTCATGTTTAGTTGGCTCCTGGTCCATTTGCTTCAAATAAAAGCATGAACTAGAAATTATTGTCAGAAATCTTGCCGAGTCATGTTTGCCTTTTATTTATTCTGCTTTACTCCAAATATGCACTTTTAATCTGAAGATGCATGTCTTAATTCTAAAAAAAAAAAGTCCTTTATCTCTTTGAATATTACTTCTGTGCCATTCTCTCCACTCCTTTCTGGAATTTCCACTGGATATTTACTAGACTTTCTATTTTTATTATCGTTGTTTTGCCTTTCTCTTATATTTTTCTCTTCATCTCTCTGTGCTGGGTTCTGGGTGAATTTCTCAGTACTGGCTAACAATTCACCAAGTTTTCTTTCAGCTGTATCCAGTCTAAACTCTATTTTATCTCATGTTTTTCCAACTTTTATTTTAGGTTCAAGGGTACATGCGCAGCTTGTTAACATGGGTAAATTGCATGTTAATATTTGGTGTACAGATAACTTTGTCACCCAAGTAATCAGCATAATACCCAATAAGGACTCTTTCAGTCCTAACCCTCCTCCAACCCTGCACCCTCAAGTAAGCCCCAATGACTGTTGTTCTCTTCTTTGTGTCCACATGTATTCAGTGTTTAGTTCACACTTATAAGTGAGATGATGTGATATTCTGTTTTCGGCTTTTCTGGGTTTTCTGTTGCTGCTTTAATTCACTTAGGATAATGGCCTCCAGCTCCATCCATGTTGCTGCAAAGGACATTATTTCATTCTTTCTTATGCCTGCATAGTATTCCATGGTATTTATGTACCACAGTTTCTTTATCCAGTCCACCGTTGATGGACATCTAGATTAATTCCATGTCTTTGCTATTTTGAATACTGCTGCAATGAATATATGAATGCATGTATCTTCATGGTAGAACAATTTCTATTCCTTTGGGTATATATCCAGTAATGAGATTGCTGGGGTCAAATGGCAGTTCTATGTAGTGAGTAATGAATTTTTATTTCAATAATCATTTATTTCCAGGATTTCCACTTGGTTCTTTTTTTTTATATATGTTCATCGGGTAAATCTAAATAATGTGCAGTTGTCTGCCACCTTTTTACCAAATCAGGCAGGACAACCCTTTGGCCAATCGTTAGGTATCTGCATTCCCTGAAAATTCAGCCTCAATGCTTGTTTTAAAAGAAATAGAAAGAGACTTAGTATCAATAAACAATAAGCACATAACCATAGCTCTCTTGTTTGATCTTGTTCTTCCTCCTGTGAACATAAATCAAATTATCAATCAGCAATGCCTCTATGTGCATCTATTTTTAAGGACCTCCTCAATTAGACAGCTAACCAAGGTCATCCCCTACAAAAGAAGACATGCAAGTTATAAATTGGTACAGGCTGGAAAGGAAGGAAATTAGTATGATTTGCAAACCTAGAGTGTGCCTTAAGATTTTCCCATAGAAAGGAGGCAATTATATCTCTCTTCTGGTGTCTGTAATCCTAGCACTTTGGGAGGCCAAGGAGGGAGGATTGCTTGATCCCAGGATCTCAAGACCAGCCTGAGCAAAATAGCAAAACCCCATCTCTAAAGAAAAATAAAATAAAAAAATCATTTGTGGAGACAGGACAAGAAGAAGCTGAGAAAAGAATAAAAACATGGGAGGGGCCGCACGTCCAGTCATCCCTGTTGGTCTAAGAGCAGCAATGCACTTCAAGGGAGAGGCTGGGTGTCCACCTCCTTCTCTTTTACCAGAAGGCTTGAATTCCCTTGGCTCGAATTTTGCCATTTGTCCAGGTTGGATTCTTCTTAGCAATTCTGGAGAGACTGAGAAAGGTGGTTGCCCTCAGAGAAAAAAAATCAGTACAAAGAAGAGTTAGAGAACTCAGGGATGGGGAGAGCTGGGATCTGGGGCAACAGCAGGGAATGTCTGAACCAGAAGTAGAAGCCAATGTAATTCAATGGTCGCAGGAGAATTTGAAACCTCCCCACCCAAGAAATGATTTGTGACAGTGTTGGATTGAAGACCAGGATATTTCTCACATTTTTCCCTCACGGGCTGGCATGTCTCCCCAAAGGAAGACATCCGTTTACTCAATGACCAACAGAAAAGAAGCTGTCACTTGTCACTAAGGAAGTGGTGTGGGCCTTGATAAGACGTAAAAAAAGAACACGGCCTCTGTGGTGGTTGAACATGTGTTTGCTTTGTAATTGTTCATTAAATCTTACTCTTATTTTATGTGCTTTTCCTAATGCATGTTTTGTTTTACAATTTTCAAGTTTTGGGAGAAAGAATGAGTATTGGAAATTAGGCAATTGTCAGCAATGCTGGAACCTACAGGGGAGGCCAAGAGGAGAAAGAAAAATGACTTATCAAACTCTAGAACAAGGAGGATGCAGACCCCAAGCTCCACAGCCTGGACAAACATCTCCCAAATTATCCTATATCCTTTTGCTTGATCTCAGTGACATTAATTAAAAGATCACAGACTTTGGAATCGGACTGAACAGCTTTTAAGTCCTGTCTTTCCCACTTAATAAATATGCTCTCTTTGGTAATTCTGATACTTACGCGTAATAATTACTGAGCATCTGTTATGGGCTAGGCACTGTGCTAAAGGCTTTGCATGCTTTTTCACATTTAAACTTTAAGACAATGAATAAAGCAGGTACTACAGTATCCAATTTTACAAACAGGAAAAATAAGGCTCAGAGTCGGACACCTATACAAGGTGACAGGAGGAAGGAATGCTTTGGGTGAATTTGACAGGGGCTGTCTAAGGAATAATGCTTCTTACCCAGGCCTGAGGAGCAGCCAAGAGGATTCCCTGTGCCCAAAGCTGGGATAAGGAGAGAGAACCACTGAGTGAGGGTCACCTCTGCAGTTCATGCAATTGATGTGCCTGCTGTACAGATGGTGCGTGAGCTCCAGATAGAAGCATCAGTTAGCATAAACTGTCTCTGGTGTCATCTTGATTAAAAATAGGACAATCTCCAATTTTATAAACACATTTTTAAGTTGTATTTTCCACATTTAAGTCACTAATCCATCTGGAATTTATTTTTGTGAAAGGTTTAAGTAGAGACATTGTTTCATTTTTTTTCCAATATGGAATACCAATTATTCCCTATATCATTGATTCCCCCTATTGATCATAAAACTGTATTTATCTTGTACCAGTTTTCATATGTGGATGGATGCACTCTGCTAGGTTTTCTTACTCAATTTGCTCATTCCCAGACCAATACCATGCTCTTTTAACTTGAATCTATAGTTTTTATAACCTGGTGCTTCACAATAGAAATCTTTTCTGTTTTACTTATTTAGAATTGTTTTGACTATCCCTGTGCTTTTACTCTACCATATAAACTTTAGGATCAATTTGACAAGGTCCTTAAATACTCTGTTGAATTTTTACTATGATGGCATCAATGTTATAAATTACCTGGAAGAGCCAAAATATTTACCACAGTAAGTCTTCCCAAGTATATAAAAAAAAAATAAGTATCACTCTATTTATTCAAGGCCTCTTCAAGTCATTTAATAAAATTTCATTTTCATCATATAATTTTTGCAAGTTTTTCCTTGGTTCATTTCCAGGTACTCATAAATTTTATGGCTGTTGTGAATAGTTTACCCATTGAATCTCTTGGATTTCATCCTAAGACAATCATATCATTTGTAAACACTCACAATTTTATCTCTCCCTTTCCAATCCTTACACCTCTTTATTTTTAAGTCCAATTGTATTGCATTGGCCTAAGATCACTAATATGAGATTGGCTGAGAATGGAGATGGAGAAATTCTGCCCTTGTAACTGTCTTTAAGGATGCCACTTACTTTTTTTTTGAGACGGAGTCTGGCTCTTGTCGCCCAGGCTGGAGTGCAAGGGCGCAATCTCGGCTCACTGCAAGCTCCGCGTCCCGGATTCACGCCATTCTTCTACCTCAGCCTCCCGAGTACCTGGGAGTACAGGCGCCCACCACCACGCCCAGCTAATTTTTTTGTATTTTTAGTAGAGATGGGGTTTCACCGTTTTAGCCAGGATGGTCTTGATTTCCTGACCTCGTGATCTGCCCGACTCGGCCTCCCAAAGTGCTGGGATTACAGGCGTGAGCCACTGCGCCAGGCCAAGGATGCCATCACTGAGTATATTTGCTGCAACAGTTGGTAAATACTCTTTATCAGGTTAGTTATGTTCACTTTTGTTCCTAGTCTAGGGTGTTTCTATTTTTATTGTGCATGAATGTAGAACACAACATAGAATGATTTTTATGAAACAATTTAGAGACTCATTTGGGTCATCTTTAAACTTTTAATTTGCTTAATCCCCTTGGTAGATTTTTCTGTTCTTGAACTGCCTTTGCATATCTATTTATTTATTTATTATATTTATTATAGGGATCCCCTACTATTGTAATAAATATCCTAGCATGTATTATACTTGACACTTTGAAATATTTCTAATGTATGGAAAAAATGGGAAGAACAGTACAAAGAACTACCATATTCTCTTCACCTAGATTCACTAAATGTTAACATTTTGCCACATTTGTTTTGTCATTCTTTCTCTTCTGTGTGTGAGAGAATAGAATGTTTTATTCCAACCATTGAGAGTAAGCTGTATACATCATGCTCCTCTATCCATGAATACTTCAGTGTGTATTCCCTATGAATAAGGACACTTTTATATAACCACAGTACAGTTATCAACTTCAGGAAATTCAACACTGACAATTCCCTAACATTTAGGATTTTCCCATATATTCTCATAAGAAAAACATGTCTAGTTTCTTAAACTCTGATTATGATATCAAACACACAATATCAAAGATAAGCACCACAAAGTTTCCACCTGTGCTTTCCCTTTTTTAGTCTCTGAAATCATTTGGGATAGAAATTTCTTGTAAGTTTGGTAAAAAATGAATACAGTTCATAATATTTCCCATTTTAAAATGAGAGATTTAATTACCAAATAAAAGCCTCTTAATCCGTTTTCTTTTGTAAAAGGAGAAATTTAATGATTAGACATTTATTCAGGTTTTAAATTTCTTCTGAAACCAGAAAGAACAAAGAAGAGGAAACTTGTCATGCCTGGTAACCACTGAAGCAATTCATTTCTGATCTGTGTTGCAACTCCTGATAACTAAAATCAAAGAGGATCATACCCACTACAGTAATTTCCAAATAGTTCCCAAAAGAAAGTGCTAAACCTGACCAACAATAGCAACATTCTCAATAGGAGGTGGAGTGAGGATTGGTGCCACAAGGAACTGGGAGCTGATCCTAAAGGAAAATAAATATCTACTAGTTGTTGACCTATGTCACTGTGCACTTGTCTCACAAACAATGCCTTTAATTCTCACCACCATACAAGAAAGGAATTATTATTAACCCCATACATACATGATAAAACTGATGCTCAGAAAGATGAATTCCCCAGCAATTCAGACATAACTCACATAATTATGATTCAAGATATAATCTGTCTCACTCAAAACCCACTATTGTTTCCACTCCACATGCTGAGAGCAAGGCCACAGATCCCACTGCCTCTCTCACTTCTCTCCTTTCCCCCCATCATCCCCCATATCCTAGACCATGGGCCAGGTGCGGTGACTCATGTCTGTAATCCCAATGCTTTGGGAGGCCGAGGCAGGACAATCACTTGAGGCCGGGAGTTGAAGATCATCCCGGGCAACATAGGCTGGTCTTGAACCAGCCTATGAGACCCTATCTTGAAAGAAAGATAAGAAAGAAAGAAAAAAAGAAAGAAAGAGAAGAAGAAAAGAAGGAAGGAAGGAAGGAAGGAGAACGAAAGAGAGAGAAAGAAAAAGAAAGAAAGAAAGAAAAAGAAGAAAGAAAGAAGAAAGAAAAAGAAAGAAAGAGAGAGAGAAAGAAAGACAGAGAGAGAAAGAAAGAAAGAGAGAAAGAAAGAGAGAGAGAGAGAGGGAGGGAGGGAGGGAGGGAAATAAGGAAGGAAGGAAGGAAGGAAAGAAGGAAGGTCAGGTGTGATGATATGCACCTGTAGTCCTAGCTACTTGGGAGGCTGAGGCAGAAGGCTCCCTTGAGTCCAGGAGTTCAAGGTTACAGGGAACTGTGACTGCACCATTGCACTTCAGCCTGGGCAACAGAGTAAGACTCTGTCTCTTAAAAATAAACAGATAAATAAATAAATAAAGATGTTGGTTCTAACAGGGTGGAAAAACACTTAGATAATCTCTAGAGACTCTGACTATGACACAAGTCTAGGCTTGACTCAGCAGTCATCTCACGTCCATTCCCAACCCACCCAGAGATCCCAGCAAATCTGGGAGATCCTAGCAAACCATTTTTTAAGTGAAGAGCAAAGACTATGGCAGAATCTACAGACTGATGCACTCTACATCCATTTCAACAATGTTTTGTGTACCTCTCTATAATGCAGAGGCTAGAATGTTAAAGGCTACATTCTCCAGACTCCCCGAAACTAGGGTCTGGCTGTGATTTACGTTTCACCAATCAGATGCACACTCAAAAGGGTTGAACCAAGACTAAGTTGGAGGAAAGCAGAGTGTAGGACACATATTTTGCTGGTAGAGACCATGGCCGAAGCAGAATGGTTCTCCAGCCGAGAGTTTCCTGAATTGCGGCCAAGGCACCATGACTCAGGGGGAGGAAATTTTCCTGATACTCAGGCTTCTCCTTCAGTCCTCCAAGTGATTTTGTAGGACACCTAATCCTAATAATAAATCACTTTCTGTTTAAACTAGCTAGAGTAGTTCCTGGTTTTGTAACTGATGCTTAACCAATATAGAAGATAAGAGAGATACAGGAGTTTGATGAGGTCAATCAGCCAGTTGATGGCAGAGCTGAGATTCAAACTCAAGAATCTTAGGATGTGGCCTTCTGCTCCCAATCCCCAAGTAACCTGCACTCTCAGGACACCGATCAGAGGAGCTGGGGTAAAAGGAATTCTTAGGGAGATCCTGTGGTCCCGGTTTTAGCTGACTTCTCTTCACCCCATTGGTGAAGGAGGAATTTCTGACCTAGGGTTATAAGGATGGCCAACCACATGACACCCAACACTGAACAGATGAGATCCATAGCCGTTTATTATTCACATCCCAGCCTGGGGGACAAGGACACTGCATGCCACCCAGGGCCACACGGAGATTGCACTTGGGAACCCAGTGTGCCACCAAGGGCTGTGAGAGGCAAGGTTTATAGTGTCACAAGGGTGGGATGTTCTCTGCCTCCCACAGGAGGATATGACTGGCTAGCTTGAATAATTCTGCAGCCTGTCAGGAAACTGAAACCCATTCATCAGGAATAAGCAGGACCTGTAGCTGCTCCCTTAATAAGGAGGTTGTTTAGCTAGGAGACTTTTCCCATGGGAGTACAGTAACGAGGGAAACTTGAGGTTAGTAAATTCCAGGTCCCTCCTGATTTTATCAGATGTCACGGCAGCAGATAAGATTGAATTTGAATTTTAAATTTTGGACCACATCTCCTTGAACAAAATTGTTGAGATGATGAGAAAAAAACAGTGTTGAAGGTTGCAGTGCCAGGCAGATACTCCCTCTAAGGGATAAATAAGCAGGTGACCTCTCTTATGGATGGCCCAGGGCACCAGCAGTTGTGGTCATAAGTAGTTACATGAAGTCAGCCTCTCCTGGATTTTTCACAATGTGAATACATGCTTTTCCAGACATGCTCTTACAGTACTAGAATTCATCTTAGCACTGACCTTTCTTCTCATAGTTGTTTGGGGGTTTGGGCATCACATACTGGCCTCTGGTACTTTCAGACCTTCAGCATAACAAGAGAGAGCAAGACTATATGTCATCCCTGTCCCTAGGATTCTGCCTCACCATTTTCTGTGGGTGCAATCAAGCCTGAGGATTGCCTTCAGGAACAAGCAACCACCCTGTTGGCCAATGTTGAACTTTCCTTGGCAATACAACCCATAATGTTAGTCAGCTTCTGGTCTATTTGCTTCCATGGACTTGTAACCAAAGCCAAGTATCTTGTTCTATAGATGTTAATTAATTCATTATGCTCCATATTTCATGTATGCTTTAGAGGCGATCACTCACATCTTTCTTTAATTCTTTAAAAAAATTTTGGCTGGGCACAGTGGCTCATGCCTGTAATCCCAGCCTTCTGGGAGGCCAAGGTGAGTGGATTGTTTGAGTCCAGGAGTTCAAGACTAGCCTAGGCAACATAGTAAAATCCTGTGTCTACAAAAGATACAAAAAGTAGCTGAGCATGATGGTGTGCACCTGTAGTCCCAGCTACTACTCCAAAGGCTGAGGTGACAGGGTCACCTGAGCCCAGGAGGTGGAGGTTACAGTGAACCAAGATTACGCCACTACACTCCAGCCCAGGTGACAGAGTGAGATCCCACTTCAAAAATAAAAATTTAAATTAAAAAAATTTAAATAAAAAAGTATCTCCTATTACTTTTCTAAATATCCTCCTCTCACTTTCTTTTCCCTCATTCTAAAATCTGAATTGGGTGTGTTTACACACTCTTATTTTTTCCATATCCATCTGTTCTTGATTCATATCTACCTGGTTTTATTTCCTAATGTCTTTTATGGATGTTAAGACAACATGGGTGGATGGATGTTTATGGAACCTCTTCTCTTTTTATGGATCTTATTCCTTTTATCTCCCTTAAGAGTCTTAAAATTCTTATTTCAAGGTGATTTTGGGGGTTAGATGTTATTTACATTTTGTCTCGAGTGAACTAGCCTATCTCCTAATTGTTAAGTTTCTTGCTCTTTCAAGAGGTCCCTAATCAAAATGTCTTTTATAATCCTGGAACCTCCTAACACTAAGAACTATTTTTCTCAGTATTGGTTTAAAAGCGAAATTAAATTGAGTATCACAATTAAGCAAGTTATACCAAGATTGGTGTATATTTCTCAGAAACAAAATTTACGTGTTGCAACAAACAGGACGTGAAATGATGACAAAGTACCTGTGAGAAGTTTCTTCCTGTGCAAACATTGTGCCAGCTGGCTGTTTTGTTTAGTTTCAAAGCAGAGTAGGATGTGCCTATGGAGCCTGCCCCAAGGGGAGTAGTAGAATTAACGTAGATTTTACTACAGCCAAGCATTTGTGCATCAAGAGAGACTGGAAAGGACAAAAGAACACTTCCTTTCTTAAAAATAAAATGACAACTGGGTGCGGTGGCTCATGCCTGTAATCCCAGCACTTTGGGAGGCCAAGGCAGGCAGATTGCTTGAGTCCTAGAGTTCAAGATCAGCCTGGCAAAACCACTGCACTCTGGGCAACAGAGCAAGACTCTGTCTCAAAATAAATAAATAAAGTTATGATAAAAACCTTCTATGCTCCTTCCCACCATTACTATCCTACTATTACTAGGACTGGAATCAATGTGGTGATGGCCTAATACTGTTTTGGAAACAGACTTTAGAACAACAGAAAAACTATTTGATTGGTTTCTAGGTATCTTGGTTTTCTAAAACTTCAGCCTTGTGGCTCGTATTAAAGTAACCAAAATTAGCTCTAACTCAAGAAAAGGTTATCCCTTGGTTTTGTCACCTGTCTGAAATAGCTTGCTTTCCCAGCATTATTTTTATGCATATACTTTCCTATTTTTGTTGGCAGACTTACTTAGAATGGAAGGTTTTTGTTTCCCTTCTCTGTGCCCAGTCTTCCTGGTCCACCTATAATTTTGTGGTCACCTCCGACCAGTCCCCAAGTACCCTCTGGGCAGATTCAGGTTTTATATTAGTAACTCTGAGCCTTCCTGACCTAGTTACTAGTTCTAAATCCCGAAACCATAGTATGTTAGCACTGGAATGCGTCCCGAAGATCATCTAGGCCAAATCAACCATTTCTCAGCAGAAGAAAATTGAGACCTGAGAGGAGGAGCCCTGCTCAAGTAACCTGCCAGGTAGAGTTACCCCCATGGGCACCCCCTGGGGCCAGTTCCCTGCTGCCACATGCCTCTTGACTCAATCTGGCTTCTCGAATCCAACTGAGCCTTCTCCAGCCAGCATCCAATACTTCTTCCTAACTCTTGTTTACTCATTCAATCCCTCACAAATGCCTACTGGGAGTACAAATGGGAATAAGAAACACATAGATACAATTAAGACTAAGAGGTAGACTGTGGGATTAGAATGACCTGAGTTCAAAGACTGGCTCCGCAATTTGTTTCCTGTGTGATCTTGGGCAAGTGAAGAGACTTCTGCTGTTTTCATTAACCTATGTGAAGCAGACTTATTCATGCATTCCTAGGGTTACTGGGATGAGTAAATGACAGAACAGTCATCAAGCACCCAGCTCGGTGTCTGGCTTGCAGTAAGTCTAAAAGAGTGGTTATTATTATTATCATTACAATGTCCTTCCTGCCAGGTTGGATCTCAGAGGGAATGCCAGGCTCTTCTGTCACTTCAGATGCTCATCTCTGGGGAGATCTTGTTCAGACTAGTTTACCACCAGCCCAATCTGGTTCTGTCTCCTCTGTCTAAGACTGCAGTTCTCTCTTCACTGACTTAACTTTGCTATCTTTAATTTTGGCTAGAGTCCCTCTACTCTGTGCCCCATTCTCTCTGAATGGAAGCTCAGAGACAGGAATTCTTGGGACCTTGTTTCTGATTCAATGCATAATCTTGAATGGCTTGGGAGGGGTAAGGTATTGCCACTCCCAAGCCTTAATTTTCGCATCTGCATGAAGAGTGTGTTGAGTTGGATTAGGTCAAGGTGAAGACCCCTCTTAGCACTGACACTCCTGGGCTCCAGGAAATGCCATGCTCTCTCCATCCCTCCAGCCCCAGTAGAGGTGAACCCTTAGCCAGCTCCTAGCTCCAAGCAGGTTTCTTTGGGAAGGGCAGGGGTTTCTTTCTTAAATGGGGCCCTTCTGGCTGTCCCCTGACTCCACTCTGAGGCCTTATTTCTCTATCAGGGCTTTTTTATCTAAGGTCCATACATCCTTTCTGGGATCCATAAATCCCAGGAAATGATATGCCACTGTCATGTGCATTTTTCAGAGGAGTGAGTTCATCAGCTTCTCAAAATGGCTTAGATGCCAAAAAATTAAGACCCATTGCTGGAAGTCTAGTTCATCCCTCTATCACTTAACTTCTGATTTCCTTGTCTGTTGGCTGCTCCTCTGATGTTCCAAAACCTTCTCCTTTTTTGCTCTACATTACATCTTCCTGTTAATCTGTATCTCCCTGGACTGGACTGAGAGCCCTTTGAGAGTAGGGACTGTATCAATCTTTTTCACCTCTGTATTCATAGCAAACTAACACATATCCAGTACTGAATAACTAGGGATGCTAGCTCCATGAATGCAGGAACGTTTTGTGTTTGGTTCATATCTTTATCTTAGATGCAAGGCATAGGACCTGACACATAGTCAGTGCTCAATAAACATTAGATGCAGACAATAACTTGTGGAATGAACAAATGAATACATTCAGAAAGAAGCCACTTCGCTCTCCATCTTTGCCTATCCCTGGGGCCCCTAAACAGTGTTTGGACATTTATGGTTTTCTTTGTTCTTAATTACAAGGGTCCTTTAAAAATGATAACTTATACCAAGTTGGGATAAAGGCACTGGCATATCACCCCCAGTCTGGGGTCAGGCGACTGGGTTGGTGGCCAGATGCCCTCATGGTAGTGTTGGCCACAGTGAAAAAAATCTCTGCTAAGCTGGATGACAAAGAGAAAGATTGGGAAATGAGGAAAAATAAGGAAAGATCAGATCATTCAAATCCTCCCTGATAATCAATGGGTGACAGATGACAGATGGGACTGCAACATCTCCTCCTACACAGATGACAATCGTGTGGTCCAACCACTCCCCAGCTGGGGTTTTCCCACCTAAACCCTTCCTGACTTGTACTTGTTAAATTTCCCCCCGCCCTCAATGATTTCCCAGAATAAAATTCTATGTAGGCTGGTAAGAGGGTGCTTCTCCTCAGAGATGAAGTCCCTACAGAGGGGAGCTTGAGGTCTCAGGGAAGATGAGAACTGGAACCTGAGGCAAAGGCAGAAAAGGTTTGTGTTAGAAGATAGGGAAAGAGGGTGGTAATGGGGGAGCTTGAATGAGTTCCACCAACAGTCACCGCAGAAATGATTTGTGTCAGAGATATACTGGGGCGTTTCTGGTAATCTCTCAAGAGTTTAGAGGAAGGCATCCCATTTAGCAAATTGTTAATGAAGGAAGCTACAATCTGTCATGAGGAATTGATGTTTGGAGCTCTGACAAGACCTTGAAAAAAAGATCATTGGAGATTAAGTCTGTCAACCAGAGCTGAACACTATCCACAAGAGAGGCCTGGGACCAGAGGGGGATTCTCTAAACTATTAAGCCCTAAAGCACAAATCATTTTTGGTTCTATCATACATGTGATTTACATTCAATAAAATGCATGGGTTTCAAATGTACTGGTTAATGTGTTTTAATAAATGTATACACACATGTAACCACCACCCCAGCAAGATACAGAATATTTCCATCACTCCGGAATATTTTCTTTGTGTTCCTTTATAATTAACTTTGCTACCCTCTAGGGAATAAATCCCTGCCCTAGGCAGCCACTGATCCGCTTTCTGTCACTATTGATTAGTTTTGCCTGTTCTAGAACATCAGATATATGGAATTATATTGTATGTAATCTTTTGTCTAGTTTTTTTGATTAAACATAATGTTTTTGAGATTCATCCATGTTGTTGCCTGTGTTGACAACCTGTTCCTTTTTATTGCTAAGTAATATTCCATTATATGGATATCCACAATCTTTTTATCCATTCTTCTATTGACAGGCATTTGGATTTTTTCTAGTTTAGGGCCATTATGAGTAGAGCATTTTTAAATATTCTTTTCAAATCTTTATATGGACATATGCTTTCGTTTTTCTTGAGTAAATGCCTAGGAGTAAAATTGCAAGTCATAGGGTAGATATATATTTAACTTCATCATAAACTACCAAAGTTTTCCAAAGTGGTTGTACCATTTTGCATTTTCAGCAGCAATGCATAAGAATTCTAGCTGCTTCACATCCTCACCATCACTTAATATTGTCAGTTCATTTAGTCTTAGCCACTTTAGTGGGTACAAAGTAATGTCTCATTGTGAATTACATTTGCATTTTCTGGTAATTAACAATGTTAAGCATCTTTTCATGTGCCAATAATGACCTTTCATGTATCTTCTTTTGTGAAATACCTATTTAAGTCTTTGGCCCTTTTTTGTGTTTTGTCTTTGTGTGACTGAGTTGTAGGTGCTCTTTATATATCTATATTATGTTAATATACACATGTCCTTTGCATAATATAATCACCCATTGTCAGGTACATGTATTGTGAATATTTTCTCCAAGTCCTGGTGACTGACTTTCATTTTCTTAATAGTTTTTTTT